>NW_026262673.1:0-58871 GCF_021869535.1 Mytilus californianus
TCCATACACCAAATATAGTAGACCTATTGCATACAGTATAAGAAAAACACACCAAAACACAAAAACTTAAATTAATTATAAACACTGAACCATGAAAATGAGGTCAAGGTCAGATGACACCTGCCAGTTGGACATGTACACCTTACAGTCCTTCCATACACCGAATATACTAGACCTATTGCTTATAGTATCTGAGAAATGGACTTGACCACCAAAACTTAATCTTGTTCACTGATCCATGAAATGAGGTCGAGGTCAAGTGAAAACTGTCTGACAGGCATGAGGACCTTGCAAGGTACGCACATACCAAATATAGTTATCCTATTACTTATAAATATAATAAGAGAGAATTTAAAATTACAAAAAATCTTAACTTTTTTTTCAAGTAGTCACTGAACCATGAAAATGAGGTCAAGGACATTGGACATGTGACTGACGGAAACTTCTTAACATGAGGCATCCATATACAAAGTATGAAGCATCCAGGTCTTCCACCTTCTAAAATATAAAGCTTTTAAGAAGTGAGCTAACACCGCCGCCGCCGGATCACTATCCCTATGTCGAGCTTTCTGCGACAAAAGTCGCAGGCTCGACAATAATCATTTAATGCTAATTTAAACAGGCGGCATGATGAACATTTTAATATTTTTTGTAAATGTTAAATATTTGTCATATGTTTGTTTATGTGTGTTTGTATTTAGTAACAATCCCATTGTTTGGATTTTATACTTACAAAATATCTTAAATCATCTTAGGCTTGATGGCAGAGGGCTTCATCAATAAATTACTCTTTACCAAGTTGAAAAAAAAAACCCAGAATTTCTAGCATAGACTTCAAATTGAGAATGGAAATGGGGAATGCGTCAAAGAGACAACAACTCGACCAAAGAGCAGAAAACAGCTGAAGGTCACCAATTGGTCTTAAACACAGCGTGAAAAGCCTGTACCCGGAGGCATGCTTCAGCTGGCCCATAAACAAAATTGTGTACTAGTTCAGTGATAATGGACAGCATACTGTTCAAAAAAGAAACTGACATACAGAAATGTATCTTAGAGATTTTTCAGGGCAAACAGATGTGTTTCCAATTTCCTTTAATGAATGAAAGGGGCCTAAGTGGCCGAAATGGTCTTAGCGGTCCAACTATTGTATCACTAGCTTGTCAATACTGAGGTTCTGAGGTTGAATCCTGCATGTAACAGGCGTTAGACTCCAATCTTAATTGCTATATATATATAGATATGTACATGTACCGCCTTATTGTAGTTTTGGTAGTATAATGCAAATATCATATTCCCTGTATATACACATTTAAACATGTAAACTACAATGTATGCAAAAAATTCAAAGTCAATGAACCATGACTTATTGTGCAGGACCATATAAACTTCATGCAAATGAGAAATGTTCATGCTTATAAAATTGCATACCAAATACTATTGGCTTATCTTAAGTGGTGCTTGTTCCCCAAAACTCAAACTTTACATGTGAACAAAGTATAAAGTTCAAAGTCAATGAACCATGATGAGGGGAGGGGGCCATATAATTTCCATTGAAGAGACTTGCAAATGCTTATACAACTGCATACCAAATATGCTTGACTTAACATAAGCATAAGTGGTTTCGGCCATTCCTCCTTAACTTATCTTATCACAAATTTAAAACAATAGACAAGTATCAAATTTGTGCACTTTCCTGTAAATTTCTTATGTCACAATGCTAAGGTTAATACGTCCCACGGTAAGAACCAATTGTTTTATTATGTTGTTTCAAACCTAATTGTCCTCTGGTCAATCAATGTAACTCATTCATAAAAACATCTCAAGATTGGTGTATTCCACCCTGCACAACACAGAACATAAAAGAATCTTTCTTCCCAAAGAATATAAACTGACTGGAGCAAACTACATGTACCCCATAACATCATTAACCCTCTTGCTGCCAGCAGTTTTTTAAGATTGCATTTTATGTGCCAGAAAAAAATACAGCTAGATGTCTGTGAAGTCACATGCCCAGCAATGACATCATTCCATATTAGACGTCACACTCTAAAGACAGTTACATTTGGGAGCCATTGAAGAAAAATATTAGTTTCATCTTCAATCTTTTATTTGAAACTGAAAGAGAGCAAAGGTGAGAAGCTTGCATAAATTAAAACATGGACACGTGTCCCTGTGTAGATAAGGACACATTTGTCCCTCCAGCAGTAAGAGGGTTAAACTCTTGAAGTTGAACCCTCTGGCAGCTGCCAGTAGTTTTACAAGGTTGCATTTCGTGTACCAGAAAATATGACAGCTCAACCTTTGTGATGTCACTCGATATTATACCACGCCCTAATGACTGCTTCATTTGGAAGCCATTGAAGAAACATACTTCACTGTTTAATCTTCGGTCTTTTACTTGAAAGAGATACAGTAATACATGTAATAGTGAGAAGCTTGCATACAAAAAAACCATGGAGTGTATAGCTCCAGCACAGCTGATGTGGACACATGTGCCCCTCCGGCAGCAAGATGGGTTAAAATAACAATCAAAAATTTCAAAACATCAATATTAAGTCACATTATTCACATCAAACATTTGAAATATTCCTTTTTCCTTTTTTAAACAGTAATAGTAATAGTCTGTATAATATAAATCTGTCTTGTTCAGTTGTTATAAAAGAAAGGGGTCACTATATGGAAGAAGCAGAAGTAGATGGGATAGAGTAAGGTCGGTAAAGGATAAAGTAATGGGTTTGGACCAATCATGGTCAAGTAAAAGGCCAGATTTTCAATTTCACACAAAATACATTTGTATTATGTCTGAAATGGATTTACTTTGAATCAAGTTGATCGACTTTTCTAAATAGTGTAGTGACAGATACTCTTACTTACTATTTAGCTAAATCATGATTGTATTAATTGATGCGACAAGTCGGGTTTTCAACTGTCCAATTATTCTAGTAAATAATAAAATATGGAGACAATGTTGTCTGAGATCAACGTTACTGTTGTTTTTTTTGGCACATAAATGTCCATTTCCGCACAGGCGCAGTGGTAATGGTATGCAAATTTGTTGTGTCTAAACACCACCTCACGTGACCTTTGTGTGATGAAAACTGTAAACAAAAGGTAAATATGTCTATTGAAGTAAAACATTTATTTAATGTTTTTAAATACAAAGCAATACAAATAAATTCAAAGTCAGATTAAAATTTTGTTTTCTGCTAATCTGTATTCCTCATTCAAAGGAGCACTTCTTTTGATCAGAAAAGTTCAAGTCTACATTTACACTAATTCCAAATTACATGAATTATTTGAGATGTCATAGAAAATCTATGGTACAATTTTATACATGTACTTTATTTACCATAACTCAATTTACAAGCAAATCAACACACTAGAACCTGTTTAAAATGTTTGGAAGGGAACCAAGGAAGATGAAAATATATATGATATTGCATGTTTCACCTAACATGTTACAGTGCAAAGTTTTATGTAAAATAGTACATGTAGCACCAAAAGGGACTAGTGGAAAAGAGAAAAAACTGGATACACACATTTTTATTACTGAAATATTTAGAGTTAAAACTCTCCCTATATAATCAATGGCATATAACTCTTATACAATCTGATAATGCTTGAGAGGTCTTTTTGTTTTGTTTCAGGAGACTAGCTTAAGATAGTAAGAAGGAAAAGTAGGGGGATTTTTTTAGAATCAATGGACTGACTACTGTTTGCTTAAAATCCAATGGCAAATGTTTCCTGTATACAGAGGACAAGTCCTTATATTAAATGGATTAACAGTTTGCCAGTAGCTGAACTACTCTGAAAAGAACTAAATACTTTACAAATCTTGTGTGACTGAGGCACTTTCCTGGATTGACCTGTCAACAGGAATACCCAGTGCAAACAAACCCTTTGACAGCCAATACGTTGCAAGGATGTATTATTAGTACCTGATCATACAAAGAGCATAAGACCAAAAGGGACCTAAAAGAAATAGCAAATTAATCTAAGGTAAAGTTTCGACAGAGGTTTGAAACATAGTTTTTTTTTAATTTATATCCAATATTTAAAGGTGTTTATATTCTTTTATGTATAAAGTTTACAATTATCTTCATCATTTTGGTTGTTTATGTTATTTATAATATAAATGAGAAATTCAACATCTGATTTATAAATGTACTAAAAATGAAAAACAAATACCATATAGGCACCCACTTAGCCTTCTGCTGAACCATAAGCTCCTGACTTAGGACAGCATAAGCACATCCAGAAAACATGCTACCAAACATCTTAACCATTTGCATGTATAGGACTGTAAGTGTTCATAACAGTATAGAAAATCCTATTTAGTTTATGCTCTCATTTAAAAAAAAAACAAAATCAAGGCCAACACCAAAAGATCCCACGACATAGCTTAAATTAATAGATAACCTTTTATACATTAATAAGCATCCACCAAGGATTGACAAGTTCAAATGGATTGTATTAAAATTCAATACATGTAGATTATATAAACAACATCACCATAAAACTCAGAATTTGTAAGTTTTGTTCATGTACAGTCAAACTTTTTAACCAAGTCTCTGAAAGAATTGAGTAAGGTTTTAAGAAATATGTGGTACCGAAATCCCTGACTAAATAATTTACAAGTGATACACAGATATATCTATTACAGGCACTGGCATAGCAAAATTGTTGTAAAATACATAAACCGTTGTGACCCTGATAAAAGGCAAAAGGAAATTTCACTGCCTCCAAAAAAGGAAAATTAACAAAGGGGAACAAAAATTGTTTAAGTTTTTTAAACTGTTTAACATGCTAATTTCTAAGTCCTATATAAATATAAGACTTCGAAGATTCATAAAATTTGCATTCAACGTTTTTTATCAGATATTTTTTTTTACTATCAATTTTGAATCAGTATGAGAAATTCAACATCTGATTTATAAATGTACAAAACTAAACATGAAAATCAAATACCATAGACACCCACTTAGCCTTCCGCTGACCCATAAGCTCCTGACTTAGGACAGCATAAGCACATCCAGAAAACATGCTACCAAACCTCTAAATCATTTGCATGTAAAGGACTGTAAGTGTTCATAACAGTATAGAAAATCATATTTAGTTTATGCTCTCATTTAAAAAAAAAATAAAATCAAGGCCAACACCAAAAGACATGACATAGCTTAATAGATAACCTTTTATACATTAATAAGCATCCACCAAGAATTGACAAGTTCAAATGGATGGTATAAAAATTCAATACATGTAGATTATATAAACAACATCACCATAAAACTCAGAATTTGTAAGTTTTGTTCATGTACAGTCAAACTTTTTAACCAAGTCTCTGAAAGAATTGAGTAAGGTTTTAAGAAATATGTGGTACCGAAATCCCTGACTAAATAATTTACAAGTGATACACAGATATATCTATTACAGGCACTGGCATAGCAAAATTGTTGTAAAATACATAAACTGTTGTGACCCTGATAAAAGGCAAAAGGAAATTTCACTGCCTCCAAAAAAGGAAAATTAACAAAGGGGAACAAAAATTGTTTAAGTTTTTTAAACTGTTTAACATGCTAATTTCTAAGTCCTATATAAATATAAGACTTCGAAGATTCATAAAATTTGCATTCAACGTTTTTTATCAGATATTTTTTTTTACTATCAATTTTGAATCAGTATGAGAAATTCAACATCTGATTTATAAATGTACAAAACTAAACATGAAAATCAAATACCATAGACACCCACTTAGCCTTCCGCTGACCCATAAGCTCCTGACTTAGGACAGCATAAGCACATCCAGAAAACATGCTACCAAACCTCTAAATCATTTGCATGTAAAGGACTGTAAGTGTTCATAACAGTATAGAAAATCATATTTAGTTTATGCTCTCATTTAAAAAAAAAATAAAATCAAGGCCAACACCAAAAGACATGACATAGCTTAATAGATAACCTTTTATACATTAATAAGCATCCACCAAGAATTGACAAGTTCAAATGGATGGTATAAAAATTCAATACATGTAGATTATATAAACAACATCACCATAAAACTCAGAATTTGTAAGTTTTCTACATGTGCAGTCAAACTTTTTAACCAAGTCTCTGAAAGAATTGAGGTAGGTTTTAAGAAATATGTGGTACTGAAATCCCTGACTTAATAATTTACCAGTGATACACAGATATATCTATTACAGGCACTGGCATAGCAAAATTGTTGTAAAATACATAAACACCCTGATAAAAGGCCAAAGGAAATCACTGCCTCCAAAAAAGGAAAATTAACAAAGGGATTAACAAAAATTGTTGAAGTTTTTTAAACTGTTTAACATGCTAATTTCCTAGTCCTATAATATAAGACTTTGAAGGTTCATATCACAGTGGCGGGTCCAGAAATTTTCATAAGAGGGGGCCCGCTCCAGTCATGCTTCAGTGATTCCCTATATAATCAACCAAATTTTTCCAACAAAAGGGGGGCCCGGGCCCCCTGAAAAACCCTCTAAATCCGCCTCTGTATCATTTACATTCAACATGTTCAACGATTTTTATTGTATATTTTTTTTGAGGTTCAACATTGATAGTAAAAAAAAAATATTGGATAAAAAGTGTTGAATCTAAAATGATATAAACCTTCGAAGTCTTATATTATAGGTCTAGCTAATTTCCTAGTTTTGATTGAAAAGTTAAAGGAAGATTTAAAAAAAAAAAAATCTAACGGTACCTAATTAAATTTTGAGATACATACATGACATATAAGTTAGTAAAGTTAAATCATACATGTACCTGTGAATAAAAGAAGATGTGGTTTATAAATATATGTACAAATCCAACAAACAAACAAAATTCTCTCTAAGGCAATATAAAGTCTTCAACAATAGAAAGGTGATCATGCAAGTGAATATGTCAAGCTCTACAATTCTAAATTGTCCAAAGCCTAAAAAGTAAAACAAAAGCATTCAGGATGAACACAAGGCAACCCATGACAAGATCCCTTATTATGGAGATATATTCAAATGTTGTAGGGTTAAACAAAGACACACTTATATAATTACATGTACTACATGTATGTACTAAGTGGTAGGAATGAGCTATGTTACTATAGTTCATGCTGTATGGATGAAATTATATTTTTGTCACAGAATTTTCTAGAATTCCCAGATGGTTGCTGGGACAACCTGATTTATCTTTTTATACGCCCGTTTACGGGACGGGACGTATTATGGTATACTGTTGTCCGTCTGTCCGTCCGTCGTCAACATGTTGGAAATTAACTCAAAAACACTTTAACCAATTTGCATAAAACTTTGGTGAATTGTTTATATCTATTGACGTGAGCTCCATTTCTTTTTATATAAATTTTAGATTTTATGTTTCCAAGTTATGGGGTTTTATTCATTAAAAAAAGGGGGATTTTCCAGTTTTCGGACAATAACTCAAGAATGCTTTCACCAACTTGCAAGAAATTGTGTTGAATTGTTTATATCTATTGACATGAGCTCCCTTTCGATTTTTATATATTTCAGATTTTACGTTTCCGAGTTACATGGTTTTATTCATAATAAAAGGGGGATTTTCTAGTTTTTCGGACAAAAAATCAAAAATGCTTTCAGCAGTTCTCATGAAACTTTGGTGAATTGTTTATATCTATTGATGTAAGCTCTGTTTAGAATTTTATAAATTTTACATTTTACATATCTGAGTTATGGGGTTTTATTCATTAAAAAAGGGGGGATTTTCCAGTTTTCAGACAATAACTCAAAAATGCTGTCAGCAATTCTCATGAAACTTTGGTGAATTGTTTACATGTATATCTATTGATGTAAGCTCCCTTTACATTTTCATAAATTTCTAATATGACATTGAGAATTAATTGAACTTTAATTGTTTATAGTCTAACAACAGATTTACTAAGTATTGCGCAACAGCACAGTGTAATGCACAACAGCAAGAAATCTTTAATTGAATATAAATTCAATTCATATAACCAATTTCATGTTCTCTGACTACATTTATTCAGAAACCTATAATATGTCAAATATTTAATACAATCAAAACAAAGCCCTGTATCAAGCTTGAATATTGTGTCCATTTTTGCCCCATGCCAACTGTTCAGGGCTGGACCTCTGCGGGCGTATCCAGCTGCGCTCAGCGAAGCAGTTTATTTGAGCATCACTGATGAAAAGATAGAAAAAACAACATGTTATAAATTTCATACATCTAAACATCTAAAGAGCTTTCTTGGATTTACCTTCCTCGGAAACACTCAAAGCCGAATATTTGAAAGCCAAGGATGTATAACTAAGAACCAAAACATTTGAAGAGCTATATTAACATATACAAAATGTAAAGGAACTAAAAAATAAAAATAACATATTCCTTATAAATATTTCGGTTTTACACGGGAAACTCCACACTAAAATTTACAACAAAAGGGACAATTTTTCGTTCCCTATTGTTAATTTTCCCTTTTTGGATGGTGATGTTCCTTTGGCACCATCTTACGGTGAATATATTTCACAACTCGTTCGCTATGCCCGTGTCTTTTGTGACGTTTTTGATTTTAAAGAACGTAATCTATGTATTGCTGGTAAATTATTAAGCCAGGGATTTCGTTACCACAAATTACTTAAAACCTTTACTAAATTCTTCCACAGATATAAAGATTTGGTTTTGAAGTTTGGTTGTACCTGTAGAAAACTTATTTCAAACAGGATTGCACATTCTCATTTTACGGCACTATTGTTTACCGAGCCCGGAAATTTAGAAACAATCCTGGTAAACTTATTGATCAGTTAAATAAACTCTTTCTAAAAGGTTACCAATTCAACACTGTAATTAGATCATTAAATATTGTTTTTATTGGTACTAATATTGATTTTGTTATCAGTAAATTAAAAGCAAACTAAATATTATTGTTATATACATATACACATTCATGGATCAACAATCTGTAGATACCATTACCTGTATCTTGGCATTGCACAAGGTCATGTTTTTCTCTTGACTGTTTATGACGTCTTTACACTAAATCCATTGGATGTTGGATGTGTACGGATTGATAATTTAGTCTTAGCTGCATGATTATTTTTTATTAGTTGATTATAGTGGCTTTGAACTAGCTGTCAGTAACTGCGAATACTCTCAGATCTGTTCTTAGCGTCTTTTTGTTGTTTGGATGTACAAGTACCCGGCCACGTCCACTTGTATTTGTATTTTTATCCATCTGATGAGTTAAGCCTCTTTCAACTGATTTTTATAGTTCGTTCTTATGTTGTACATGTACTGTTACACCACTGTCCCAGGTTAGGGGAGGGTTGGGATCCCGCTAACATGTTTAAACCCGCCACATTCTGTATGTATGTGCCTGTCCCAAGTCAGGAGCCTGTAATTCAGTGGTTGTCGTTTGTTTATGTGTTACATATTTGTTTTTCGTTCATTTTCTGTACATAAATTAGGCCGTTAGTTTTCTCGTTTGAACTGTTTTACATTGTCATTTCTGGGTCTTTTATAGCTAACTGTGCAGTATGGGATTTGCTCATTTTTGAAGGCTGTACGGTGACCTATAGTTGTTAATTTCTGTGTCATTTGGTCTCTTGTGGAGAGTGGTCTCATTGGCAATCATACCACAACTTCTTTTTTATATTTGTAACATAATTTCATACTGTAAATTCAGAAATTATTGCAATGTTTTTATTATTGCGAAAAATGCAACAGCGTTATAATCACAATAATTTAAACTCGCATTTTGAAATTTTTTTATTAATTAAACAGGATTTGTCTCAATATTGCAAAAATTAAAATCGCATTTGAGTCCAAAATGACAAAATCGTAATAATAAATGCACGCAATAATTTCTGAATTTACAGTATCAATTAACATGGAAATCTATCAGAGGTCAATTCCAATTTTAACATTATTTTAATATTTATTTATGAATATTTTAATAAATCAATGTGAAGATGTCACTAACATGACCATGTCATGACTAAACTGCATTAGATCTTTGTAAAATATATTAAATCTCTTTATGAAAAAGACTAATCATGATAGTTATAGGTCTACTTGATGTAACAAATACATGATATATATGTTTGTTTTTTAACATTTAAAATATATGAAAAGGGTTGGGTGTTAGATGTCTCAGCTGTTCAACCCTACCACAAAAGCATTGAAGTGCACCCACCAAGTACATTTGTACATAAAGTACAAAGACAACCCACAGTCACTGAAAGCAACATTGGTTTTTAGTTTTTATTAAGCAACTGATCAAGTCTATAGGTTGAGATATCCAAAATCTGTCTAACCCCACCACATATTTTGGTCATGTTCATGTCCAAAATCAGGAACCTCATCAATAGCTGTGTTAGTTGATATCTTAATGGTGTTTTGTTGATGGCAGGTCTTACTCTTAGACTCTTATTGTTAGAATGATTTACAATTTATATAGACTTGGTGCGATATAGGTTTTAACAGATTATACATGTATATACTCTTGGCTATTATTAAAGACTCTAAGTTGTTATCTTAATGTCGCTTGGTTATTTGTGTGGTTCAGTAACCCATGTTACTGTCTCATTGACATATACACCACATTTTTTACTTATTGAATAGGGAATGAGTGGAATAGTAAGTTAATTGTCCCCTGAGGTGCAACAATTGCCCTGAGGCATAGCCGAGGCCAATAGTTGTATCTGAGGGGACAATAAACTTACTATCCCACAATTACCAGTTAGTAAATGTATTTTTATTAGGAAAGACACAACAGACGATAAATGTCGGGGCTAAATCAACTATAGCAATATAAAAAGCAGAAACACAACCACTGTTTTTAACGTTTAATCATATATAATATTTTGAAATCTATAGCTACGACCCGCACTAACATGAACCCTAGATACAATAGGTAAAAGGCGACATTGTAACTCCTGCGATATTCTCAACATTCAACATCCAATCCCGTGGCTGCATTTGAAATTCTGCGAATAATAATGATGCTTGTGGTCGAATAGTTTCACTGAGGTCCAATAGTTGGAAACTATTGACCGGTCAAATAGTTCAATGCTTGCAATTTAAAAAATAGTGAAAATATTGCGTACTTATTTTATATATATATATATACATGTATATAGAATATGATATCTGAGGTATAATAATTACTATTATTTTGTAGTTACATGTACCTACATGTACGATATCAAATTGGGTTATGGATGTCTCAGCTGTTAAACCCTACCACTAAAGGATTGAAGTGCACACACCAAGTACAAAGACAACCAACATTGGCACAGTCACTGAAAGCAAGCTCAAAGTACTTAATCTTTTGATAGAAAACATGCAGTCCAGTATTAAAATGTGCAGTCTAACCAGGAACATATATAGATATACTGTCCCCAGGAAAAACATTTGAAATTGGTTGCTCATCTTTGAAATAAATGAAGAACATTGTCAATGCAAAATATACCTGGAGTCGGTTTCACAAAAAAAATAACATGCGACTAAGATTGATAGTAAGTATTCTGAATTGTTCATGACTTACAATCAATCTTAGTCATAAGTTTTTTTTGTGAAACGGACTCCTGTGACCAATAAACAATCATTGACAATATGTACGTCCAAGAAAATAACAAAGACAAATGTTATCCAAGACGTTTGATATGATAAAAATCACTGCAAGAATTGTTACTTAGTTAATGCCATGTTTTTATTGAGATCAGTTGTGATTAACAATTTTTACTATTATTGTTCATTTTAGTCTGGTCTATTTTCATAGAACTGTAGAAATAAGATCACATCCCAATCCCAATTTACACTGTTTCACGTCCAAAGGTGCATACATTTGGGGATGGGGGCAGGGGTCCCGGGTTCTGTCCACATTTTTGAGCTACATTTTTGGTTAATGCATAGACTTGTCTTGTAGCTATGTATATAGACGTTGCATTGTTTGCCCCCTTTCAACGGTATTATACTCTTACTGACACTCGGTTATTATCGCAATGTTCATCCCTCCCCCTTTTTAATAAAACGCAGCATATTTTAATGCCGAAACTAAATTTGCCACGTTCAATGATTGTCTTCAGTTATTTAATAATAAACACGTCGAATTGAGATGCAATAAATAAGGGAACGTACAAACCAAGAGTGGGATAAGATATCAAAATACACGAGGGTCAATGACATTGTTGTTTTGGTTATGCAATAATTATTTGAGACTTTATTGGTATTGCTGGAATTCTACAATGAAATAAAATAAACTTACCATAAAATTAAGAATTCACAGTTGATAAAAATCACTTTCCAAGGCAGAATATGTGAAATAGGTCACCGCTTCAGGTATCCGCCATTATCACTCATATGTAAATGCCCGTATGTTTATATATGTTTTTAAGCTCTCTGAATTCTTAGTGCGAACATACACATGCTCGATATATATCCTTTTAATTTCTTAAACGCCTTAGGTCCGGAATGGTTTTTGTTGTCCAGAAATTAAAGAATACATTAAGATACAATTATATACTGTAGAAATTAAGATATATGTAGGTTTTCTGATAAATAATCATGTTTAAAATTGGTGGTCACCTTACTATCGTTTGTACCAATTCGGATATATACGAAATTGAGGGTGGGTCCATTAAAAGTTTAATAACTTTTTTATTCTAAAACATTATAAAGTAATTTTTGGTGTTTTGAAATTCTTAAATGTTGCTCTTTCGAATGGTACATTTTTCAAGCTCAGAATCTGAACAGTTCTCTCTGTAGATCATCTCAAAGTTAAGGTAGCCAGTCCAAAAGGTGACATTATGTCGAGGGCTACATAACTGATCAAAATACCCCCTAGCCGGTGACTTTCCTATGCCAAGATAGCTATATATATATATATATATATATATTCATTATCATCCATGATTATTACAAAGATATGAAACCGGTTGGTGAAAAAATGTAGAAGATTAAAGGACTTTAAGAGCATTTTGAAATTTAATTTAATTTCTTTTTCTACTAGTTTGGACGGAGAATTCAATTTTAAGTATTTATATATATATAACTCGTCTAAACATCAGCCCAACAATGTTAGATTTTTTTGTTCTTCCCTCGCCGGGATTCGAACTCATGCTACTATACAAATCTAAATTGAAAACAACGTTCAAAATTATAATTGCGTTGGATAGATAAAGTATATATATAGGTAAAAAAAATATAGGAAAAATAAGGGTGAAAATGCACGATATATTCATATTCAATACGAATATTCACATTTTGTCTGTTCAAGCATCAAATTGTTGAAAAATGTTTCAATAGAATTCTACTGGCTTCACTGCTTAACAAATACTCATGGATGAATTGAATATAAATACTTGGTGCATTTTCAGCCTTAATTTTTCCCCTTTTTTATGCACAGCGTGGACAAAACTTAAAACTTCAATATATATATATATATTCAATAATGTAAGATAAAGAACATTAAGACTTAAACCAAATGTCGGAGTTGAATTTTGTAAATCAACTAACAACACAAATTATCTTTATAACCAATGTTAGTGATAATTTTATATAAGGTCCCAAAACAGATAAGAAAGTGCAGTTTATTAACTATGCGGTTTGGGTTCATTGTTGAAGGCCGTACGGTGTCACCTTTAGCAGTTATTTTTTGTGTTATTTTGTCTCTTGTGGAGAGTTGTCTCTTTTGAAATCATACCACATCTTCTTTTTTATATTGTATAGTATATTACGAACTAAAAAAATGAGTAAGAGATATTAACAAGAAATAATATGTAGGCCTAAGTTTAAATAGATACCTAGAATTAAATATACTTTTCTCTGTATGTGTGATATGTAGTTTTATGTAAAAAAATTGGAAAATGTAGAAACCGTACGTGTTCAACAGACGGAATTGTGTTATAAACTTTATGATGAAATGACTATTAAGTTAAGTGGAGTTTTGTTACACTCTGGATTCTTTAAAGTTTTGACACAACATAATGCAGCTTCAATTCTTCCTTATCATAATCAAACATCCTGTTTGTTAAAAGCGGAACCACAAATAATTACAGTCTTTCGCAAAATTCTACCTTTATCTAGGTTGCGGTTTTATCTTGAAGGTCAATATCAAGTAATAATTTTTGTAAACTCATTCAAACATTGGAAACCGATGCATAGAATAGCATGCGTAATTATACATGGTTGATAACGCCACAAAGATAATACCACAGTATTAGCTATTGATAAAACACACACAATTATATATATGTTACTTAAATGCGTTTAAAAAGGTAGATCTGAAGATCTCGGGGCCACTTACTATGTAATGAGTGGTAGTGATGAGCTAAAATAGGTCACTATTTCATGAAGAGGGTGAGAAAATCAGATTGAATACATCGCGATCGATAGGTTGATATAATCACTTGCTTGATTATATCATAAGTATCTGATACTAATTATATGTCCGTATTTATATTTGATGCGGCTGCCGTAAATACATCAGCTATTTGTCAAACCAATTAAACTCTATTTAGTGTGAAATCTGGTATTTCCACTGATGCTATTTATAGATGCAATAAATCCGATCATTTTGATATGTGCACCTAATTCACATTAAAGGTTTGTTTACATGAAATATGATAACAATTATTTAAAGAAATTCCTTTGTGACAGCTAGCGTCCTATAGGTTACAATAAACCATTAGATTTTAAATTATTGACTGGGGTCACCTCTGATAAAAAATTGTGAAAATTCAGAGAGAAATGCCAGAACGTTTTGAAGATGACTTTTGTGTGGCATATATATTTGTGCATATAACGAACTATGAATTGCATGATTCTAGAAAGTATTAAATACCGTATAGGTTACAATAAACCATTAGATTTTATTTTTTTCAAAATCATGGTTTTTGACTTGTTTTGTTTGAAAAAAAAGATAAATATAAAGTTTTTTATATCCCATTCACAAATTTCTAGCTTTAGTTTACAAATTTCTAACTCATCTTTACGGTCTATAACTAGAATTTACAATTAGAAAAATCATGACGATTCACAAAAAGATATACATCTGTGAAGTCCCGGATATGGTTTCGTTTTTATGCATGTTTAAGAATTTCTTGGGTTAGCTTTCTTAAAGGCCCAAAATTTCGTTCGAAACACGGAAATAAAGCCAAATTCGATAAAATACGCTCTAGGGTCACCCACTTTCCAACCAATTGTCTGGGTAGTTCCTTATGGCTAAGGATTAAAGACTCTGCTTCAATGAACAGCTATTATATAGTACTACAACGGGAAGGTAACGAATTTTTGGGGTTAGCTTTCTTAAAGGCCGAAAATTTCGTCCGAAATATGCAAATAAAGCAAAATACGATATAATACGCATTCCGGTACCCACTTTCCGACCCATTGTTTTGGTAGTTTTTTATGGCTAGGGATTAGAGACTCAGCTCTAATCAATAACTATTGAATATTACTACAACGGGAGGGTAATGAATTTCTGGGGTTAGCATTTTTAAAGGCCGAAAATGTCGTCCGAAACATGGAAATAAGCAAAATTCGATAAAATACGCTCTAGGGTCACCCACTTTCCAACCGATTATCTGGGTAGTTCTTAATGGCTAGGGATTATAGACTCTGCTTCAATGGATAGCTATTATATAGTACTACATTGGATAGTAGAGAATTTCTGGAGTAAACATTCTTAAAGGCCCAAAATTTCGTTCGAAACACGTAAAAAAGCCAAATTCGATAAAATACGCTCTAGGGTCACCCGCTTTCCAACCAATTATCTTGGTAGTTCTTAATGAGTAGGGATTATAAACTCTTCTTCAATAAATAGCTATTGAGTAGTACTACAACGGGAAGGTAAAGAATTTCTGGGGTTAGCTTTATTAAAGGGCCAAAATATCGTTCGAAACACGGAAATAAAGCCAAATTCGATAAAATACGCTCAATGGTCACCCTCTTTTCAACAAATTGTCTGGGTAGTTCTTAATGGCTAGGGATTAGAGACTCTGCTTCGATGAATAGCTATCATATAGTACTACATCGGGAGGGTAAAGAATGTTTTGGGTAAGCATTCTTTAAGGCCGAAAATTTCGTCCGAAATATGGATATAAAGCCAAATTCGATAAAATACGCTCTAGGATCACACACTTTCCAACCAATCATCTGGCTAGTTCTTAATGGCTAGGGATTATAGAATCTGCTTCAATGAATAGCTACCGGTATTATATAGTACTACATTGGGATAGTAGAGAATTTCTGGGGTAAGCATTCTTAAAGGCCGAAAATTTCGTTCGAAACACGGAAAAAAAGCCAAATTCGATGAAATACGCATTGAGGTACCCACTTTCCGACCCATTAATTTGGTAGTTCTTTATAGCTAGGGATTATAGACTCTGCTCTAATAAATAGCTATTGGATAGTACTACAACGGGAGGGTAAAGAATTTATGGGGTACGCTTTCTTAAAGGCCCAACATTTCGTTCGAAACACGGAAATAAAGCCAAATTCGATAAAATACGCTCTAGGGTCACCCACTTTCCAACCAATTGTCTATGTAGTTCTTTAGGGCTAGGGATTAAAAACTCTGCTTCAATGAACAGCTATTATATAGTACTACATTGGGATAGTAGATAATCTCTGGGGTAAGCATTCTTAAAAGCCCAAAATTTCGTTCGAAACATGGAAAAAAGCCAAATTCTATAAAATACGCATTGGGGTACGCACTTTCCGACCCATTAATTCTGTAGTTCTTTATGGCTAGGGATTAGAGACTCTGCTCTAATGAATAGCTATTTGATATTACTACAACGGGAGAGTAAAGAATTTCTGGGGTAAGCATTCTTACAGGCCAAAATGTCGTCCGAAACATGGAAATAAGCAAAATTCGATAAAATACGCTCTAGGGTCACCCAATTTCCAACCAATTATCTGGGTAGTCATTACTATAGTGTGTCAACTTCATATGTGAATCAGTAAATAAATGATTTATTTATTAAAGAAGAACATACATCATACAGTACCAACATTCGGCACTGTTCATTGTTTCGTTGACAGTAAACGAATAAGACCGATCGTGCGTCCCATATCTCTTAGACTACTTTAATGTCATTTAATGTGCTAGATCTTCATCAAACACAAACAATATTTCAAAGATTCGAATGTTCGCATCTAAGGAATGTATACGCCAAAAAATCCGATTATATCTTAATGTTTTGTTATCTAATAACTTTTTCACTATATTAATTTTGGCAGTCATATTGTGAAATGGCCTTCCATACTCTCGGCATCCTCTAAAGTAGTTCCGAAAAAATAGCAATATGTCTATGTTGAATGATTAACTGATATTATCTGTATTATAGCAAATGTCTTGTAAAACAAAGCAGAACAAGTGTATTACGCATTTTTCGTGCAAGTGGCTTGCGCTTGAATTTAATAAGATGGTGGGTTTATTTTTTGTAATCAATGTATGGCAAGCAAAGAAAAAAAAATTAATTTGACTTATGACGCACTGTCCCGTTCTAGTTGAATCCAGTGCATATTTTATCAAATATGACTTTTTTTCCGTGTTACGGACGAAATTTTCGGCCTTTAAGAATGCTTACCCCAGAAATTCTTTACCCTCACGTTGTAGTTCTATCCAATAGCTATTCCTTAGGGCAGCGTCTATAATGCCTAGCCATAAAGAACTACCGAGACAATGGGTCGGAAAGTGGGTGCCCCCAATGCGTATTTTATCGAATTGGGCTTTATTTCCATGTTTCGGACGCAATTTTCGTCCTCTAGGAATGCTTACCCCAGAAATTCTTTGGCCCCTCGTTGTAGTACTACCCAAAAGCTATTTATTGGAGTAGAATCTATAACCCCTAGCCATACAGAACTGCCGGGGCAATGGTTTTGAACAAGTGGGTGACCCAGTTTTAAATAGAAGTTGTGTTGTAGGTATACCATGAAAAAAATCATTTTACATCAAAATTCTGTATTTTTAGTCGTTAATATGAGTTTCGAAAATCGCAAATTTGGGTTTAACATGGGTTTATACGAATCACATCCTGGACTTATTAACGGATAATACTTTGTTTGAATCGTCATCATGATAGTATTGTAAATGCTAATTACAAAACCGTAAATATGAGTTAGAAATTTGCAAACTAAATTTAGAATTTTGTTAATGGGATATAAAAGTCTTTGATTTTCTATATAAATCTTGTTTTCGAACGAAAAAGTCAAAAACTATATGGTTTTAAAGAAAAATAAAATTGTCGCTCAAGTAGTTTTCCAAACGCAATTGCAGGATGACGAATTGCAGGATAGATGTTTATAAAGAGAATTGCAGGATGAAAATTGCTGGATAGCTTGACACTAGTTATTTTTTGTTATTAGAGACTTCGTGAATTCTGCATTATTCCAAAGGCCAAATAAATTATTTTCCTTAGCCATAACGGAACTGAGATGTCTTTTAAACGCTAGGACGAGACACGTATTTTTAAGTGCATAATTGATAGGCATGGGAGATATGTACAAATTACGCTAAGAAAAGCAACGCGAACCTATAATTTTTGGACCAAAAAAAACTGTCCTAATAACTTTTCTTTAATTCTAGCAAGGTTTCGTTAAACAAATCAACTTTCTAAAGCCTGTATCTCGAAAAAGGCTATCATTGTCGCCTATGGGGAAATTAATTGTTTATTTCAATCTTTAAGAGGGAACGACAAAGTAACTTTTTATCCGTTTTTCATTAATATTAAACTCAATGAAAGTGTTAGCTACTGTCTGGGCTGTTAATTCATTTATCTGATCAAACATCTTTAATTGTCTTTTGAAATTAAAATTTCTTCATAATAAAAGATATAAAAGGGGTAATAGAGAAAAGTGTTAAAGAAATGACGAATTTATTTGAAAAGCAAGGTGTTATATTTTGAATAAATACTCAATAGTAATTATTTCGTGAAGAATATAATTATAATCTACAACATAATTATTCTTCCTATTTTGTATTTTGGGACACTGACAGGAGGAGAGGGTATTGCAAAAAGGATTTAAAATTCGAGAAAAAAGGAGTATTAATGGATGGGAGAAAAAAAATCCTCGCTAATCCATAAAAAATAAAGCAACTTGCTATTTCTTTTTTTTCGAACTCAATAGTGACGAACATTTCATTAAAGGTGTGTTTACCCGTGTTCAGAACTTTTGGACGGGTTGTACTGAATGCAAAACTGACTGATACAATATTACGAAATTTAGCTGGCGGACGGGCTGACATGCAGTCGAGCAGGAGAAGAGGGAACCCGTTTTGAGTAATAAACTCCTAATCTCTAGTGCCTCATTAGCCCTTATTGGACATTGGAAATGATTTTATATATACTAATATGTTAATACCTACACAGGAATTAATTTCCTTTATCTTATATTCATGTAAAATGTGACTGGTTCGATCCGTTGTGGACACTAGAAATCATATCATGTTCACACGGAGTAGTTTCTTATATCAACAGGATGATTTTCAACAGTTTAATATACTGCCTTTTATTTGCCACGTATGAAATAAAATTTCCCTGGAATTTAGTCATATTAGTTAAAAATAGAAATACCGCATGTCGTTCTCCGTTCGTTATCCTCTATTGGCGCCATCAACTTAGAGCTACGTGTAGAACAAGAGCAGACAAAAAATAATGTAAAAAATAAACTTGCAATTATCGTTCGGGTGTAAGGTATACTTGAAACACGCTATTAGACGCTGAAAAATTCAGTGGAAGCCTATGAAGAAATCTGCAAAAAAATCAACTAGACTTTATAATTTTGTACAGGTTTTGCAGAGATTGATTGAAAGTTGTTTGTTTTTTACGTCCAGTGACAAATATTTCATGCTTTTTCAACTTCCAAAATCGGTGGAAGCCTATGGAGACATCCGAAAACAATTCAATCAGACTGTAGAGTTGTATGCGGGTTTTGCCTAGATTTATTATATTATATTGAATGTTGTTTGGATGTTTTGGTCCAGTTACAAATATTTCATGCTTTTCGGAACGAGGTACAGTAGTGGAGTGACAGATTGATATCGTAATGAATAAAGTAAAAAAATCCCCCCCCCCACACACACAAATACTCACACCTTGCCCATCCTATGATCTATCCAAAGCAATGATATCAGAAACTGATTATACTCAATTTGTATAACTTTTAATCAATCAAGACTTGTGTGTAGGATACCCGGTTAACATAACTCAAATTGAATTTTACCTGTTTTAATCGATATTCAATGTTTTGACACAATCACCTCATTTTAAGTCTTATTTGCCAACCTCAGCGTCGAGTATATACCTTTTCGTAACACGTCTAGTATTACGACTGCGTTGCTTCTAACAAGAACCTGACGATGAGCGGAACCCCAAAAAATCTACATAGTTATGTACCAGAAGATGAAATATATCCAAATATATCTATAGATATAAGAAGATGTGGTATGAGTGCCAATGAGACAACTCTCCATCTAAGTCACAATTTGTAAAAGTAAACCATTATAGGCCAAAAAATAGACTTGCTACAATTCCCTTTCTTTTATTTCTTTCTTACTAATCTATATATTTACTGAAAATTGTCAGTATACTGATTGTCCTTAGAAACAGACCTTTCTCTGCAAATGTCAGTATGATGGTAATCTCTTAGTTGTAGTAGTAAAATTGTTAAAGGAGAAAATTGAAAATAAAAATAATAAGGAAGGGACATGTAGCAGTCTAGTCAACGTACGGTCTTTAACACGGTGCCTTGGCTCACACCAAACAGTAAGCTGTATAGGTCTGTTTTTTTTGTGTTAATTGTGTATGATAAGGTATATATTTTTTTAAACAAAATATATGAAAAGGGTTGGGTACTTGGCGTCTCAGCTGCTCATCCCTACTAACAAAAAGTTTGAAATTTTTAACAAATATTTCAAACACTGACTTATTATTATTTACTATTTACATACATAGTTTTAATGAGTTTTTGATTGAAGTTTTGGTATAATGATCTAACTCATGAAAAACCATTAGATTTTTTTTCATTCAATTAGACATGGACCATTTGACTTTTTTTATCATGCAAACCGAGCAAGAATATTTTTTTTCAGTCAATCCAAAGCAAGAATATTTTTTTTCAACATTTGAATGAACCAATCCTATATATACTAATACACACTCTTAGCATTTGATTTTTAAATTCTTTTTCTATTTTGTCCTTTCGATATTTTATCATAAATGTCTTCTATGTAAATATTTGTTTAAGTGTTCGGTTAAGGTTTAACAAGTGTGTCCTGTCCTGTATGTCGGTTTGTCCATAGATCTTGAAAGTGAGGTACTAGTACACTACAATCTGACAATGTGTGGATAATCTTTTTAGCGAGCGAAGAAAAAATAACATCATACATGTCATACTTGCTGTAGATGAAGTCATAATATTTTTTAGCAACTGAATAGGCCAGATTATTTATGTTTCATAAAAAAGAACAGCATACACATGTATATGTGCTTCTTTTAATGAATTTGTACGTAATCATTTCGTGTTTACGTTCTTTATTACCCATGGGTCGGCATCGCTTGACATTATATAAATAACACATAGCTGAGAGGGTGATAGATTGTTACCCCGAGAAAACATTGTCAACTGAGGCGAAGCCAAGGTTGACAATGTCTTTTCGAGGGGTAACAATCTGCTCTATCACCCTCTCAGATATGTGTTATTTAATTTATTATACTGAATGTTCTGTTATTACTGTCGATTAAATTTCAAATTCAAAGTAATAAACTATGGCGTCTTGTACATAACAACCATCCGTATTTAATAAAGCGCACACTTGATCAAGCGTCTCCGTGAAGGGTAATAGAGTATTTGCCATAGGATAGAGTCGTATTTAATAAAGCGCACAGTTGATCAAACGTCTCCGTGAAGGTAATAGAGTATTTGCCTTAGGATAGAGTCGTATTTAATAAAGCGCACACTTGATCAAGCGTGTTTTTTTTTAAATCCAGTTTCGTTATAAAATGTAGTTGAGGTACTTTTTTCGGTGTTTCATAATAATAACGACCAAACAAATTGAAAAGTGCATTTTTCTTCATTACATTTGTTCAAGTCTAAAATTAAGCTAAAATGTAGGAAATATATTTGTATGTGACAAAAAAGAAAAGAGGCTTGATGGGGTTAACAAAATACAGAATTATGGGCAGAAATAGAGAGTATAGGGTGCACAAAAAGTGGATAAAAGGCAAAAACATAAAGGGTAGAGGTAAATATGTCAAAAGAAAAGAGAATACTGGTGTGCTTATATATATATTTGTATTCAGAAGAAAGAATATGAAAAAACAACAAAAATATAAAGAAGTATATGTATAGCCCACCAGACACATACACACACAAATTAAAACATTTTAACATATAGATGAATGGATTCAATTTTTGTTATCTTTATTTAACCACATACCGCATGTTCTGTGCTGTATCCTCCTGCACATGCGATAGAGACTAAAAGCATTAAAAGACACACACAAAAATGTTTGAGTGGACTAAAATGTTGGTTTTTTTCAGATCTTTTCTATGAGTTATGCTTATTTAGTGACCAACGGTAAAGGTTATTATCCCGCTTCCTCTAGATTAACTATTTTTCTAATTATTACAATTTCATGCTATTCTTTTGCCCTTAGTAAGATTGTTTTTTACATTATTTTCCTATTGGTAGAAAAGATCATTTTGTAATCTTGGCTTCATACTGTTTTTTAAAGAAAAAAAAATCTCTTTTGAAGGTAAATTGTCGTTCCCTAACTAATTTTTGCATGTTTATATTTACAGAACAATATCCAGTCAATAGTTTGTAATCAATTTGTGTGTAACTTACTTCGTAGATTAGGGAGGGAGGGGGGGGGGGGGGGTACTAAAATACTTAATTCAGTGACAGGGGATGCCGCTGAGGTTCTTTTCGTATAATTTAATTCTATAATAAGGTATACTTTTTATTACATAATTGAATTGTAAAATAACTTGTATGCAAATTTTGGTGAAATGTATTCGTTGTGGGATCGAAACTGTATTGTTTGCCCTTAAATATCAATCAGAACACATTCACCTTGGTTTTAGTACAAAGACTGCGTTGACAGTCAGAGAAAAGCTTAACCTTCTGTTCACTATTGTTTCCTGCATTTTGTGTTGCAAAATATTCTAATCCCACCTTGTGTCAGATTATTTATCAACAGTTCTTACCAGGCCAGCAGTATATTTATTTTCACTCCCCCTCATTAAATCAGTCGGTTGACTTGAAAAAAAAGGGGGGATACGTTCTACATACAAGGTGATAGGACGTGCCGCTGGAGTAGGTTATACATTTTCCGGCTTCAAAATATAAGTATAGGTGGGGAAAACTATAAGAAATATACATGATACATTACTTGTAATTATATGAAAAGCCCTCACGGTAACTTTCTTGGTGTTATGACTGTTTTGTTATCCATAAAATTACCATTTATTGACAAAGGTGAACATTTTTTAAAATAAATTATATGAAAAGAACCTCAGCGGCACCTCTATCAATTAAGTATTGAAGTCCCCCTTCAAATCTCCAAGTAAACGCAAATTGATTAAAAACTATTGATCGACCGGATATTGTTATGTAAATATAAACATGCAAACATTCAATTAGTTAAGTCATCTGATATTCTCATCTTCCTATAGATCATCTAATTAAATTGTAATATCACTGAATGGCATTGCATCTGTCTTTTGTAAAAACTATTTATAATTACACGGTATTTATTCTAAAATCTTAATGTTTGAAATAAAAGGTATATATTATAGCTATAGGCAACCGTTATATCATTTTCATCACCCCCCCCCCCCCCCCCTCATCTGAAAAATAAATGCTATCTACTCATTACCTCTTCACGCGAACCCCAATTCCAATTAATATTAAAAGTAATTAAATAAACGAATAATTTGAAAACGATAGTTTCAACCTTTTTATTTAAAAAGTTAATTATATAGGTATCCTTTTCGAAACTTTTGTCTGCCATAAATTCATCTTTTTAAATGCAATCTATCTTTTTTTAAATTCAAGAGAGAGAAAGAGAGAAAGAAAGCGAAGTGGATGTATCATTCAAACTATTTTGCATCAATTATCCAGCCAAGACTTTTGTAAGATAGGATTCGTTGTATAAATCAAGTGCGACTGCAAAATATATCATTTGTGTGTTTTCAATACTATACCGATTAACTGTTACACATGTACTTATAGTCTGGGAATATTACATCAAATTAATCATGTCAAAACTGTTGTAACTGCATGAATGGGGTTTTCTAACCACAAAGATATCAAATGCCAAGCCTATCCTTGATCTAAAAATTCAGGCGGGATCTTTATTTTTATTCAGTAGAACAAACTATATAATATATATATATATATATATATATATATATATAACAAGTCTAAAAGGGTACAACATCACAAAAAAAATTATTAAATCATGAACAAATTTCAGATATTTCGGATATAATTATATATGTATATATAAAGTGCCTAGAAAATCAACCTAACGATGTAAGAGTAGATCTCGTTATATATATATATATAATGATTTGTTTATATTATGTCTAAAAAGTAGATATTTTTGTAATGCTTTCGTACAAATTCATTCATGTAATTTATTATTATCATAGCTGCTGTGAACATATTATCTTTAAAATTATTCTTGTGTTTTCCTCTTATTGTTAAATCATACTTTTTAATTTGGACACTTACAGAGAGGGGACGACCATTTGATATCATTTTCTTAATCCTCCTATATCCCCAGAGAAAATCAAATGGTCGTCCTTTTATATTAAGCAAATATTATGAAAACAAAGTGTCATCAAGGACAGACTTTAAATATGAATAAAAAGAAAAATGTCGTATGCATCAACAAGACAGTAACTCAATGACAAACAAATTGACAAATGACCAGATTGCAGATTAATTATACAGTTAATATATGTAGGAAACTACAATGGTTTGTTTTCTTTTTTACTTGCTTATAAAAGCAATAGTACTATCAATGTTGTTCTTAGTAAAAAAGGACAAGAAATCGTCCTAAATATGCATGCAATATTTGCCACTGGACGTTGTGCAACCAACAATCATTCATATATTGAGGAACATACATTTGTGTATCCTTTGTGAACTAGACGTACGTTGTCTCCTTTCCTTTTTTTTAGGGGGGGGGGGGGGGGGGGGGAAGGGGGTGCAGTTATGTCTGCAAAACAGGTCATTATTTTTTTATACAAAAAGGAGAACAGATATTTCTAAATTCCAATTGACTGAATGAATACAAGAAACCTTAAAAGGAAATACATTATATTGAACTAAAGTCATTTTTTTACCGATATACGTATTTTGCTAAGGTATGTTGGTAAACAATTTCAGACATTTGTCTAGCTACACAATTTTAACTATCGCAAGATGGAGTCATCTAAAACAGGCAAATTGACATCTAAAAATATTGAACGCTTATGCATCTCTTTAAGATATAAGTTGGACGCAAAATAAATGTCAATTAATGTTCTTAAAAAATCAGTTTTTTTGTCCGCAAGTGAAAAAAAAGTAGGACGATTTTGGCAATTTATAGCCTGTTGACCAAATGAAAACGTCATCGGAATGCAATGTGAGTGATTTGATTGGTTAACCTCATTTATTAAACATTACATGTATTCAAGAAAACTCAGTCTAACGAGCTTGAAACAAAGAACATGCATGCAATTATATATTTATATATACATAAGTACGTCTGAACAAGTGACAACTCTACAACAGATTTATTCATCGGATCACCAGCAGTGATGGTGATACATGGCTGTGTTACTGTACATTCTGTATATACAACTCGTCTAAACATCAGCCCATCTAGGTTAGATCTGTAAATTTGCTTTCGCAATTTTTTTGTTTTTCCCTCGCCGGGATTCGAACTCATGCTACTGAAATATTGTGACACCAAATCGCCTACACTGTATCCGACGCGCTAGACCACTCGACCACCTTGGCTTCACATACATTGTTGGGCTGATGTTTAGACGAGTTGTATATATGTAGGACTCGGAACCGCGATGGTACTCCGAACCGCGATGGTCACGCTATAGTGCGATAGTCCTCTCTGAATTGCGTTGGTAAACACGCTGAAGTGCGATGGTGACATTATGACGTTAACTTATTGATAGCTACGCTGAAGTGCGATGGTGGTTACGCTGAAGTGCGATGGTCTGACTGTGACATTGAGTAAAACGCAAAATGTACATGGGCTGCATGAAATAACGTCATTAAGATTTGACCAAAGTAGCTGCTAGCCTCGCATTTGGAAGATCGTTTAATTTCTGTTCAGGTCAAACCAAAGATTTTTTAAAATCTAATTTTACAGTTGCCAATTCTCCGATTAGCACGTTGCAGTATAGAGTCAGAAAATAGATTGGATGGTTCAGATAAGCATAATGGGTTTGAATGGAGTAAAATGTCTTTTTATTTGGTGTTAAAGAGCGATAAAAAAAGGTTCAACGTTGTGTCTATATATATAGCACTAAGCAGTGTCCATCTCATTTTATGAAATATAATTTGTTCACGTCATGACAAACTTAAAAATTTCTCCCAACAATCATTCATCCATTTATTTGATGTCGGAACAGTGTCCAAGAAGTAAAAAATAGCCAATTATATTTATGCTTGACTTATAGCGAGACGTGTCACGTATTCCACCAAAAACTTTAAAATTAGCTGCTTCTCCGCTGAGGAGGAGAAATTTGGAAGTACACGTAGGGACCAGTCAGGTTTACTTCGGCCAAACTTGTTGTAGAAGATTAACACTGTAACCACAATACAATTATGGTAGAGTGCCAGTGTTCTTACAAAGCAGGATTTATCTCGGGAATAAAACAACATTTATATCAACTTAATATAGCAAAAACATTGCTAATAATTAATTTTATCATTAAATTGTCCACACAAAATCATGTGACGCATACTTGAAGAGAAGTCAAAATTTATATATAAATCAAGATGTAGGACTCGGAACCGCTATGGTACTCAGAACCGCGATGGTCACGCTGAAATGCGATGGTTTGACGCTGAAGTGTGTTTGTGATCACGCTGAAGTGCGATGTTGGCATTGTGACGCTATCTTGTTTGTAACTACGCCGAAGTGCGATGGTGGTTACGCTGAAGTGCGATGGATTACATAAACTATATTTTCGATGTCGATGAAAAAGTCCATTTGTTTGTTAAAAGCAGCTTTTCGTGTTTATTAAGTAAATCATCAAGAATATTAACCCTTTTAATTGAACACAGTCATGATAAATATTTCCAGCCCTAATTGTAACGTTGAAGTTTACTTTGGACAAAAATAAGCCAACGTTCATACAATTAATCAAGACGCTACATACAAAGGTTATTTTCTATAAAAAAACAGTGCTAATTTCAATGACTAAAAATGCGATAGCTGTTTAAAATGCAATATAATAAGGGCCTTATAAACTTATAACCGTCAGTGGTTTTTACTGCAACTGGAGAAAATATGGAATGTTTTTGCATATTAGTATTCGACATGAATATAACTTGTAAACAGATTTTAATACTACCGGAAAAGGGAAATAATTAGTAGACAGGGGAAATTTAGATAATTTAATTAGACCCTTTTTCGAAATCTACAGAAGTTTCGTTTTTTACGTACTATAGAGCTTCGAATTCTCTAACTACATATGGGTCCGCAGAGATACCTTAATTCCGTACTATGATATTACGGTAAACGTGGAACTCATGAGAGCTTAGAGCTGAGATTACGTTAAGACAAACTGTTAAAGCAGAATAATGTCCCCATGCAGCAAATTTAAATAGAACTATCTCTCATTCAGTATGAAACTGTAACTAATGACATTTATAGACCATCGCACTTCAGCGAACAAACCATCGCACTTCTGCGAAGACCATCGCACTTCAGCGTCCCCATCGCACCTCCGAGTCCTACATATATATATATACACTAAAGAGACATTAATGGTCGAAATCCGGATATGGTGTACAAATTTTTGCACCTCATGTTTGCGGTATACCATCTTTTCCGCAAGTTTATTGTTTTCTGTTTGGTAATAAATTAATAATAAGATCTATGTTGTTACATTTTGTGATCCTTTTATTTGGCAATCGCCAATGGCAGTCAGCAGGGTTTAAGAACATCAGTTGTTCGACCTTCTAGTCAAATGCGTTTTGTTAAAATATACTTTTTCACTCATTTGGTCTTTCGGAAAATGTTGTTTGTGCTGTATTTAGACCCTTCTACCAAGAAATTTGTTTTGCATGCACACGTATAAAAATTGCGTTTTCATCCAACGCAATCATAGGTTTGAACGTTGTTTTCAATTAAGACTTGTTTATATTTTTTCGTTTGGGCTTGAATTATATTTGCCTTCGGGTTTATATGATCCGTTCATCCTATTTTGACTCTTTCAAAATTCAAGAGTCTATCCTTAATTGAGGTAAATTATATGGCCTTCCAAATACCGTTTCGATTCCTAACATCACTGAAGAGACATTAATTGTCGAAATCCGGATATGGTGTACAAAAACCTTTGCACCTTTTGGTTGTGGTATATTATCTTTTCCGCAATTTCATTGTTTTCTGTTTAGTATTGAATTTTTGATTAAGATCCATTTATTACATCGGTGATCCGTTTATTTGGCAATCGCCAATGGCAGTCAGCAGGGTTTAAGAACATTTGTTGTTCGACCTGTTATCCAAATGCGTTTTGTAAAAATATATATATAATATTTGTTAAGCCGAAATATTTGTCAACACGATTTAATAACAACATCTTCGTATGATACCATCTTATATTAGTATCGTTGTGCAAATCTCTAGACTCTTATAATTTTTTCCTTATCTGCACAGTATCGTCTATTCTAGACGATCCGGTACATAGTACATTTGCTGGTTGGTCCTTTTTATAGACTTCTATATATATATATATTCAATCGCCAATGGCAGTCAGCAGGGTTTAAGAACATCAGTTGTTCGACCTGTTAGTCAAATGCGTTTTGTTAAAATAGACTTTTTCACTTTTTTTGGTCTTTTGGAAATTGTTGTTTGTGCTGTATTTAGACCCCTCTACCAAGAAATTTGTTTTACATGCACACGTATAAAAATTGCGGTTTTTATCCAACGCAATCATAGGTTTGAACGTTGTTTTCAATTTAGACTTATATATATATATATATATATATATATATATAGTCAACACCACGGCCTTTAACATTGAGGAAAACCCATACTGTATAGCGGTTTATAGAATATGATTTATTTTAAACTTAAAGCATGACAAGAGTACTGCCACAACACGCCTGTCACTAGATGAGGGAGGATTACGCGTTCAAAATATGATTAAACCTGTTATAATATTTATTATGTCTGTCCGAAACTAGCAGTGGTCGTTAATTACTTTTTTTTTTTTATAGTTTTTAACATATATTTGATCGTTGGTTTGCTCTTTTGAAAAGCATATTTCACATTATGTTGTACCAGTGTCTTTTTAAAGTAAACTACACTCTACTGGTATTGCTCATAGTTCAAGACCGTACGATTGAATATATATAAATGTATGTTTGCCGCTTTCAAACAGTATGCTACAATGTACATTTATAAAAATAAGAAAATAGATTTTATGAGTTGATTAACTAGCAGGACATAATTGTTCAATGAAAGGGTATTAGTGTTTTTATATTGAGAATGTGTCAATGTGTGCACGTATATGTACATATACATTTTGAGATGCATTTAAATTTTCAATCGGACTTAATTAAGTCCGTGTTTGAAATTGCCTAGTGTCTTAAATTTCCAATTCGTATTAATATTTCCTGAATAGCAATCGATTTTGTTTACACTTTAGTCTATTTTCTGAATAAAACTGCTGAACGTCTTATATTTTGGTATCGTAACCTTTGCTTGAGATGGACGTCCGTTTAACTGTGCGGGATGTATAAATACGCAGCCACGTTCGATCGGAACTTGGATGGATGCTTTATGTCTATATGTTCCTGAGGGTTGACATGCTGGTGAAATATTGCTAGATAAATATCTGTCCTTATCAATACCCTAGCAGTGGCTGTCTCCAATTCCTAACCTTCAAACGGAACAACCCTTTCTTTTAAAATCAACATATCGCATCTTGTACATGCATGACATATTTGACACTGGACGTAAACCATCAACTATCAGTCCTAGTATTACTGCTGCGTACAGATCAAGTAAAAAAATAATGAAGGATGGTACCTAACGATATCATTAGCACACCAAATATTGTTTATTAATTTCATAGCCCTCTGTTCTCACATCTTTCTATATTCATAGCGGTATCTCTGGTAAAAAGCCTTGAATTCCCGTATTCTTTTGAAGGGTTTCTATTGAATTATGACAGATATAGATGACTTTATTAAAAATTGATTAAATTTCCTAAAGACGTAAAGTTTGAAAGTAAAAAATACAACCACAAATTTACATTGTTAGGCAACAAATTTAAAGAAAGTCATTATCGAACTGAAAAAAATTCTACATTTCTTATTTATATAGAAAGTCGAGTTGCGAGTTATGAAAGTAAAGTGCGATTTGAAAGAGTCAAGCTGCAAGTAAAAATAGAAGATTTGATAGTTAAGCATGTTTATAGAGTATTTCAAAATAAAAATGATGTATAGTGGACAGTCTTTGAAATAACCGACATTCGTATGAAAACATGATTTGATTCAAACTAATATTGCTACATCATTCCAGAATAAACGAAAAATCTAAAAGTCACTGCAAAAAAAAAAGAGTATTTGGCACAGCAATTTATCAAAAAACTAAAAAGACCTTCGAATAAAATAAATAAAAACGTGAGGACCTGACAGACTTAACAATGTGTACAAACGATAAAAAAAAAAAAATTAAAAGAGAAAAAGCGTGGTAAAGTTGTAGTTATACGTAATGAATCTAGGCGTTATGATTGTAAGTTATTTAATTCCAATAAAAAGGCCAATGGCTGAAACGTATGGAATCTTCAGGCTTATACTTTCATTAACTGCAATTTTTTTTAGGTATAACATTATATTTTAACATAGTTTCATTTTTACATAATGTGAAATTAACGCGTTAGTACAGAGTAAATTGTTTTAGTATGAACTAAACTGTATTAAACATTCGTGAAAGTATTGTATAAAATTATGCATGGAAATGGGGTATGTGTCAAAGAGACAAGAACCCGCCTATAGATTTAGTCTTAGATGCATGATTTTTTTATTAGTTGCTAGTGGCTTTGGACTAGCTGTCAGTTACTGCGAGTACTCTCAGATCTGTACTTATATTGTCTTTTTGTTGTTGGGATGTACAAGTACCCTGCCACGTCCACTCTGTGTACAGTTGTATTTGTATTTATATCCATCTGACGAGTTAAGATTTTTTCAACTGATTTTTATAGTTTGTTCTAATGTTGTACTGTTACACTACTGTTCAAGGTTTGAAGGATGGTTGGGATCCCGCTAACATGTTTAACCCCGCCACATTATGCATGTTTGTGCCTGTCCCAAGTCAGGAGCCTGTAATTCAGTGGTTGTCGTTTGTTTATGTGTTACTTATTTGTTTTTCGGGTTTTTTTTGTACATAAATCAGGCCGTTAGTTTTCTCGTTTGAATTGTTTTACATTGTCATTTCGGGGCCTCTAATAGCTGACTTTGCGATATGGGCTTTGCTCATTGTTGAAGGCAGTACGGTGGTCTATAGTAGTTAATTTCTGTGTCATTTGTCTGTTGTAGAGAGTTGTCTAATTGGCAATCATACCAATCACGCTATCTACAGTATTTATTGTTAACATAATGTCGTTGAAATAATGCATGAAATATTTGGCACTGGACGTTATGGCTCTTGTTTGTGTGTCGTTAGTGATGCTCGAAACCTAAAATTTATTAAAAAACCTGATAACAGTTTTTGATTTGAACGGTTTTTAAAATACCAGAACTGTTGATAACAGGTAGTAAAGTCTGCTGAAGGCCCGCCGTGGGATTAATATAAAAGGCATCATCAGAGTTTATTAGTAACACTTAATTTACATAGTAAACGATTAATTCAACTACACTAGAACTGTTTGTATGTTCGCTCTAAATGAGCATGAAATAATTGCAACTGAACAATAAGCAATTTCAGTCAAAATTTAAGGACATACATGTATTAGTGCTAAAAGACTTGAGACGTTCTGGCGTTTAACAGTGGACACGTTTTGGCGATAACAATTATCGGACACGTTTTGGCAATATTGAATATTACGAACACTTTTGGGGAGAATAGACACGTTTTGGGGAATCGGACACTTAATCTTAGAATGTATTACTACAGGTGAAATTCGATGCATTCTAAAAACAAATTTTGTTTAAGTCCCAGTTTTCTTATCTGTAACACTTAGAAAAGTGGTGAGGCCACATCCTAGCTAAGATAGCTTCGATATACAGTAAGTCGGTACTCAAAATAAACTTAATTTATTTCAAAGATAGATCTTAGGACAGATCCTAAGACAGCTTCGATAAACAACGCCCCTGATCACACTTAGTTAATTTATATTATTCCACTGTTTAAACATATTGATAGTTTAATCACTATTTGATTGGTTGAGACTCTTCCACGTGTTATTGAACAAATCTTCATATTCCATTCTGAGGATCATATTCCCCTCTGAAATGTCGGGATTACTTCGTGCGACGTTACGCGCGGTTAATGTACATAACGTTTTGAACTTCTTATTCTTCTTCAAATAGCGATAGCAAAAATCATCATCATGTTCAAATTTATTAAAGACGATAAAACAAAAAGACTTATAATTAAATTTTGATCCTTACTGTTTATCAATGGGTATTTTATCATCGGTATAAGGACATCATTCGTAAATATAGCTCAACATGCAGACTTCTTATAGGTTCAGGTATTTCACATCCAATATTTTATGGAAATATTATTTATAAAGCACAAAAATGTCAGTATTCACCTCTGAAGCTAACAAAACCTTTAAATAAACTTTAATTAAGAAGGGATATAGTTACGATACTGTTGTTAGGTCATTAAAGATTGCATATTTTGGCGTTAATATTGATTCACTTATAGGGTCTTTGCATCGGAACTAAACACATTTATTTAAAAACCAGTTGTTGGCATGACAAGGGTTATGTTCTTCTCATATATGTTATGATGGTATGATACTAAACCCCTAACGGGAAGGATTGTGCCTGATATTCATATGATGAAGACATAATCTTTCAATCAGTTTAATTGAAGTCTGGAGCTGGCATGTCAGTTAACTGCTAGTAGTCTGTTGTTATTTATGTATCATTGTCATTTTGTTTATTTTCTTTGGTTACATCTTCTGACATCAGACTCGGACTTCTCTTGAACTGAATTTTAATGTGCGTATTGTTATGCGTTTACTTTTCTACATTGGCTAGATGTATAGGGGGAGGGTTGAGATCTTATAAACATGTTTAACCCCGCCGCATTTTTGCGCCTGTCCCAAGTCAGGAGCCTCTAGCCTTTGTTAGTATTGTATTATTTTTAATTTTAGTTTCTTGTGTACAATTTGGAGTTAAGTATGGCGTTCATTATCACTGAACTAGTATATATATTTGTTTAGGGGCCAGCTGAAGGACGCCTCCGGGTGCGGGAATTTCTCGCTGCATTGAAGACCTGTTGGTGACCTTCTGCTGTTGTCTGTTCTATGGTCGGGTTGTTGTCTCTTTGACACATTCCCCATTTCCATTCTCAATTTTATGTCGTGTTTAGTTTGACTTACAAAAACAAGCGGATAAGAAAAAAAATATATGCAAAATAATATTTAATGTATTGATAGTAAACAAAGCATAGGCAGTGGAATAAAAAATTCATTTCCCTTTGCCTCGGGAGATATGAAGATTTGCTCACCCTAGAAAAATCATTATGATTTTTCTAGGGTGAGCAAATCTTCATATCTCCCTCCGGCATGGGAAATAAATGTATAATATTCACCTAGACATTTCAATATTTTAATATATTAAAAGTTTAAACGAAAGTGAATAGACCGGTGTGCTTGAAAAACAGAGTAGTCAAAAAATGAAAGACTTTGTGAAAATAAGATTCCAATTACGTCATATAAGAAGTTGAAAATAAATTTATTTAACGAGTTTAACATTTGGTTTTTTTTCTGGATCAATTTTCACAATATGTATAAAACGTCTAGATATTTTCCAACGATCTTTCTAACGAGGGCACTGTATCATTAACGATACATGTACACAATAAATAAATTATAACAATGATATATCAAATACTTTATATCGATGATATACTGTGTTTTTTTCCAATTATTGCTCAATATCCCTTCTAATCTTTAATTAAGTAAATAGTTTTGAATAGCAAACTTTTAACACTTTCATAACGATAAGAATAGTAACTAATGTCCCTTTAATAATCATCGCAAACATCTGTTTCTAATAATGTAGCTAAGTATTATGCTATAATTGCAAGCTTATCATACAGAACGTTTTTCTACAGGAGTGTGTCTCCCAAATCTGATTAGATTATAATATAGATTGTGAAGAATGTCGTATATTCAGAAGATTATCATTCGTTAACAAGTACGCTGCTTTTTTGTTATGCTTCTTTTTTCTTGCATAATTTAGATTGTAGACAGGTTCCCAGTTTGTATTAAAAAACATAATGCACAATCTTGTATTTTTCGATAAATCAAAGCTATATGGTATGTTTTCAGATGTCCTGTTTACTCATAATGTAGAATATAAACACATGATATATGGATTTTATCGTTTTTGAATTAAGAGAAAATATTGTTTGTATCAATATTTTATTATTGTTTATATTCATCATAGTTATATTTTTATTTGTCTGACTATTGTGACTGTTCAACTTATCATTTGACATCTGTCTTTTTTTTCGCAATTTTAATTTCAACTTCATCGAATATTAAGCTATTATGGATCAATTGTACATAATTCCTGACATCTTCTAACCATGTGTTACATATAAAAATGAGAATGAAAATGGGGAATATGTCAAAGAGACAACAACCCGACCAAAGTGCAGACAACAGCCGAAGGCCACCAATAGGTCTTCAATGCAGAAAATCCCGCACCCAGAGGTGGTCCTCAACTGGCTCCTAAATAAAATTGTGTTCTAGTTCAGTGAAAATGGACGTCACACTAAACTCCAAAACATATAAGTGAACTAAAATTAAAAAAACATACTAGACTAACAAAGGCCAGAGGCTCCTGACTTGGGACAGGCGCAAAAATGCGGCCGGGTTGAACATGTTTTGTGTGATCTCAACCCTTTCCCTATACCTCTAGCCAATGTAGAATAAAGAAACAAAAAGCAATACGCACAGTTACATGTACATGTATTATTTCCATTTCTGTAGACATTAATTTATACTTGTTTGTTTTATATACACCTTGAGGGCGTTAGTCCAAATGGGTGTATCTAATGTACACCAATATATTATTGTCAATGCAGATTTGTAGTTGTCAATACTTTAAAGGAGGGATCTTTCTGCGATTCGACCATATATAATTGAAAAGCATGATAAATGCAGGATATCTAATTTCATTTAACAGTATCTTTGTGTACAATGTATATGCAACTACACGTTCAAAGATCCAACTTCTATAGACATTTTAATATATCATTGTACATCCTGTATACGTTATTCAAATGGGTTTCATCAACTGTTTTTCTTTCTACCATTTTACATTCGAAAGAAATAGAAATAACATTAAACTAAAAAGGTAAAACAATGTTTATACCGATCTAGTGGTGTATGGTAAGTAATTATAATAAATTATAAACCTACATTCGGCACAATATGTACGAAACTCCTGGATTCATAACAAGGTATAAATACTCAATAGAAGAATGTCATAATAAATAAGTATGATACGGACGACACTTGCAATCTCGTATTTCTAATGAAAACAAACAGGAAGCAGTATTATATACTGGGTAGATATCTATTATATATTAATGCGGTTTTGTCGAAAGATATTCATATAATAACTATAAAACGAAAATGCTGTAAGACTGCCAATGAGACAACAGTCCACTATAGACCAAAATACGTAGAGGATAAGAACTAACAGTCACCGTATGGCCTTTAACGATGAGTCTTAAAAAAATGTTTTGATCTACCCATGAATAAAAATAGATAAACAGGCAATGTCATTTAAGATTTAACTTCGTTTTTGTCGTTATTTTACGGAAGCGTAAAAGTCCCATACATTTGTTTTCTTATATGTCTCCTAATGTTTGCGTTATAATGCATACCTTTGCGAAATAACACAAACAATTGCGTATAATGCGAACCTTTGCGAACTAACGCAAACATTTGCGAAATAAGGCAAACCTGTGCGATATAACGCAAACATTATTTTTTCTTTCTATTTCTTATGTTAGATTTAAGGGAATAAGCTGTTGTAAATAAAGAAAAGTACATGTATTAAAATTAACCCCCCTGTGTACTTACTGCAAAGTAAAATGCCGAGTGTTATGCACATATCATTGCATAACAATGAGGAGAAGAATAAACCTATAAATTTGTTTTACATGCACACGTATAAAAATTGCGGTTTTTATCCAACGCAATCATAGGTTTGAACGTTGTTTTCAATTTAGACTTTTATATATTTTTTCGTTTTGGCTTGTATTATATTTTCCTTCTGGTTTATATGATCCGTTTATCCTATTTCGACTCTTTAAAATTCAAGAGTCTTTCCTAAATTGAGGTAAATTATATGACCTTCCAAATACCGTTTCGATCCCTAACATCACTGAAGAGACATTAATTGTCGAAATCCGGATATGGTGTACAAATTTTTGCACCTCATGTTTGTGGAATACCATCTTTTCCACAAGTTTATTGTTTTCTGTTTGGTATTAAATTAATATTAAGATCCATTTTGTTAGATCTGGTGGTCAATTTATTTGGCAATCGCCAATGGCAGTCAGCAGGTATTAAGAACATCAGTTGCTCGACCTGTTAGTCAAATGCGTTTTGTTAAAATAGACTTTTTCACTTTTTTTTGTCTTTTGGAAATTGTTGTTTGTGCTGTATTTAGACCCCTCTACCACGAAATTTGTTTTACATGCACACGTATAAAAATTGCGGTTTTTATCCAACGCAATCATAGGTTTGAACGTTGTTTTCAATTTAGACTTTTATATATTTTTTCGTTTGGGCTTGTATTATATTTTCCTTCGGGTTTATATGATCCGTTCATCCTATTTCGACTCTTTAAAATTCAAGAGTCTTTCCTAAATTGAGGTAAATTATATGACCTTCCAAATACCGTTTCGATCCCTAACATCACTGAAGAGACATTAATTGTCGAAATCCGGATATGGTGTACAAATTTTTGCACCTCATGTTTGTGGAATACCATCTTTTCCACAAGTTTATTGTTTTCTGTTTGGTATTAAATTAATATTAAGATCCATTTTGTTAGATCTGGTGGTCAATTTATTTGGCAATCGCCAATGGCAGTAAGCAGGTATTAAGAACATCAATTGTTCGACCTGTTAGTCAAATGCGTTTTGTTAAAATAGACTTTTTCACTTTTTTTGGTCTTTTGGAAATTGTTGTTTGTGCTGTATTTAGACCCCTCTACCACGAAATTTGTTTTACATGCACACGTATAAAAATTGCGGTTTTTATCCAACGCAATCATAGGTTTGAACGTTGTTTTCAATTTAGACTTTTATGTATTTTTTCGTTTGGGCTTGTATTATATTTTCCTTCGGGTTTATATGATCCGTTCATCCTATTTCGACTCTTTAAAATTCAAGAGTCTTTCCTAAATTGAGGTAAATTATATGACCTTCCAAATACCGTTTCGATCCCTAACATCACTGAAGAGACATTAATTGTCGAAATCCGGATATGGTGTACAAATTTTTGCACCTCATGTTTGTGGAATACCATCTTTTCCACAAGTTTATTGTTTTCTGTTTGGTATTAAATTAATATTAAGATCCATTTTGTTAGATCTGGTGGTCAATTTATTTGGCAATCGCCAATGGCAGTCAGCAGGTATTAAGAACATCAGTTGTTCGACCTGTTAGTCAAATGCGTTTTGTTAAAATAGACTTTTTCACTTTTTTTTGTCTTTTGGAAATTGTTGTTTGTGCTGTATTTAGACCCCTCTACCACGAAATTTGTTTTACATGCACACGTATAAAAATTGCGGTTTTTATCCAACGCAATCATAGGTTTGAACGTTGTTTTCAATTTAGACTTTTATATATTTTTTCGTTTGGGCTTGTATTATATTTTCCTTCGGGTTTATATGATCCGTTCATCCTATTTCGACTCTTTAAAATTCAAGAGTCTTTCCTAAATTGAGGTAAATTATATGACCTTCCAAAATACCGTTTCGATCCCTAACATCACTGAAGAGACATTAATTGTCGAAATCCGGATATGGTGTACAAATTTTTGCACCTCATGTTTGTGGAATACCATCTTTTCCACAAGTTTATTGTTTTCTGTTTGGTATTAAATTAATATTAAGATCCATTTTGTTAGATCTGGTGGTCAATTTATTTGGCAATCGCCAATGGCAGTCAGCAGGTATTAAGAACATCAGTTGTTCGACCTGTTAGTCAAATGCGTTTTGTTAAAATAGACTTTTTCACTTTTTTTTGTCTTTTGGAAATTGTTGTTTGTGCTGTATTTAGACCCCTCTACCACGAAATTTGTTTTACATGCACACGTATAAAAATTGCGGTTTTTATCCAACGCAATCATAGGTTTGAACGTTGTTTTCAATTTAGACTTTTATATATTTTTTCGTTTGGGCTTGTATTATATTTTCCTTCGGGTTTATATGATCCGTTCATCCTATTTCGACTCTTTAAAATTCAAGAGTCTTTCCTAAATTGAGGTAAATTATATGACCTTCCAAATACCGTTTCGATCCCTAACATCACTGAAGAGACATTAATTGTCGAAATCCGGATATGGTGTACAAATTTTTGCACCTCATGTTTGTGGAATACCATCTTTTCCACAAGTTTATTGTTTTCTGTTTGGTATTAAATTAATATTAAGATCCATTTTGTTAGATCTGGTGGTCAATTTATTTGGCAATCGCCAATGGCAGTCAGCAGGTATTAAGAACATCAGTTGTTCGACCTGTTAGTCAAATGCGTTTTGTTAAAATAGACTTTTTCACTTTTTTGGGTCTTTTGGAAATTGTTGTTTGTGCTGTATTTAGACCCCTCTACCACGAAATTTGTTTTACATCCACACGTATAAAAATTGCGGTTTTTATCCAACGCAATCATAGGTTTGAACGTTGTTTTCAATTTAGACTTTTATATATATATATATATAAACTGGTAATTATTGATTGATTGATTTTTCGTTGCTTAATGTGCAGTGAAAAATATTTAATGCATGTTTAGGACGAGAACAAGTTAACAATAAATACAATAGGCAGGTCTTGTATAAGTGGCCATCCAGGATCAAGGTCGGGGAAATTTGGACTGGCACTGTAAAATGAGAGTATTTTGGATAGGGACAGAAATTTTGCCTTGCAACAGGCCACCTACGGACCCCTCAAAGAGTTGTTTTAAGGGTTCTTAACTTACTGATAGCGTTACACTCTCTTTACATGAGGCATCATACTTAACGTCCCCATTCTGACTGGATGTGACTGAAAATACGTACATCCCGCACAGCCAAAAGGACTTTGTCAAGCGTTTTACTGCCGGTCGAAAGAAGACTACGTGACCATTCTTCTATCCCCCAGTCACCCTTTGGGGTCCCTGTTAATGTAGCCGAAAAAAAAACACTTCCAAAGTAAGCGCTTGTTTGAGCATTGTGAAAGATTGGATAGATCTTTACAAACTACCATATTGAAATAAATGTATAATATGACGATTTCTTATTATCATAATTATGTAGTCTATAATAATTTTCTACGCAAGCATCTTAAATAATCACCTTACTAGATTGAAGTTCAAAATCCCCATATTTTTGTCAATTAAAGAAACTTTATCATATACTGAAATTCGATAAACGATTTCGTAAAACAGCACTATTTTTTTTTTCTTCTTCAAAGTAAATCATTTTGAAGCCGAAAGATCGTTTTGTCTACTTGACTCGAGAGTTTCGCAATTGTATGAACTTTTTTGTTGCTCTTCCCTATTTTGCCACTTCCCTGTAAATTAAAATTATCGAAAGCGTAGTCTTTCAATTAAAATTGTTCTATTCCATATCAATTTTCACGTTATATTTATATAATTTTTTGATACAAAAATATTTCTTAATTTGTGTATAATTGTGATACAAGTATTCCTTTATTCTTATGTATATTTATTATAATGAGTTTGTCTGATTTTTATGCTCTCTTTCTTAACTAAATCACAAACAGGCAGACGGACATGCAAATGCAGATATTTACAAAACACCACTTTCAAATTAAATAAAAAAACATAAAATTTAAATTCAATAAAAAAGTTTTTAATTATAAAATATTCAAAACTTAATGAATCATTTAAATCAAAACGTGTGCGTAATATAGCAATTGTTTCGTTAAAAATATGTACAAATGTGTGTTATTAAAACAAATACTCCTTTTTACAACATAAATTTTCTACAATCGTTTCTTTTGTAAACAGTAACTTTTGTGGTTGAATCATACCAAGATGAGTTGTTATTACATGTTGTACACGCTACATATCTTGACAGCAGTGATGAAAATAAACCATGATACATCGTTATGCACTTAAATGCCGTATCTTACGATTTAATCTTATCATAATTATCCGATCATGGAAGTAGTTTATTGACAATATAATACTTCCACGATCCAATTAATAGTACCTAAATCAACAAAAGAACACTGTAAAATATTTAAAAAATAATTCTAAAATTAAAAGAAATATAAAGTTTCTACACGCGGTAAAGAAAATATCGCTATTTACAAAATTAAGATCAGACATATGATTTTAGTTGTCAAATAATTTTGTTATTTGGCATTATTTTAGTTAACAAATACATCGTTATGCATTAAATAAACTTTGATAGATAATATTTTTATTTGGTGTTTTGATATTTTATTGTTTCAACATGCATATGACAACGGACAATTGTTTAGATAAACCTTTAAAATTTATTTCAAGTATATTCATTTCAAACGTCTTAAACTAGATAATTCAAGATTTCAACAATGAAAATGAAATATGCAGCTGTAAATCACATGCAAATTAGATTAGAAATATAACAAAAACACATCTTCAACCTTAGATTAGCAATAAAAAGATCCATTTATCAAAGAACTATAACCGCAAGTTGTATTTTAAACCGATACTAGTTGTCTCCCTTTGTTAAATTATTTACAACAAACAAAGAGAGTGGTGTCGGGAGAATTTAAGGCGTGTCGATGAAAATCTGACAGTTGTTCATTATGACCTGGTATAAACGCCACTCAAAAATAACTTTTTTTTTCTAGAAATTTCCCAAAATTAGTCACGGAGCCCAAAAAACGACCGAAAAAAATATTTAAAATTATAAATTTTTTCTTATCTTATGTATTTCCATAATTTTATGAATTACGAAATCCCATAATATAGTTACAAAATTAGCCGATTATCTAATATTATGAAGTTTCATAATAATGTGTTAAATTAGGATATTTCATAATATTATGCAATTTCCTATTTGCCTCGACTGTATATGGCGTTATATTAGATTTGAAAAACCCTTTTCTAAACTCTCCTAATTCTAAAAAATTAGATATCCACTCTTTGACTCTCAAAAATATCTGGTCAACTGTGCAATTAGCACTTTCTACACTTGTTATAAAAAGATACAGTTGGTAAACATCTGTCCATAACTTGACAACCTTATCTTCTGTATTAATATTCAAGACACAACTGTCTTTTAACTTTGCAGGCAGATTTTTTAATACCTTTAACTTTTCTGCACCTGCCAAACTTGTCCAATCCAGGTCTGAGCTACCTTTTGGTACCCAAATATAAAAAAGAAACACAACAACTTTGAATCACTTCTACTAATTTTTCAAGATTTTTGCCATTACATTTAGTTTCTTTTTTATATTTATCATCTTTATCTTTACTATCAAAAATTAAATTTCTCATAAGGATGTCACTTATTCTTAGCAGAAGATGAAGTTCATCGGGGACATAATGATTTATGCTTAATTCAAGCAGAGTTTTGTGTTTAACACCAAAATTGTTTTTAGGCAGACATGACAACTGACAAATTTCCTCATATCTTCGAAACAGTTCTGGGGTATGGTAATAATTCCAGCACTTACTGACGTCATGTCTGTTATTTTTATGAACTTTACACCAGGGACATGCAAAATCACCTACTGAACTGCCCAAGCCTAAAAGAATCTGTAAAAATTGCATGTCCCCTCCTACGAAAAATTCAGTTTCATAAGACTTATCATTAATTTTTATAAATTTATCTTTTACTAAGTTGTTTAATTGATCGAAAAGAGGTTTACATGTTTCCTTTAAATTTTCATAATTTTCATCACACTTTACTATGGCAACTGTACTTAACTGATTATAAGAAAGATTTATATCATCATTTAAAATGGCTAGAGAAAAAATTACATAATTAGAAATTTTAGAGACTCTAGCACCATCACCTGAAAATTTAATTTGATATTTATCTGAATTTTGCCCCTTATTGATTTTATCTCTTATAAGTCTTTCAATGTCACTATTTAAGTTTATCATAACGCCTGGTTTGTTTCCTGGAAGTCTTTCTATGTGATAAATTTTATTGATGTCTTCCCTACACTGAACTACCAAATATCTCCTGGGAAGATCATCACATATCATGGAAAACGCATGATATGATGCATCACTTATACAAAAGTTATCAAGTAAAAACACAACCTGTTTTAATAAGTCTTTATCTTCAGAGTTTAGATTTTCATAAGAAGTTTTATTTTCTTTTTCTGCTTTATCTTCACCTAATACAACAGAGACCTTTTTTCAGATTTTAAGTCTATTTTAAGTGGTTTAAAACCAAAAGTTTCAGCAAATGCCAAAGCTTGCTCTGAAAAAGTAGTTAATGTTTTTAATTTCCTAAATTGTTGCCTATGATGAATTTCATCAAACTTTTTTCCTTCATTTTCAAACTTTTTAATTATTGCATTGTCAATATATTCCAAAAGTGATTTATTCCTAGTTTTTAAGTATGTGTTTTCTTCTTTTAATGTTGTAACCTCATCTTTCAGATTATTGTTTCACATTTAACATCGATCAAATGATCAAATAATTCTCTACATTTCTTTTCTTAAATAACCTGTTTGTCATCAAAAGACGAAACTTGAAACTCTAATTTTTGTACATCATACAACTCACTTTTATAAACTATAAAATTGATTGTCTTTTTCAAAAACATTGTCTCTGTCTACCACCTGTATACTTGTTCTTTAGAATACTGACTATTCTTGAGCACTCAGATTTAAATCTGGCCTCTAACCTACAACATGCTTTAAGTTGTAAAAATGAAAACTGTGTATTAAACACTTCAACAAATGAAAGGTCATATTCATGTGTACATTTTTAAACATTGATTAAAAAATCACAAGATATATGTAGTGTCAAAAGACATAATTGTAGTATCGTTTTTAGTTAATTTCAGCTTAGTTGCGTGGACAAAAATGTTTTTAAATACTGCACACATGGCACAGGTCTCAACTGCTTATACATGTATGACAAATGCTCAAAATGAAAATTAGCAAGATACATGTTTAGCACAAGAAAGTTATATATTATTAAAACAATACTTTGAAAAAGTGAATTAATCACAGTTGTTTTTTGTATTGAATAAATCTTATTCATGTTTTGGTTAATGTATTGCTACAATTTTATTTCATTATTTCAAAATAAATGTGAGATCAAAGGGGCTAAGCTGTTAAAACAATCATCTTTCATGTTTTTTTTTACTTAAAATCTTTAATGTTTTACTCATACCAAGATATATACATGAAGTATTTACATCAAAGCAAGTTAGAACAACAAACATGATTTTTAAACACACAACAATAATACCAAATTTAGCTCTGTATAGATTACAATTAGCAGTAATCATACATAATTAACTTTTAATAATTAATCATCAAATTGATAAAAAAAAAAGGTTTCATGACCCCATTTTTTATTAACGAAAATAAATTTCTTTTACATATACATATAAAAAATTTCTAATAATTCAACTGGATATTGAATACAGATTGAGTGCGAACATATATTGGGTTCATACAAGACCAATTGAAACTATCTTGGGCCGTGTTTAAACAATGTATCCTGCATACAAATTTTCAAAGCGTCATGTTTTAAGCATGGTACACACCTCATTCAAATCAATTTTATGATTTAATTAAAATTGTGTTTTAAAAAAGGGGATTATAATCTAACAAAGTTTCAACATGTTTATCTCCCTTAGTCATTACTGATGCTCTATGTTTTTGACCCTTTTGTAACGTTTTGTTAAGGTTTTTTTTCTTTCAATGAGGTTAAATACATAACCACAGGCACTAAACATTCTGTCAATAGTTATAAAAGATGGACAATGGGTAGTCAAAATAATAAACCCCTTTCGAGTTTTTCCTTCACCAGAAAAAACTTGTCAATGGTGCGCACCTTTATGACGTCATTAAACAGATTTTTATTAAAGGGATCCCCTGTTCCCCTGCATTATTAACGTTCATCAAGCGTCTCAGTGTTCTTCATTGTGCAGGATAAACTAGAAATAATGTTTGTTCCGTAGGTACTTAATCACAATTTCCTAATGACAGCAGTGCTGATTGTCAATTATTAATTAGAATTCAACTTACCGCATAATTCGTGCACTATAGCATCATAGTTTTCCAACCACTTTCTCAACATTGGAACGGAAGTGACGACACCCCTAAACGCATGAATGATGTTCACTAAAACCAAAATTTTTAACAGAAATGCATTGAACTCAAAAGTTGTCTATTATGAGAATATGACGTCTTGGAAGGCTCTTAAACTTTTGTGCTTTGATGCCTAACATGGGTAGCTGTAAGGCGTCAAAGTAAATATATATAAGAGCCTTTTAAGACGTCATAATTATTTGGACTAGGCAATGGGAAGAAAATAGTGTCCATGTTAACTTGATTCATTATAAATGTAGTGACTTCAGTCCTACTATGTAAATAGTAAAAAAGAACACAAACAAACGAGTCTTTTAAGTAAACAAGAATTTGTTAAATTATCTGAGTGGTGACTTTAATAAATTAACATATATGCCTGTGAATTGCTGTCACCTTTTATCTGATTTTAAGTTATAGACTATATATAGTTATATATAATTACCTCATCTGGACACTGCTTTTGGGATATAATTCTGTCAATCTGGTATTCTTCTTCAAGCACATGTCTTCTGACGACTTGAAAGCGCTTTTCTTTTGGAAGTGGTTCACCACTATTCAACAGTTGCCAGTTACGATTACGAGAGGGACGGAGATTTGTTGCATACATCTTGATATTTTGATTACTTTATTGCACTGACATGTGTGCGTCTCAGTAACGGAAGTTTATAAATACACCGCGCCACCTAGTGATGTTTATCTCCCCTTTTCCCGCGAAATGGTATTTACAGAGTTACTGTTCCTAGCCATAATATCTTTACAGAGTTATCGTTCATAACCATGACTGATATAGTTGGGTATGGGCGAATTGTTTATATCTATTGACGTACGTTCCCTTACGATTTATATACATTTTAGATTTTACATTTCCGAGTGATGTGGATTTATTCATTAAAAAGGGGGGAGGGGAGGTTTTCCAGTTTTCGGACAATAACTCAAGAATGCTTTGAGCAGTTTTCATAAAACTTTGGTGACTGGTTTATATCTATTGAAATAACCTCCATTTAGTTTCTGTAAATTTCTGATATGACATTGAGAAGTTATGGAACTTTATTCATTGAAAAAGCGACGGGCGTATCATGCGCTCATGGCACAGCTCTTCATTAATTTTTAACCTGTAAAGGAAGTTTAGTATTTAGATTTTTAAGTAACTTTGTAATTCAATGAAATAGAGCAGCCCGCAAAAATAGTGATACTGTCAAAACCAATGCAAGGGGGTACGAATCTTACACTTAGAACGATTGAGCGGGGAGTTGATGGACAGGGGAAAATCCTTTCAACAAACAGGAATAAATTATGCTATTTAAACGTAGACAAAACTTCAGCTAGGGATAATGCCTTAGTCCGAGATTACTCTGACGTCCAACGGCTGTTTTGCCAGACAAGCTGGGGCCGTGGGACGTCAGAGCTCGTCCCATATCAAAAAGTGAATATTTGCCCGTCCAAAATAGATGCGCTGCTTCGTCGCGACTGGTGCCAACGGACGGCCTTGGAATTATATAAATCGGGTATCAATTTGTTCATTTTTCATTTATCTCTTCATTTATCAGCTTGTCTGGCAAAACAGCCGTTGGACGTCAGAGTAATCTCGGACTAATGCCAGAACTGTTCTTAAAAGTTATCGTTAACTGCAAAATTGTACATTTGTAACCGATTTTTCAATTTGAAAGACTGTTTATTTAGCAAAAACCTCTGAATAGTTTGAAAACTGCAAGGATACTGTATCACCGCTTTAATCACTATGTTTTTCTTTTTTTGACTTTGAATGCGTCACATAGGTAAATATAAAAAAAAATGTGTCGTTGGTAGTACGACAATTACGTAGTATAGTAGCATAATATGGTAAACGAACAGAAAGTCACAGGACATAAAGTCACAAATAATTTGTGGACAATTGTTCGAATATATAAGAGAAAGATCTTGACATATTTTCTTTTAATTACATATATTTATTTTTAAGTTTAAGAAGTTGTTCCTAAGCCTTGCTAAATGAAAATTTATTAAAATTTAATCAAGTAATGTTCCTGACCTATGTTATTGTTTAAAGTTATTAATGTACTTATAACATTTGCGACATTAGTTAGTGCTCGAACCAAGTTATGATTTCTGTAGACTTCGTTTGTCTTGTTTAAATATGGTTCTGAAGTTTTGGAAAGGTTGCTACTGTCTTGTTTTTATGTAAATTATTGTCTTTTTCTACAAATATATCTCATTCTAAATACGTTATTTTTTCAATAAATAAATTCATAGGAAATATGATCATAAATCTAGTCAAGTAAACTTATTCTCTGAAGAATTAGTTCAGTATACTCATCTTGTTGGAATTCCATCAAAGCACCAGCAATATGACAGATGGTGACAGGTGTTAAGAATTCTACATTTTTCGTTTGTCTGCTATTTGTAAATTGTTCCTCAATAATACTAGTACTTGAGATTCTCATGATTTGTTTAGTGACATTTCCTGTACCATGATCTTTTGTTCAAATGGAAAAGTGCTCAAACCCATAAAGGACCCAACAGACGTACACATTTCACTAAATGGTATCCAATACTATGTACATTAAGGCCACATGACCCCTCAGTTCGCTGAACTGCTCACTAAACATATCGAATAGGACGTCTGATCGTTGGAGGTCATATTATGTAATGCTGTCCCCGAGCAGAATATATATATACCCTCTGAAAGTAAAGCCAGATCTGTAAAATATTTATGCTTCAGTATGCCTTCAAGGCACGAACAGCAAAATAAAGTAACCAACCTTGCAGTTTTGTTTTGGAATTTGAATATTGTTTTTTTTTCTAAATATCTGGGCAACCTTTCCATTCTCTCCGATGGCTGGATACAGGTTAAACGTTTTGAGATTTCTCACATAATGTCCCCTAAAAAAGTAATTTTGTTTAATTTCTGTCTCAGAAAAAAACATTTATGCATTAATGTTTTTGTTACATCTTAAAGGACTCCGTGCATGTAGTGTGGTGGACTTCCACTAACAACACCAAACTCTTTCAGCTCTGATAAACTGAGTACCCTTTAAATGCTTTTAATCTTTTATTATGACGGCCGGTAGACATGGCTTGTATTTCACATCCTGAATGTTACGGTAATATTGTACTAAAAGGGCGGAAATCACTATGTGATCCGTGTTCACTCATTGTACTCTTATCGAATGGTTTTTGGAATGTATAAACACACATCCACCTTTAATTTCTGTTTAGGGATTGTAATTCAATATTTTATTATGTACCAACTTTGAACAATACCCGTAGCTGTGAAAGATACGGTATTTCAGCCATCTAGTCCTCTTAAGACATACCGGAGAAAATATGACTACGGGTATTGTTCTATTGTAGAATGAGTCTGAAGCATTTTGCATGGTTTTCTCTGAGATCAGCTCTTAAGAGATTTAATTGAAAGTTGGCGTTTAAGGGTCAGGTTATTTGCATGCAAGTTGAAAAATAAGCCAACAATTTTCAATGATGTACAAACTTATACAATCACGTGTTTTGTTTGAATCAAAGTTAAATGACTGTATCTAATGAGTGGTTGTAGTTTGATTTATAAATGTTTGTCGTAGTGTACTTATTTTTACTTTATACCTGCACATTGAGATTTACAACAAAAGGCGTACAAATTAATAAAACTTCAGTATTCAGAAAACAGACAAAATGTATTTTTCAATAGTTGAATAATTGATTTAATTTTTTGTCATGTATATAGGTATGCAAGTTATGTTTCTGGTGGAACAACTAGTTTTGTATTTGGTTGATTCATAGCATAATATTTCAGCAGATTTGGTATGTACTATATTTTTTTATATGTACATGTAGGAAAAAAGTTACAGCAAAAGATCAGCTTTACAACAACATAATTGCTATGTTGAGTAACAGTGGTATAGGTTTTATCGCACAACATATAAGGAGTTTGCGTGTAAATGAAGACAGCTGGCGTTGTTCCAGTCTTTAGATGATAAAGCTGTTGTTCCATTGGGGGACCAGGTAATCCAATCTCTACAGGAGCAAGAGCACATCATGGAGATATACTTGCTGCACAGCACAAATTGTTGCACTATGTCATTATTTCCATGTGGCTGGTATCATACCTTCAGTTTGCGTCATGGTTGAAACGCCAAGAAGATACAGTCATTTAACTTTGATTCAAACAAAACACGTGATTGTATAAGTTTGTACATCATTGAAAATTGTTGGCTTATTTTTCAATTAAATCTCTTAAGAGCTGATCTCAGAGAAAACCATGCAAAATGGTCCAGAAGCAATGTTTTCCAAATTTTATATAACTTGGACAGTAACTGTTCTGTAATTTTATTGTGTGTGATATTTTTATCTTTTATTTGATTTTATACGACTATATCATTTTCCATTTTAGAATTCGTTAAATATTCTTTTAGATTTTTATGTCTTTTGTACGCAATAATCGGTGGTTTTGGAAACATAGTTTTTGTATTTCTGTTTTGTTCGATTAGGTGCCAATGTTTCCTTAAAGCTCTTCCGATTCTTGTAAATGCTGGGTTAAATCTTGTTGCTAAAACGAGCGGTGGAGCCGCTTTCTTATTTTTATAATTGTATTTCAAAGTTTGTTTCCTTTCTCGTTTTGTTGTATTAGTTATAATGTTGTCAATCTCATTTTCGTAATGTCCTCTTTTAAGAAGTTTAGACTTAAACAGTTGGACTTCTTTATTGAAGTCATTTAGGTTATTGCAAGATCTTATAAAACAAATAAATTCTGCAGTAATGAATCCTTTAAATACGGATGTAGGGTGGGTTGATGTTCGTTCCAGGTATTGGAAATTATCAGTTGGCTTTCTATATAGTTTGACGTCTAAAATTTGCTTTTTTCCCATCGTTCACCTTTGAAGACAGTTATGTCTAGAAACTGTATACTTTCTGATGATATCTCATGTGTAAATCTAATTAATGGGTGAATAGTATTAGCGATGTCGAAGAAAACCATAAGATTATCTTCACTGGAATTAAATAGGACAAGGCCATCGTCCCGATAAATTGATAAATGAGTGATATTGTTTTTAAACGGGAATAAATCAAGTATTTTTGAAATTATTTCAAACATTCTAATATCAGCTGCCCCCAAGGGTGACTGGGGAATAGAAGTATGGTTACCATTGGTCTTCCTCCGACCGGCAGTAAAACCCGTGCTAAAGTGGGGCGTCCGTTTGGCTGTGCGGGATGTACAAATTTGCAGCCACGTCCGGTCAGAATGGGGACGTTAAATCCGATGCCTCGTGTAAAGAGAGTGCCACGCTCTTTGCACGTTAAGAACCCTTGCAACAACTCTTTGAGGGGTCCGTAGGTGACCTGTTGGAAGGCTAAATTTCTGTCCCTATCCAATATACCCTCATTTCCCGTGGCAGTCTAAATTTCTCCGACCATAATCCCTTAATCTATTACAGAACCTACCTATTGTATGTATTGTGAATTTGTTCTCGTCCTCAATATGCATGAAATATTTGCCACTGGACATTAAGCAACCAACAATCAATCAATCTAATATCAGCTAAACTAGGATTCATTGGGTTTCCCATAGGAATCCCACATCTCTGTTTGAATATTTTGTCATTAAATTCAAATTCATTATTTGTTAGTACGTAATTCAACAGCTCGAGTATTTCATTCTTAGGTGGCAGAGGTATATCATATTTAATTTCGAGCATTTTTGGCCATGCTCTATCGACCGCTTTAATTATTTCTTTGTGTGTGAGTGAATTGTACATACTCGAAATATCAAAACTGCATAATATGATATTTTTAGGTTCTCTTACACTTTCAATTTTGTTGATAAAAGCGGTCGTGTCCTTTGTATATGTCCAAAGTGTGCTTACAACTGGTTTGAGAAAATAGTCTATAAATTGACCAATTCTTTCAACAGGACTGTTGCATAACGATACAATTGGTCTGCCAGGGATTTGAACTTCATTTAAGTGTTCACTGTTTGCTTTTATTTTGTCTCGATCAGTTTGATTTAATTTGTGTATCTTTGGTAGTATATATAATCTTCCTAGTCTTTTATTTTCGTATCTTGTTAAATACTCATATGTAGTGTTATCAAGGTAATTATTATCATGTAGTTTCTGAAATATCTTCTGTATGACACTCCTGGATTTGTTCATAATGTATGTTTTTATTGATTAAAACCATTGCCTGTTTAATGTATAATTTCTTATCAAGAACGACTGTGGATGCGTTCTTACCAGCTTTTTTTATTATAATATTTGTATTCGCTCGTAAATTGTTTAAAGCTATTCTTTTCTTTTTACTTAGATTGTCTCTAATTTTGTTAATTTTCAATTTGCTGAGTTCCAGTTTTGTCGCAAATAGATAATTTTCAATTGTATTATTTGCATGTTTCGGTTTATATCCCGATTTTCTCCTGAATGGGTGGTATGTATATGTATTGGTAATATCTTCAAATAGACATTTACATCTCATCTTCCTGGACATTTCGTCGAAATCCTGTAATAGTTTTTGTTTCGCATTTTTATTTCCAGGTTTAGGAATAAATTTTAAACCTTTTGCTAAAACAAGTATTTCATCATTGGTTAGGTTTTCTTGAGTAAATATGTCTATATAATTTAACGCTTTCTCAATTTTTGCATTGTGTTGATTGTTCTTTATAAACTGTTTTCTCCTTCTATTATGAGTATGTAATTTACTCAAATATTTTTTTGTTTTGTTTTCCTTTTTAAAGCCTCTTTTTTGTTTCTTCATTGCTTATAAATTTAGTACTCTATTTGAGAAATTAGGTATCTTAATTTGTTATTGTATTTGAGAACAACTGAGATAAGCAGTCTCTATTTGAGAGATTACTTTATATTTGCTATCCTTCTTGAGTATAATATATTTTAGTAGTCTCTATTTGAGAGAGTACTATATGGTGATATTCTTTTTGACAATATCTTGTACTATCAGTCTCTGTTTGAGAGATGATTGTTATTCCAATAAGATATAAAACAGTTTTCCCCCTTCTATGTTATAGCGTTAAGATAGATCCTGCAAAGTGTAATAGATAAGCGTGTGTATTTTATCAGTCAAATATTTCTATCTAATTACCTCCACGTGATTACAAGATCTCGCATGCTGATTGGTTAATTCTATATACGTCACAGATACATGCACGTGTATGTTTGACATCGCCTAACCTAAATCAATCTGGGGTTGTTTACAATGTCTAAAAATAATTCAGGAGTGTCTGCCGTAATAGATACACATAATAAAGTATCATTTTCTTCTTCTGAATCGATATTATCAATGCAAATAAACAGAAAAGCCCATTTTATACTTTGTATATATATATATATATATCATATATCATATTTCTATTAAATTAATCGTTTTCTTTGCTGGTCAATTAAAGCATTATAGCTTGACTAGTTATGGTCCATTATTATTTTACATTTGTTTATTATTTGACAGAGACTAGAACGCTGTATGCTTTATTCGTGTAATCTTGTGCCATTTTGATAAGGTTTTTTTTTTAAATTCTTTTGATAAGTTGTAGTATATATTAAATTTATATCATGATTGATGATATGATAATAATAATAATAATAATAATAATAATAATAATAATAATAATAATAATAATAATAATTTAGTAATAATTTGTATGAACAAATTCTTTTTCCGTATGAGTTTGAATTCATTTCCTCGTTTATTTGTTATTTAGTTATTTATTTGAGATAGATACACCAATAAGAAAATTAAGGTTATTTTTCTTGCAAATTGAGATTTTTGTAGTTTTTATATTTGAAACTCATTAATGTCCTGTTATATTTATCGCTGGACCAATTGTGTAATTTTAACATTATTATTATGAATGAAAAAGAACAAAGATAGACAGACCTGTATGTGATTTTATATAATCTAAATATATATAATAATAATAATCCAATCACTACAGTATGGTGTTCTTTTCCTTCTTCCAAATGTTTTTTCCGTTAATATCTGGATGAATAATAACCCCCTCTATTATAATCTCTTCCTCCGCGACCTCTCCTCCTAGATATGTTCCCCCCAAGGGTGACTGGGGAATAGAAGTATGGTCACCATTGGTCTTCCTCCGACCGGCAGTAAAACCCGTGCTAAAGTGGGGCGTCCGTTTGTGCTGTGCGGGATGTACAAATTTGCAGCCACGTCCGGTCAGAATGGGGACGTTAAATCCGATGCCTCGTGTAAAGAGAGTGCCACAATCTTTGCACGTTAAGAACCCTTGCAACAACTCTTTGAGGGGTCCGTAGGTGACCTGTTGCAAGGCTAAATTTCTGGCCCTATCCAATATACCCTCATTTCCCGTGGTAGTCTAAATTTCTCCGACCTTAATCCCTTAATCTATTACAGAACCTACCTATTGTATTTATTGTAAACTTGTTCTCGTCCTGAATATGCATGAAATATTTGCCACTGGACGTTAATCAACTAACAATCAATCAATCAATCCTAGATATGTTTCCTTCGACCATGTTTTTTAAGTCATCCAATTCTCTTTTTAATCTCTGCACCTCCCTGTCACTTTGCGTTTGTTCTTGCTGTTTTCTTGGTCTTGTTATTTCTTCTTCTGCTTCTTTCTTGACATCTTTCATTTTTTCTTTACTTCCACGTACTGGTTCATAACTTGCTCTCCTTTTTTTTTCTGCCCATTCTTCTTTTAACTGTCTAATCCTCTCGTTAAGTTTTACTCAGTATCGTCCTGGAACTGTCTTTGTTTCGGCTTCTTATCTCCTTTGTTGTTTCTTGCCAAATTTTGTTGATTTTCTCTGTGACACTATCTACATATATCCTTGATTCAGTTGTTATGAATTCTCTATATGATCTTCTCATTTCTGTGTTGAATTGTTTTATTTTTCCACTGAAAAAAGTTTTTGCCTCATCAGAGCCAAATATTGGTGTAAAGGATGCATCCTTTAGTACTGCATATACTGGCAGTTCATCATTCTGAAATCTTCTTAAGTCTCTAACTAGGGTTGATATGTGATGCCTTTTAGATAACAGATTATCAATCTTTTCCACACAGTTATCAATAAGTGTTTCACCTTCATTGTCATTTTCATTGTCCCAGCTATCCATGTCGAAGTTTATAGGTATTACAGTTATATTTGGAGGTTGTGCACTTGGAATATCTTTAAATGCTTTAGCCATTTCTGAGTCCGAATCTGTATTTGTGTCTGACATTCTTTTCCTAAATTTTAGACTTCGTCTGTGCATTTGATCAGTGACTGTTTTTGTAGTGTTATATCTACTTGTTGATCCTTCTAAACGATTTACGCATAACCAGGTGGTCGAATCCCCGTGAGAATCAAATTTGAACCGCTTACTTATATGTATAAGTTTAGGAATTTACAACATTCGGTTGATGTAATTAATATTTCTTGTCATTTGAATTTAATTGACGTATCCTGTTTAGTACTTCCTGTATTTTTTTTAAAATCAATCGGGTCCAGGACCAATCCAGTATATCTTATCAAAATCCTTCGTAATTAAGTTCATTTTTTATGTACAATGTGTATCATAACTGTTTCTTGTTACGGAATATATTTTTTCAGCATTTATTTTCATATTTTGTTAAGAAATTTGCACTTGCATGTTTGCAGTATAATTGTTGTGTGTGTGTATTTTTAGAATAGAAATCCAGATTTAGTCTGTGTTTCAAATATTATAGGTGTTTCGGTTATGGTCATGAGACCAAATTGGAACCATTCTAAATATTACAAGAAAGAAAAATATAGGCTAGGGATACCTGATGAGGATAAGCCTAGGTCTCATGACCATAACCGAAACACCTCCTTTAATATTTGAAACACAGACTAAATCTGGATTTCTATTCTAAAAATACACACACACAACAATTATACTGCAAACATGCAAGTGCAAATTTCTTAACAAAATATGAAAATAAATGCTGAAAAAATATATTTCGTCACAAGAAACAGTTATGATACACATTGTACATAAAAATGGACTTAATTACGAAGGATTTTGATAAGATATACTGGATTGGTCCTGGACCCGATTTATTTTAAAACGCTTTTTGTTGTAAATCTCATTGTGCAGGTATTAAGTAAAAATAAGTACACTACGACAAACATTTATAAATCAAACTACAACCACTCATTAGATACAGTCATTTATCTTTGATTCAAACAAAACACGTGATTGCTTTAAGTTTGTACATCATTGAAAAATGTTGGCTTATTTTTCAACTTGCATGCAAATAACCTGACCCTTAAAGGCCAACTTTCAATTAAATCTCTTAAGAGCTGATCTCAGAGAAAACCATGCAAAATGGTCCAGAAGCAATGTTGTCCAAATTTTATATAACTTGGACAGTAAGTTGGTGCATGCATAAGCTTTCATATGACAAATTATTTTTTCTCAAAAATGTTAAATCGCCGTCCTACGGAGTCCATCTTGGAAAATCAGGCTTTCTTAAAATGGCCTCAAAATGACAGCAAAAATTAGGCAAATCAGAACAACTATTTTTTTTAACACTGTATTAATACAAACACTATATATTTGTAACACAAACATAGTACAATTTGTTTTTACCTTAATTCAAACCTTAATCATATCGTCATCAAAGGGAGATAACTTTTAAAAATGGCAATTTTCCAAAAAAAATGAAAATTACCCAAATTCCGAATTTTTAAAAGTATATAGCGGCTAAAATAACACTTTATTTTTCAAATCAATATTATATATTGACAAGAGTGCACACGCTGAAATGTCTCGCCTTCTTTACTAATCATTGTTGATAGTCCTAAATATAAAGCTTTACTACAACTATCACATAAACTTAACATGATCCAAGAAAATGAGGTCAAGGTCATATAAACCAAACAAGAAATACATGTACACCTTTCAATCATTCAAAACACTAAATATAGTTGGCCTATTGCTTATAGTTTCTAAGAAACAGACTTGACCAAGAAAACTAAACATGGACAAATGAACCATGAACATGAGGTCAAGGTCAGATGAACCATGCCAGGCAGACATGTACAGCTTACAATTCTTCCATACAACAAATATAGTTGACCTATTGCTTATAGTTTAAAAAAAAAACAGACCAAAACACAAAAACTTAACACTGAGCAATGAACCGTGAAAATGAGGTCACGGTCACATAAAACCTGCGAGACTGACATGTACATCATAAAAAATTTCCATACACCAAATATCCCCCAAGGGTGACTGGGGAATAGATGTATGGTCACCATTGGTCTTCCTCCGACCGGCAGTAAATCCCTTGCTAAAGTGGGGCGTCCGTTTAGCTGTGCGGGATGTACAAATTTGCAGCCACGTCCGGTCAGAATGGGGACGTTAAATCCGATGCCTCATGTAAAGAGAGTGCCACGCTCTTTGCACGTTAAGAACCCTTGCAACAACTCTTTGAGGGGTCCGTAGGTGACCTGTTGCAAGGCTTAATTTCTGCCCCTATCCAATATACCCTCATTTCCCGTGGCAGTCTAAATTTCTCCGACCTTAATCCCAGAAGCCCCTATTACAGAACCTACCTATTGTATTTATTGTTAATTTGTTCTCGTCCTGAATATGCATGAAATATTTGCCACTGGACGTTAAGCAACCAACAATCAATCAATCATACACCAAATATAGTTGACCTATTGCATATAGTATTAGAAAAAAAGACCAAAACTCAAAAACTTAACTTTGACCACTGAACCATGAAAATGAGGTCAAGGTCAGATGAGACCTGCCGGCTAGACATGTACACCTTACAATCATTCCATACACCAAATATCGAAGACCTATTGCATACAGTATAAGAAAAACAGATCAAAACACTTAAACTTAACTATAATCACTGAATCATCAATATGAGGAGCCCCCAAGGGTGACTGGGGAATAGAAATATGGTCACCATTGGTCTTCCTTCGACCGGCGGTAAAACCCTCGCTGAAGTGGGGCGTCCGTTTGGCTGTGCGGGATGTACAAATTCGCAGTCACGTCCGGTCAGAATGGGGACGTTAAATCCGATGTCTCGTGTAAAGAGAGTGCCACGTTCTTTGCACGTTAAGAACCCATGCAACAACTCTTTGAGGGGTCCGTAGGTGGCCTGTTGCCGGGCTAAATTTCTGTCCTTATCCAATTTACCCTCATTTTTTCGTGGCAGTCCAAATTTCCCCGACCTTATCCCGGACGGCCTCTATTACAGGACCTACCTATTGTATTTATTGTTAATTTGTTCTCGTCCTGAATATGCATGAAATATTTGCCACTGGACGTTAAGCAACCAACAATCAATCAATCAATCAATATGAGGACAAGGTCAGATGACACCTGCCAGTTGGACATGTACACCTTAGTCCTTCCATACACCGAATACACTAGACCTATTGCTTATAGTATCTGAAATATGGACTTGACCACCAAAACTTAACCTTGTTCACTGATCCATGAAATGAGGTCGAGGTCATGTGAAAAATGTCTGACGGGTATGAGGAGGACCTTGCAAGGTACGCACATACCAAATATAGTTATCCTATGAAATCTCAACTTTTTTTTTCAAGTAGTCACTGAACCATGAAAATGAGGTCAAGGACAATGGACATGTGACAGACGGAAACTTCGTAACATGAGGCATCTATATACAAAGTATGAAGCATCCAGGTCTTCCACCTTCTAAAATATAAAGCTTTTAAGAAGTTAGCTAACGCCGCCGCCGCCGCATGATCACTATCCCTGTGTCCAGCTCTCTGCGACAAAAGTCGCAGGCTCGACAATAAAACTACTAACCCATACTGCTTTCAAAAAATATTGTGCTGGGGATTTGAGAAACAAAAAAAATTTACCTGATTTGGAAAAATTAATATTTAAAAAAAAGGGTGGGCTCAATATCTATACCTTGACTGATCCAGTGAATATGACTTAACTTAAATGGTTCCTTAATAAAGAATCATTAATGTATGCCAGCAAGTTCATTTTCCTTTAAATATGATTTTTTCCGAAATAATAACTAATTAAAAAGGGAAAAGGGGGTGGGGGATATACATGCATTTCCTGTATGGGACTACTTTTTCGATTTAAGAATATCTTTCAAGTTTTCTGTTGCTAGAAATTTATAAAAATGATTTTGTACAGTTATCAATTTTTTTTCAAAATATATGGCCTGGTTTATATTTTACAAAATCGGATAAAGAAAAAAACATTATAGTGAAACTTGAGTGAAAACTGAGATTTTTCATCTGGCACCGTCTTTTTATAAAGTTACAATTTCAGTTATACCATTAATATCCAAGTCAGAAAAATCTTTGTATCCAATTTATAGGGTGTAAAAAGCTTCTACGGTACTTATTCAACCTGAACTGCCACTGAAATGAAACTAAAACCAACATAATATTTTCATCCAGGCGCATATTTAAATAAAATGCAAAGAATAACATAATTAACTTGAAAGTCAATTAAAAATCTTCAAGATCAACAAATCTTGCATACATTTATCTTGACAATATACCCTTGGTTTGTGAGAACAGTATAAAGATCAAAAAAGGAGAAAAAATTCTGGTTATAATTCTTTTTTTATGAATAATTTTGTTTAATAAAAATTGTATTCCTTCATAATTCTATAATTAACATATTATTATCAACAAATGATCTATAAAAGAATAACAAAATTAAAAGAAAATATATTTTTCTCACTTTTAGCCAATTAGTTTGCAAATATGAATAGCCAAAAATGCATATCAAGGACAAAGCCCTTTTTTGTTGTCAACATCTTAGTATGAACAAGTCTTCTATCCACGACTTTTTGCATACATTGTAAAACACTCATATTCAGCAGATAATATTTTTTATAGATCACAAAACTTACTTTTTCTGTCACAGATTCAAGTATATTAACTAGAGGCTCTCAAGAGCCTGTGTC
>NW_026262673.1:658972-914447 GCF_021869535.1 Mytilus californianus
TTTAGACTGCCACGGGAAATGAGGGTATATTGGATAGGGACAGAAATTTCGCCTTGCAACAGGTCACCTACGGACCCCTCAAAGAGTTGTTGCAAGGGTTCTTAACGTGCAAAGAGCGTGGCACTCTCTTTACACGAGGCATCGGATTAAAAGTCCCCATTCTGACCGGACGTGGCTGCAAATTTGTACATCCCGCACAGCCAAACGGACGCCCCACTTTAGCAAGGGTTTTACTGCCGGTCGGAGGAAGACCAACGGTGACCATACTTCTATTCCCCAGTCACCCTTGGGGTCAGTAAGTTTTGAGCATGAATCTTCAGATTGCACATGAAAAATTATTTCCTTATATGTTTATTTCATTGTATAACATACATAAAGAGAAAGAAAATATTTTAAAATATATGCATGCATGGCACTGTGTATGCAATCATACTAATGATTTGCCAGAATATAATAAAATTGAAAAGGCAGGCACATGAGATGTTTAAATATATATCAGAGCTATTATTTATTATGGCCATAATTTAAAGGAAAACAATCTCATTTTGTATGGTTTTAAATCTGATATTCATTAGATACCATCATCTTCATTCATCCCTTTTTGTTTACATTTAAATTTTTACATTAATTAATATATTCTACCTTAATATATGTAAGTCTATAGATTAATGTTTATTTGTTATAAATATTGGTAAACTTTCAAAATTTGTATCTGAAATCTGTTCGTTTTAATTATATTTCTTTGTGTAGATCTTTTTCACATTTTGACAAGCATCACTTAAAACAATAAACTTATTCTTGTTCATTTATAATGGGATGTGTAAATTTAGTTTGAAACCTTTCAGTAATTATTGTAACTTCTTTTGTATAATGATTCACACCATACTGTTACATTAAAATGACAATATTTATGCTTAAAGACATGTTTCAATTATACTAAGCAAGAGGTCTACACAATGTAAGCATTGATTTTATAATGTATGTCAGCAAGGGGTCTGGATAGGGCTCCTTCATATCTTTATTCTTTGAATTTTTAAATTTCTCTAGTCTTTATTTTTGTTTTAACACCCCATTATTCTCTTTTCTTTTTCCCCTGTTTTTCTCTGTCCTTTCATTTTTTCACCTTTTATTCTGCACTCCCCTAATTATCTGTGAACCCCATTTAGACCCTTATGCAGTAGGTGTTCATATTTTTCTGCTTCAATGAGTTGGATTCAGTCAAACTGAATATTGATTGATTAAGTTATAGTTAATAACAAAGTGGTTAAGCATTGTGATGAATAAATATCAGTTAAAGTATCCTGTAGTTAAACTTTAATTGTAGTTTTACAGAAAGGGCTTAATTTTAAGGTACATTTCAAATCAATACAGAGTTTTATTCATGACAAGCTTAATTTACTTAAATGCTATTTAGGAAAACAAAATTTAAACTGAAGTTTACTATGTATGGAGAGTTGTCTCATTGGCACGCATACCACATCTTCTTATATCTATGTGTATCATAACATGAATGCAATAACATTTAGATTGCCTCTAACTGTTACAATATTTTTTCAGTATTATAATTAAGATGACTTGGAAGCAATGGTGTAATATTAGTTTTTACAAACTGAAATGAAAATGTAATTAGAGGAAAAGATTGTGCACTTGTTTTACTTGAGGTTCAACAGACACAAGGACAGACCATATATATAATCATATTTTGGGATAATTTTAGATCTATGCATGAAAAGAAAAAAGTTTTAAAGATAATAATTGTGAAGACATATATAACACAATTACTACAGAGCTTAATTGGAAATAATCCATGGAATTGAAAGAAAAACTTTGGAATGAAGTAATTTTCAGTTCAACAAATGAATAATAAAAGAAAAATTATATGTCTAAACTGACTCAGGAACACTGCAGAAAGTAATGAAAGTATTACATCAGAGGAAAGGACTGTGTACTTTCTTGTAAGATCAACACAATAAAGGAAATGTTCACATCATTATTCATTATATGCCAGTTATTGAGATAATTTTGGATCTATACATATTGAAATGAGTGAGGATTTTAATCCAAACATCATATTTGGCAGGCTGGTAACTGCATGTGCTTACTGGTATATTGGAATATTCTTTGCATGTGACATATGAATTAAAAGAAAAAATAAGGAATAAAGAATTTTCCAGTGGAACAATAACATATGAAAATCAACAGGATGATATTTGTCTACATTTATTATGGATCATGGAAAACCAAAAAAAAGTATTGTATGTATTGTGTTAAGGATTATCAGTTTAATGTGACCTGTACAATGCTTTTGATATTAAGTGTGAGAAAACTGTTTTGAAATGAATGAATAATTATAAGTATTTTATGAAACTTTCTAAATAGACATTATGTACTTAATAAGTAATTAATTCTCATGATGAACTCAAGAAGTAAAGTCTTTGTTTCACATGCATACCCCTTTATAAAATTAAACAAACAGTTTCACCTCTTATTTTAATTTTTTCTATAACAATAAAAATTGAGTATATAATTATTTACCTAGAATTATAGTTTTTGCTGGTTTAAATCCAAAGGACTTGTTATCAAATTAATTGATTTAATAAGTTTTTATACTGAAGAAACTGCAATGAATGAATGATGCATGTTCAGCAACTTAACATAGAGAAATTTTAGCTTAAAGCAAATATTGTCTCGGGAAAGATGCATTTACATATGTGACAGTTTTCCGATCCATACTAATTTCAGTGAAGTATTTAAAAATGTTTTTAAAAAAGAACATTTTCAAAGTTTTTATCAGGTCTGGGCAGATTAATATTTCTCATGAAACACGCAAAATTTGGAAGAATTGGCTTGATACGTTCTCTTCATTTGTTTTAGAAAAAAAAAATTTCAAGACTGTCGGAATTCCAATGTGAACCTATTGTGCCCCTCTTCTTGCCGGCGTGTTTCTTTATTATTATGAGGCTGACTTCATACAGGAACTTCTTAGGAAGAAAGATAAGAAGTTAGCAATATCCTTTAACTCTACGTTCCGCTATATAGATGATGTTCTCTCACTAAATAATACAAAATTTGGTGACTATGTTGAACGATTCTATCCCATTGAACTAGAGATAAAGGATACTACAGATACAGTTAAGTCTGCCTTATATGACCTTCTCCTTTGACCTCCCAAATTTTGCAAAAAACATCCCTCTAAAAATGTTAGTCTATGTAATTTTTTATTATTAAAATACCTGTTTTGGACGTAATCTATATTTGTTATGGTCTGCAATCTCACATATGTCATCTTGATCAGTTTCAATCTAAGGAAAAAACATTTAAAAAAAAACATTGACTACTTTCCACATAAAATAAACAGAGAATGTCTCCATACGCCAAAAATATATGCTTGCATATATACATGTATAATTAGTGTTTCCCCCAAGCATGCTAAGCATGGATAGACGCCATGCCATTTTTAAATGACGCCATGCCCTTTTTCACTTCTTTGGATGACGCCATAGTCTCGAAAATTCCCTAAATAGAAGCCTTTTAAAATTGTAACCTGATTGTGTAACACTCAAGTTAAATACCTTGCCTTTGGCAGTTTTATCACCTCTGTTAATGATTGTTTACTGCTAATTAGGGGACTTAAGATAATTAAACAAATACTAGATATGTAATACAGAATGAAAATGTCCACATGTTATCCATTTGTTTATGTACAGCATGTACACCTGAAAAACTTTATTTAAGAAGACATTAAATTTAAATGAATTATGAAACAATTTTAAAGGTATACATAGTTTTGACTAAATTGGTAAACAAAGGTTTTGTTTCATAACCCTGAATATGATATTTAAAGAAATTCGTATTTTGAACATAAACAAGATCACTTCCTGTTTTACTTCATGTATTTATAATCCTCCTTTGTTAGAGCACTTAACAAATGCTTTTATTTTCAACTATTATGGAAAACTCCTTACTTAGGAGCACTTTGGTGTGCACTTAAAAAAAAAAAATTTTGTAACAATTTAAATGAGACTAAATAACTTCCTACCAACATCAAGACACATACTATAATTTCTAAATAAGGTTAATATAAGGTTAATATAAGGTTAAAATACAACTAATGTTCCATATAGTGATTTTTGAACTGGTTACCTGTTATTATTTTTTTTTTCTGCAGATTACTGTAGGTGCCCTTTTTTTAATTTTCCATCCACTCTAGGTGCTCTTTTTATAAATTTTTGCGCGCTCTAGATGCCATTTTTCAAATAAGTTACCATGCCCTTTTTGTGTGATAGGGGAAACACTAATAATGTTATAAAGGGGCATACATATATAACTGTTAAAGTGACACAACCAAATTCAATTTAATCTGTGTTTTGTGGTAATAAGCATTGTGTTTAAGTTTCATAACATTTAGTTGAAATCAATACAAATGGACATGGGTCAAATTAAATGTTCCCTTCGGTAAGCAGAGGGGGCATACAAATCTAAAAATGAAATATAACGCAAAATTATTCAGACTACAGTTTTAAAATGTATTTTCCAATCCTTGTTAAGATGGTAAGCACGTCTAGTTATTGTCAGGTTGTCACCTTGACACATTCCCAATTTCCATTCTCAAATTCTCAATTTTATTGATTGGCCTTGTAAACAGCTGACAGGAAAAATAACAATGAATGATTCAACCAAAGCTTTAGTATTTTTTAAATTTATAATGTTGTTACTGTTTTTACCTTATCATGTGTCATAACAGGCTGTGTGTTATTTCTTTTATCCTGGTTCTTTTCTTCAGTGGTATCTTTATTTGACTGCCAAAAAAATAAATAAAAATTAAGTGGACATACTATATGCCAGCACATTTTATGTTAGCTTCTGGATAATTGATACTATGTAATTGTTATAGCTCCTGCAAATAATTTTTCATGTGTCTGTTATAGCTCCTGCAAATAATTTTTCATGTGTCTATTCGCATGCAATGAAGATAACGTAATAGTTCATGTATATATATGTATCTTAATATAAAAGCTTCTTACAAAATAAGGAGTAATAGATGATTTTATTCTCAATGTTAAATTAAAACACAGTATTCAGTATAATCTTAAGCTTGAGATATTTCATAAAAAAAAATGATATTTGTATATTTTTACATGTGTTTCTTAGGAACTGAATTTATCTTTTTATAATTATCACTTTGTTAGGGTTCTACCTCTCTGCTATATACCTTGACATGAATAACCTGAAAATATTTGATAATCATTCAATTGCATTAATATAAATAATACATGTTGGTTTTTACCCTTAATATATCATTTATAAGAAATTTCATTGTTGCATAAAGATAATAACCATACATTGTCTCATGATATACATTTTATTTGTACTCGGCTCGAAACAGGATAGAAATGCTCGGCAATGTATGGTTATTTTCTATATATACATCTGTATCTGTATTGGTACGTGTAGAATCCTGTTAAGGCTTTTATACACGTTATTTTACATACATTAAAAATAAGAAGAAAACCCACACGCTATAAAATGTATCATGTTTCTTATTATTTTCTACTATACAATATAAAGGGTAAGTCTTTAAATAAATTAGGTACAAGATCTTATAATAGTTTGCATCTTAGTGTTATTCATATCCAAAAAAAAGTGACAAGATGGGTTTTTTGTTATTTCTCAAGTATGGAGTTATTTCCTGACATAGGCGGAGTTATTTATTTTCAGCTTTTTGCCAGGAGTCCGGGACAAGTTATTTATTTTCACAATCTCTCCCCTAATTTATTATTACAAAATAAATGAAAAACAAATTTTAGATAGAACAATACTATTGATTTATATCATTTTTTGCTGGTTGAAATATAAACAACAAACCTGTGCCAACTCTACATAAAGTTCCCCAGCATAATTGAACAGCTTCACACATCGGTGCAGACATTCCACGTTGTGCTTTACTGTTGGAGGTTGTCGGGTGTCTAACAAAGCCACACCTTACTTTTGGCCTCCATCCAATTCCATACTGATATCTGTGAGCAGGGCATACTGAAATCTCGTGGTCAGTTTCAGGTCTCCATTTCCATATCCCAGCACGTAAACAAAGCAACTCTCCCTCTGATTTTACCGACTTTTCACCCATGTTACACGCTCTCAAATGTCCAACAATGCTCTTATTACAATTCTTTATAAGTTTTATACACATTTCATTTGGAAATTTGCTGGAAAGGCCACAGTCCCCCTCAAAATATCTGTGGAGGGAACACTTCCCCAAGTCATCCATGGGGGCAGCCATCTTGTTACTTTAACAATAGCGCCCCCTATGACAAAGGGAGATAATTTTGATAGTTTTGGAGGCAAAACTTGAAAACTTTGTTAATGAATTTTTCAGAAACAAAGGATTTGCACAAAATTTTGACGCATCTTATAAATACAGTTTACCATTATAATTTTTTATAAAATATAAAAAAAATATTTTATGTAATAAAAGGGGTTTGTTGTTTATTGGGTGATGAATTATGGCACATTTCTAAAGGATATCACTATGATTATACATAAAATACAAAGCCCAATATTTTTTCAAATACATTATTATAGAAGAAAAAAACCCGGGTATAAGTTACTAGCAATCCATATTTCATTTTAAGCATGCAACCACATACATTTGTTCTGAACCATGTATCACCATTTCATTGATGGCTGCATGATTTTTACACGGAGCCCTACTTAAGAGGTCGATTTTCTTCTTTCCCTTAGTTTTCGTCCATTTCATGGTAAATTTCTCGTCACCAAGGCCATCTAATTCTAGCTCCACATCTTTCACTATATCGGTTTTGGTTCGCCGTAAATGGTCAAAATACTCATTTCGGTCAGTTGGTGTAACGGCTCATATTTCTTTTTTGTTGCCAAGTTGTTCTCTACCACTTGTGTCAGGAAGTCGTTTCTATGGGCCCTGCTTTTGTTTGAAAAATTAAGCAGTGTCTGATCTAGTGGTTTGCCTTGAAATGCTGTGAGCTCCTTTTCATCAAAATAAGAAGAATTTCTAATGATCTTGAGAATATCAAAATTTTTCAGAATGATTATACGTACTGTCAATAGACTGTAGAAGTATATTGTGCATGAGATCTTTTACCTGAAATAGTATGATTGTTTTAGCATCATATCAAATCCATCCTATTCATAGATAAATGAAAATAATCATGTAGTTGACAGTGACGAGGACAAATGGCTTGTCATCTAGGTATAAAAGCACAAACGAAATCGATTCAAAGGAATCAGTAGTTATGGCATTGTCATCTGTCAATGTGAATTAGGTATTTTCTTTTACTCACTTTATTTATGCGTGCAACATCTAAATAAATACATGAAAGATAACGCATGATAGTATATTAGTCAGTTGTTAAAACACAAGTTATTTAAGAAGTTGACGACCATGTCCCCCTTGTAGCTATGGCAACGTTTTGCAACGGATCTGCTGTATTGGTTTACGAAGTTATGATGTATTCTTTTTTTATTTACAAAGCTTTTGGTTTTTTCATAATCGTTTTGTAATTTAATTAATATTTATGTTCAATATATATTTCATTTAATCTATTCCTTCTTTTATGAAGAACATGCATACTGTTTTTTTTTTTAATCTAAATTTATATAATTTCCTTCTTTTTCTTTCTTTTTTCAGACTAGTGAAGTAGATACTGGGATACCCAGTACAAGTACAGACACAACTTCCAGTCTAATGTCTCCCAGACCACAACCCAAGATGAGGGCAGAAATTGCCGCAAAGTCACAACAAATCTTTTTAAAGGAGTAGCTGCAGCATTTGTGCATAGGATCAGAGTGACAAAAAGAGACTCTGGGTTGGATTCTCCTTTAAAAACTGTTAATTGCTTGGTTCATGCCATAGGTTTAGGAATCGGATCCAAAAACAAATCCTCAAAACGACAATTGTGATTACATTTCATCACAGGAAGATAAATTCCTGAATTTTCACAACGTAATATAAGATATCACCCTGAAAACCAGCATCCTGAACAGCAATATATACAAACAAACAAAAAATGTTCTGACTCGACCTAACATGTCTTATCAACAATATATTCAGCATTTTCAACAATATATTAGAAAACCTTAGTCACTCCACAACAAAATCAGCAGAATTTACAGCCAACACCAAAGCAATATCAACAACTTTCAGATGAAAGTGTAAACTTTCTGCATCAAGATAAACAACAATCACATGTATGCACATTTAATCTATTACATTTTTATAACCTTAACTGTACATGTAAGACAATAAAAATTACATAGAAATAAAAATAAATGGGGAATGTGTTCATGGGACACAGGTCAGATGATGCTCCTGCTTGCAGGGATATTTTAAAGAAAATAAAAAATGACATTATTCAAATTGGAACTTGATCTGAGTTTTATGGTTATCAGCATTATCAATTTTGTTAATGGAAACATATTTGGGACGTACAGTTGGGCCCCTTCTTTTTATGATAGATCGAAATGTATGGTTTACACATAGACGTTTTAATGAAAAATGTATCAAAATTCAAACCAGAAAACCAACCAACCTGAAATATAGGTAAAACGATAAAAGATGTAATATTTAGAGACAAACAATACTTACTGGAAAACTAGCTCTCGACTTCGGGTCGACACACAAAGAATTTGGTCAGGTTGCATTAATAAGAAGGTAAAAAAAGAGAATCAAATGGGTCCTGTTAAATTATGATTTGATTTGATTTCCTCTTCTCAGTCACAAGGTGCTAGCGAAGAGATTTACAGAAGGTTGTCTCCAAGAACATTATATACATCAAAACAGTACACACTTCCAATCAATTTATTACCATTGTGATAGCTTTTATTAATGATTTGTAGTGGAACATATTATTATAAACAAGTCTCCAAACATTGAGGATATGATTTATTTTTCTGTTTCCTTCTAAATCCGGAGCAACATAAATAAAGTAAATAAAAGAAAACTCTTGTGATAAGTTTTTTGGTTGTTTTTTTTTGTTTTGTTTTGTGTTTGTTTCAGATCATTTCAGTAATATATTTAAGATTAGACTGTCAAGGAAAGTCTTAAAGTACAACCAAAAACAATAACTGCAAATTAATTATACAAAAACAAATATGTCTATGTTCAAGGTTTAGTATTACCTGACCAACCGGGACCCTTAGCCATTTTATTCCAATCTAAAAAGGTGAAAAAAATTACTACTGTTGTGTCTTAAGCGCAGTTTTATCACTTATTTACATTTGTTATTTTTGCATTACTTTTTTTATATAGATGCAAAGGAAAAGTGCCAGAAGTTTTCTCAGGAAAAAAGAAAAAAAGTTAAACAAGGAAAAATATGTAACAAAAAGAAAATCTGAGCCTGACAATACTGATTGATTGATTGATTGTTGGTTGCTTTACGCCGCATTAGCACAACAAGGCTATATCGCGGCGAGAGCTAATTCGAATATTTTTTACAATTTAAAGCATATTCTTAAAATCAGACAAAAGGTCCTTCAATAAACTAAAATTCTAGATTAAAGCAAATTGATTATTTACAAGTAAAAATGAACATTAAGATAACGTGATAAAAATTTTAAATCGTTTTAAATATAATAACATTTTTATATTTTAGAATATATTCCAACTTCTTTTAAAAATGAAACAATATTTGTAAATGAAACATTATTAAATAAATCATACATATTATTGACATTGAAATGCTTCTTACGAATATCAGCAAAGTCAATACAATTGATTAAAACATGTTTAATAGTATACTTGCAGTTGCAAGGTATACATTGTGGTTCTACTTCATTTTTTAAAAGATATTCGTGTGTTATTCTAGTATGACCAATACGACATCTAGAAATAACACACTGATCTTTTCTGCACATAAAATTATTGAAAGGTTTACATAAGTTAGGTTTAATTTCATGTAATTTATTACCATCTTTTTTACTCCATTCATTTTTCAATATATTAAAAACATATTCTCTAATATTAGATTTAAAATCGGTATATGGTATATCACAGTTAGATAAAGGGTCACCCAGGGCATTCTTTGCCTCAAGGTCTACAGCTGTGTTTCCAAGGATTCCAACATGACTCGGCACCCATAGAAATAATATTTCTTTAAGAAGAATTTTTAAATTCCTCATTACATATAAAATTTTGAGAATTGTTGGGTTTTTAATTTTAGTATTTTGTATAGCTTGTAAGCATGAAAGTGAATCAGAACATATAATAAATTTGGATTTATCTGAAGAAGCAATAAATTTCAAAGCCAAAATTATTGCTTCTGCTTCAGCAGTAAAGATCGATGCATCAGATGGCAAACGGAGAGTTGCAGCTCTGTCCCTGAAGACAGCAGCAGATGCAACTCTGTCACCATCTTTTGATCCATCAGTATAGACAGTTGAAAAATCTGAATAATTGGCTTTGATTTCAGCATAGTGTTGCTGAATTAAAAGAGGATTTGTTTTATTTTTATTGTGTTCACGGAGATCAAATATCATTTTTGGTTTGGGAAGTTCCCATGGAGGACATTTGCAAGTTTCAACTTGAGCAACAGATTTTAAATCAAAAGAAGCTAAATGTGGTTTTAAACGTATACCTAACGGAGGAATTTTATTTTCATGTTTTGCAAAAATATCTTCATAAATTGGATTAAAAACACAGCTGTAGGCAGGATTATCTGAGTAGGCTTTTAGTTTGACAGCATATTGAAGTCCAAGCTTCAAACGTCTGTTAGAGAGTGAGTGCTCATCAGCCTCTACATACAGACTCTCAACTGGTGAGGTTTTAAATGCGCCAAGACAGAGACGCAAACCCTGATGATGCACAGCATCGAGAATCTGTATGTAGGACTTCCTTGCAGAGCCATACACTATAGAGCCATAATCTAGTTTAGATCTAACTAGAGATCTATATAAATTAAGTAAAATGTTGCGATCAGCACCCCAGTCGGTGCTGCCGACAACTTTTAAAATATCTAATGCTTTTAAACATTTCGATTTTAACATTTTGATATGGGGTAGAAAGGTTAACTTTTTATCGAAAATTAACCCAAGAAATTTGGTTTCATCAACCATTTTAATTGGGTTGCCGTACAAAGTGAGTTCTGGATCAAGATGCAATTTCCTTTTGTTACAAAAATGCATCCCGACCGTTTTTGAAATGGAAAATTTAAACCCATTTTCCGAGGCCCATTTTTCAATTCTTCCAAGACATAACTGTAATTGTCTTTCTATGTTATTCATATTTTTGCCTCTATAACATATTAAAAAGTCATCAACATACAATGAACCTTCAATATTACTTTTTAAAACTTCAACAAGGCTGTTGATTTTAAGACTAAATAATGTAACAGATAAAATACTGCCCTGAGGGACACCCATCTCTTGATCATACAGATCAGACATGGTTGAATTTACTCTAACATTAAATTGTCTGTTAGATAAAAAATTCGAAATAAAATTTGGCATATTGCCTTTCAACCCCATATCAAACAGATCTTTTAAAATACCATACTTCCATGTAGTATCATAGGCTTTTTCTAGATCGAAAAAGACCGACACTACATGTTCATTTTTCGCAAAACCATTACGGACAAATGATTCGAATCGAACAAGATGGTCAAGAGTACTGCGACCTTGGCGGAATCCACACTGGATATTGGCTAAAAGCCCATTGGATTCCAGGAACCAAACAAGGCGATCATTAACCATCCGTTCTAGTGTTTTACAGACACAACTGGTAAGAGCAATTGGCCGATAATTAATAGGATCCGTGTGATCTTTACTTGGTTTTGGAATAGGCACGACGGTTGCAAGCTTCCAGATTGATGGTAAATCACCAGATTCCCAGATGTTATTCATAAGCTGCAAAAGAGCTTCCAGCGAGGAATCTGGCAAGTGTTTTAACAGTTGGTAGTGAATATTATCAGGCCCACAAGCTGTATCATGGGCTTTTGATAGAGATGTTTTAAGTTCTTCAAGAGAAAAGAGTTTATTATAATTTTCACCATTTTTTGATTTAAAGTTTAATTTAATTTTTTCTTTTTGTTTTTTAACTTTTTTAAAATCTTCCCTGTAGTTGTTAGAAGAAGAAGATTTCGCAAAAGTTTCACCAAGCTTGTTGGCAATATCCTTTTCAGATGTTAATAAATCATTGCCATTTTTTAAATGTTTAACTGTGGCTTTAGAATTTTTACCTTTTATCTTTTGTATCATGTTCCATACTTTTGTCATCGGAGTGCGAGATGTTATCTTCGAGACAAATTTCTTCCAGGACGTTCGTCGTGCTTGCCTGCAAGTCCGCCGTGCTTTAGCGCGAAAAACACGGAAATTACTCAAGTTTTCTGTCGTTGGTTGTTGGTTGAACCGTCTTTCAGATTTTTTACGGTCACCTATTGCTTGATCACAAGCATCATCAAACCATGGTTTGCTGGGATGTTTCGGATTTGCCGAGGTCTTAGGAATAGTTCTGTCAGCAATTGACGTTAAAACTGTATTAAAAGTTAAAATTGGATCTTGTACAGTCTCAAACATCTTTGACTGAAGTTCCGCTTGACAGAGATTCTCAAACAAGGACCAATCCGCCTTGTCAAGTTTCAAACGTGGTACTCTCTGTTGGGCAGAAGTAAAAAGATGTTCAAGTACTATTGGAAAGTGATCACTTCCACATAGATCATCATGAACACGCCATGAATAATCCAGAAGAAGAGAGGGATCGCAAATAGTGATATCAATAGCAGAATAAGACCCGTTTCCAGGATGAAGATAAGTATTAGATCCATTATTAAAAATGCATAATCCTTCTTGAGAGACAAAGTCCTCAATGATCTTACCTTTGATATTATGAGACTTGCTTCCCCACAAGGGGTTGTGTCCATTGAAGTCGCCCATAAGTATAAATGGTGAGGGTAATTGATCAGTGAGGTTTTTGAGTTTAGCTTTATCTATAATTGAATTGGGTGGAATATATATAGAACATAATGTAATTGTTTTATCTAATGATAAACGAATTGCAACTGCCTGCAGATCCGTGGTGAGTTGGACTGTGCTATGAATGACGTTGTCCTTCACAAAAATGGATGATCCGCCTGCAGCACGTTCATCTACCTTAGAAAATGTGCTATACATGTTGTATCCTTTTAAAGATACATTGTCACTTTCTTTTAAATGAGTTTCTTGAAGACAAAATGCAGTAGGTAAAAATGACTGAACTAGAAGCGTTAACTCGAGAAGATTTATTTTAAGACCTCGGCAATTCCATTGGATGATATTAGTCATGATTTGTTAATAGACGGGCGAATGCTATCGAGTTTGCCAGCATTCTTATTTCGCTCACCCTGAGATTGTAAACTTTCGGGTGGCGGAACACTTTCGATTTCCATTTCTGATTCGTCGTTAAGTGTTGAAAATCTGTTGTGTGAGGAGAGTCGTCGATCTCCAGGACCATGCGCAGCTGGTTTTACTCCGCCTCGACCCCTACCCCGCGACCTCGAATCAGAAGACTTCTGAGAGGATGTATTTGCTGGCTTCTTTGGGATATCCTTCTGTTCTGGAGAACGAAGAGGAGACGGGGCTTTAGAAGACTTTGTACTAGATGCAGAAGATAAACTTGTTTTATTAGATGCAGATGAAGGAGGACTATTGAAGATGGAAGAATCATCTATGTCACTGGGAAGATCCCAGACAGATTCACCGCCCCAACTGTCTGATTTAACTGTATCTTTTTTATTTGATTTCTTTTTTTCATTATTTTTAGATGATGACATTGAGCTCTGTAAGGAAGATTGAGTTGACTGAGTACTGGTTTTAGAAGGTGTTGGTTTTCTTGGAACTAATATTTTATCGTTAGGTTCTGTTTCAACAGACAGCATTGTAAATGTCTCAGCATCAATTGGCCAGGTCATGCGAGTTTGTGTATGCTCGTGACTGAATGAGCGGACAACTTTGCTGGCGTACGATGGTCTGTTCGAAACAAGGAGATCATTCGAAACAGAAGCTATCTGTTTAGCTTCTGGGTAACTGATGTTTCTTTCTGTTTTAATTTTGATAATATTTTTTTCTTTAAGGTAAACAGGGCAGTCCCTAGATGATGAAAAATGGGATTCACCACAGTTTACGCATTTAGAAGATTCAGAGCTACAGGTTGTTCCCTCGTGTCCTTCGTCAGAACACTTGAAGCATCTCTGCGTACCACGACATTGTTTGCTTCCATGACCAAACTTTTGACAAGTGAAGCATCGAATTGGGTTAGGGATAAACCTGTCAACTCTGATTCCGAAGCAACCTAAAGTAATAGATGGAGGAGGAGTTGGAGTTCTAAATGTCAAAAGATATGTATTTAATTTGATTATATTTCCATTCTTTTTTATTTGAAATCTAACAACATCAGTTACACCTTGGCTTGAAAGTTCCTCACAGATTTCTTCCACGGTAAGGTCACCAAGGTATTGACTTCTGTCTCGAATGATCCCCTTACAGCTGTTCAAACTGTTGTGAGGAGAGGCAGAAACAGGAAAGTTTGTAATTGTTGTCAGTGTAAGCAAATTTGTTGACTGACTTTTGTTGAAACATTCAACCAACAAATTGCCTGATCTCATTTTTGAAACTTTTTTTACAGTACCAGCAACGCTTTGAATTTGTTTGTGAATCACAAAGGGAGATATTTTGGAAATTGGTTTTTCATCTGTTCCTTTTATTACAATAAATCTGGGCCAACTGTCATCTTCCTGACAGGGCACTGAATCATCACATTTTCTTTTTTTATGTATTAAAGCTGATTTAGAGGGTTGGTTTTGTTGTGCCATAGGAAATGAGAAAGATTCACCATTCTTGTCATCCACCCACCTCGGAGTGCCTACAAGGGCGATGCTGTGTTTCCGTGGCGAGCCGGGGTCAAGTGCTAATGCTGAAAACGAGCTCCAAGTATAACATGTATAACGTAGCTGGTCCCCACAATTAGCACCCAAGATCCACTGCGGAAAGCACCAGATGTTCCAAGAATAGTATACTCAAGCAGAGCGTATCCATCAAGCGAAATAGAAAGCGTACCACTTGATTGACCCATGAGCCATCGCCTTCTTCAGTTATCCGAAATATAAATAGCTTAATTTAAAACACATGTGTATATAATGAAAATTGTTACAAGAAAGCTTATTGTTGAGGATTAACTGAAGGGCTCGACATGACCAGCCGATTGATCGAACCGGGTCCATCCGACCTCCCGTTTAGATGATATTGGAGCCAAAGCAGCTTATTGAACTATAGTCTCGTCCGTCCGGGTATTTTTCTGACCGTAAGAAGTCTGGCTACAGCCCTCATCCGCAAGGATCTCGTCAACCACCGACACGGGTAGCAACCCACGGCCAACGGGTTGGAGAGCCTATTTTATTTAAAACATCGGGCAACTCATACGATGTTCGGATCACTTTAGTCTGGTCTCTACCCTTCGACCTGTCCAGCATGGGTAACCCTACCAGGAGACGAAACTCCAACTGGCATAGCTCTTGGGGTCACTGAGACACGCAAGCCCCCCGACCACGGCAAGGATAGCGATCCACCGGGGGGCTGACAATACTGTAATTGGTACCAACAATGTAAACAAGAACTTGACAAAGACGAAAAAGAGTGTGTATAATGTTCTGCTATTTATATGCTGGATGTAATGCAGCTCAAAACTATATTCATTTGATTCTACACATGCATATATATACGGTTTATATGTTCATTCTACATTCCCGACGTTCTTGCCATTTTAAAAAGGAGTTCATTCGTGGTTGATTCTTGTTTGTCAATAAAGTATATTTTATTTCAAGTCATATGAGACGAGTTTCTTGAAATTTTAATGTTGTCGAAATTATTGAACCAATGCATGCACATATAGAACTAAACTAAGTATTGCATGCACATTTTTTTTATATTTATTTAAAATTACTTATCTTCAACGTATTACCGACTAATGATATTTCATTCAGTGTTTGTTGGTTGCCAGCTAATTAACTTTAGTTTGTTACCGAAGTTTACTGGATCGTGACATTATTAAACAATAAAAACCGAGCACGTGGAAATCTTGACAGATAAGTGAATTGAAAGAGGCATAACAATTGTTATATTCATATTTTCCATGTGTTCCCATTTGTTAACTATTCCTGGACAGTTGTTAAATGATTTGTTGTATTCAATTTGTTCTTTAAGATACTTATTTCTATTTACCTATCTGTTTACATTCTTTCATCACGGTTTTCCCTCGCACTTGCGCTGTGCGGTTGCCGAAGTTATAACGAGACTTATATGTGATACAGATGTTAGTAAATCATAACCTGCCCAGATCTTTCTTCTTCAAAGCCGACCTTGGTGTGTCTGTTGTGTCCTTAATGTCAAGTTCACTAGGATACTAGTAGACAGATGAGATGTTAAAAGTCCTAAAATCTGTTGTTATTCAAGGACAAACGTCATTTATGTAACGGAAAGTGAAATTAAAGGACAGGGCTAGTTTCTACTTATCTACATGTTCACATAATTAATGCAATTAATTGTTAAGAAAAAGATGATATAATATCATTAACCCATGTTAAGATCTGGATTTATTTATTTTTGTGCAAATACAGGTTTTTGATATTTTTTACAACTAAGGGTTCAATACAGCCTAAATCACTCATCTTTTTTGGAAAATGTTCTGAAATACAGTTATTGGAATGAAATAATATGTTTGATTTTCACTATTTTTTCAGGATATCCAACAAGGATAGGTGATCCTATAGTAGAACCACTAGCAGAGATTCATGTAGATGAAAATGAAAAAGCTGGCATATCAAAAGGTAAGCGCCAAATTAATTCCTAGTTCTTCGGATTCACTAGCTACCTAAATTTGAAGATTGTGAAAAAAAAACATTATTTTGGCCTTTTACATTTTCTTTGAGGTTTTTCCCTTCATTTCACAACAACTTACACTTTGAAAATTAAAATCGATCACAGGTGGTCATGTTTCAAATACATGATATACCCACCAACTTAAGTTAGCTTGGTACTAAAATGAAATAATCCCTAAATATTAAACAGGTCCTGTCCAAATACATTTGAGCTACATAAGCTAAATCTAGCAGATGGGGCCCATTGGCAGCCTGATAGTGTAGATAGTCAGGATAATGTACATATAAGTAGCGGTAGCGAGGCAGAAGTTAAAAGTAGTGATGATAACCAATGTTGTAATGAAGAAGAATGGACAAGGCCTAAACTAAGAGCAAAAAAAAAACAACTTAAAGTAAAGCTGATGGAATTAACCGTAGGATGCAATTCCTACGGATGCAAAAAAGTAGAGCTGTACAAAAATTTAAAAAGCTAAAGGAAAAATAAGTAAATGACCAAATAACGATCCAGTGGATGCTTTATTTATTATCTATGAGAAGAAAACTAAGAAGTTTAAGTACGATGGGTCAGGTTTTCTATTGAGACAATTTGAAAGTGGGAAACCCCTTTCAAAGGGAATTCCAAGGAAAACCCTGAGAGACAGAAGGTCTATTGTCGACCTGGACATGAGTTTCAGTAAAGAGAATGGGGTTGTTTTTAACCCCTGATAAATATCTTTATTCTTTTGCTCAGGGGAATCGGACTGAAGACATGGAAGATGAAGAAAAGAATGAAGACATGGTAGATTAAGAAAAGAATGAAGAAATGGTTCAACATGCTCAAGGGAGTCAGTCACTTGGAGCTGATCAAAAAGATGAATTGACTAACATCAAAATTGCAGAAGGGGGACAAAAAACAAAATTGAAGGTTCCGGCAAAGATAAGGTAAAAGTTATTAAGGAACCATGATATGAACTATTTTCTATTCAGCTTTTCAAAAGAATTGTCTAGATTTTGCTGAACTTCATGACATCTTCAGTTTTTCAGCTCCACAACCGTCAACACTAGATAAATACCTTGAATTTTTAATTTAGGAATTACCATCACTGAACATGCTGAAGTGAATTTTTTTCAAAAAGCAAATCAGGTACAGTAGAACAGTTGACACAAATTCTTATAAAACCCATCAAGTACCACATTAATAAATGATTAACCAACTCACCCCATTTATGAAAGAGGTTTAAATCCTGCTGTATTTAGACCTGCAAACTCGCCCCACTGATCATAAGGAGTTAAATCTCGCTTAATTTAGGCGAACCAACTTGTAACAACAACTAAAACTGTTTTGACTATTTTTACCTACCCCCTTTTTTTGGATGATCAATGCATTTGAATGGGGACATATAGTTGGAACCCCCCCCCCCCCCCCTTTTTCTCCTAGGTGAGGACCCCTTTTTAAAAAATGGCTGGATCCGCCCCTGAACCCTACCCTTTTTTTTTCTGCAATACACCACACAGAGACGTTTATGTTCTTTTTAGATATTGAAATCTATTTAAATTTGTTAATTGATTTTACAAGTTGTTTTATAAGTTATAATATACTTTACCTATACTTTTTCTGTCAAAGCTTGATAGTCTAATTTTTTATATAAAATTTACAGTAAAACAACTGCAAGGAGGAAGCTGGTCGTAGAGACTTCAGAAAAAGGAAGAGGCAGAGGTAGAGGAGGAAAAGGCAGAGGGGGAAAACAAACAAGAAAGTAAGATTTTAAAATACTCAAAGCAATTTATGAACAGGAGGTTTGGCAATTTTGTGACAATGCTTTAAAAAACAAAATAACACCTTTTCGGTATAAAAACAACAAGATAGAGCAGCTTGAACTTTCTGAAACCTGCTGGCTAACTAAATTGCTATTGAAGAGCTCAGTTAATGGCATTTAAATTTAAAGTAAAAGTACAGTTGTTCATGTTCTAAATAAGTGTTATGAGTCACGAGTTGGTTGACCGTTGTGGAATAACCGTTTCACAAATGATATCTGATATGTTCCTTATGTCGTAACTACAATACTTCCCTTTTCACGAATGTGACCTACCAAATTAGACTATTTACCGGATTTGTAATAACATAAGCAACACGACGGGTGCCACATGTGGAGCAGAATCTGCTTACCCTTCCGGAGCACCTGAGATCACCCCCAGGTTTTGGTGGGGTTCGTGTTGCTTAGTCTTTAGTTTTCTATGTTGTGTTATCTGTACTATTATTTGTCTGTTTGTCTTTTTATTTTTGGTTATGGCGTTGTCAGTTTGTTTTCGATCTATGAGTTAGACTGTCCCTCTGGTATCGTTCGTCCCTCTTTTATGTTGTACCTGTTTTAAGTGGAGTGTTATGGATCCTCTATATCTATGCTCTTTTTCAGAAGAAAGAAGAATGAGTCCTCATCAGACTTATCCGATGACAGTTCGGTTCAGAGGTAAGTTTTATTGTAATTTTGCATTCCGGTAAAGGCAAGTTTTACTATAGAGTTTTGTCAAAGAACGTCAATTGCAATGAATCAATTTGAAGCAGACGAATTATAAACAAGGATACTTTTGATCCATTTTTTATGTTTATTTGTTTGTTGCTTCAAATGTTGGGTTCAGCATTTCATTCAAAACATGGTGACAAATTGGGTTCAGCATTTCATTCAAAACATGGTGACAAATTGGGTTCAGCATTTCATTCAAAACATGCTGACAAATTGGGTTCAGCATTTCATTCAAACCATGTTGACAAATTTGGCTCAGCACAGCTCAATGAAGTACTTTTATTCTTGATATTTTACATTGTATCCACTGCTTTATTATTGAACTTTTTTTTCATTTTTATGTGTATAGTTGCAAACATAGTTGTTGACCGATTGAATGTGTTAGAAACATTTGATATTTATTCATTGTGTCCTAACGTTTTAAAGAGAACTACCGGACATATTGTTTGTTTAAAATTGAATTGAGAACATACATAAATTCAGTTCAATGTCCATTATTACTTTCACAACTACGGGTAAATATTATTTGAAGTCTCTTTCACAGACTGATGATCTCATTTAACCAGTATTTTTTTTTTAAATAGTTGTGCTTATGATGTTTTTTTTATAAATATATATTGTTAAATTCTTTCAACAAGGGTTCTTTTGACCCATTTTTTATGTTAATTTGTTTGTTGCTTCAAATGTTGGGTTCAGCATTTCATTCATAACATACTGACAAGTTGGGCTTAGCATTTTATTCAAAATAAGGCTGTGCTCATCGTAGCATTTTAACATACACTGTTATATAAAGTTGTAAATATCGTTGTTGACCGATGGTGTTCAGACTAAAAAAGTTTGTTTTTTTGGAGTTTTTATTGTATTTTGTGTAAGGAGAAATACAGGTGAAGTAATTTGTTTATTTTTGTCATGGATGATTGGTCTCAGTTATCAATTTTATTTTAAAAAGTGATGATTTTGAAATTTATTTTTTTTAAAGTATGTTAATTTCCTTAATGGTGTTTATTCTAATACATTAATATGACTCTAATCTTTCTCTATAACCAAAAATAAGAATTTTGCTAAATTCATGGGGTCACCGACTTTGTTTTTATAGTATTTACCACTTTAGTTGGTAGTGAAAAACATAAAAAATCTGAAGTTTAACGGCCTACAACATTTTTACAACGCGATGACATTACGCTTTTTTGACAATTTGTGGTATTTTTTTTTTACATTAAACAATACTTTGAATGATATATATACTGTAAAAACAAAGTCGGTGATCTCATGATTATTTTACATCATTCAAACGAAAATTTATGTACCAACAACATGAAGTTTTTTAAGAAAAATCTATGGAGTAGAAATTTGAGATTTCATGATTTTAAGCCAATTTAAGAACATTTTATGTGCTTTCTATACAAATATTAACCTACTTTGAAAGAATTCAATCAGTAATATTTTTGAATTTGAAAAAGATAAATGCATTATTTTTTTCTGTTATAGTTCAACGAACAAAAGATGTATGCAAAATTTTACCAAAATCTGTGGCATAGCCCATTTACTGTAACTTGACCTGAATATTTTTTGTTTTTCATTGTTTATGTTCCTGATGTAAAGTTTTTTATTTCAATAACAATTGTTGTTTATCATGTTGATAAAGTGCTTATTTTGTTACCTAAATATGATGCTTTATCGTGTTGATACAGTGCTTATTTTGTTACCTAAATATGATGCTTCATCGTGTTGATACAGTGCTTATTTTGTAACCTAAATATAATGCATGGGTATACATATAACCATGACAACAATACACTTTGTGCTAAATGTATTGTTTTACTGATATCCATCTTTTTATATGACAACAAAAGATTAACTGATGTGCTGCAAATGTGCCAATTAAAAAGAATTAGTAGATTCATCATAATTCTACAACAACTTTATTTAATGCAAAAACATTCCTGAATTGTGTTTTTGTAACTTGCCATTATTTTCTCCTTGAATTAAATATTTTTTAAACTCCAATTATATAATCTGGTTTTGCAGTATTATTTACATGATTATTATTAGTTTGTCAATGATAAACATTCAATTATGTGGAATAAACATTACAAACAAGATTTAGCCATTTGTACTAAATGGTAAATCAAGATTCATAGATATTCAATAGCAATTCCAATAAATACAAAGTGACATTCCAAAAATATATCACTTCATCTTGTATGTGTTTGGCCCTCTTCTATAATGTTTTCAGAATATTTTTTTTAATGAAATTTTTAATAATCAGTAATCTTACATGGTAAATTATTATTTTTGTTTTTAACTGATATCCATTAAGTTTTAAGGTACAAAGACATGTATACCACACAAATTTGACTTGTAATTATATGCACTGTGATTTTTTTTTTAACAAATCCACTTTCCTCTGTTCAAGCTCATCAGGATTTATATTGTTACTGACATGTAAAAATCAAAAGAATATTCGAAAGAACTAGAAATAATGGTTGTGTGATCTGAAATACATAAACTATTGCATTATTTTTAAAATTTTAATCAGAATCATGTTAACATGTACATATGTTATGCAAATTAAATTTGTTTTAATTGTTATTGTATGTTTTCTATTATTACCTCAGACATTGTAAGAACCGAACTACAACAAAAATATCTTAATCTTGGAAAACACATACCCATATTCATAATATTGCCTGCTGGGAATGTATTGATTTTAGGGTAAAAGAAAAATCATAAGGTTGAAGGGGAATTAATATATACGTCGATTTTGCCTGAGTGATTTACTAATGGAGATGTGGGACATTTCAAGTAAGTATATATACAAACAAGAAATGATTGTAACAGGATGCTGTTACGAAGTCTCCCAAACGAAGCTCCCATAATTGGTAATTCCCAGGGTCGCCTGACATTGGGCAACGTCCAGTGAAAATTGGTTTGGTCCAGTAAAGTTATATGCATTAGTGATGCATGAGGACTAACCCTGTATATCATTCAAATCATCTTGGCATGACAAACCAGAATATATATGGTTTAGGGGTGGGGATCTCGACCATTTACAAGATACTAGAACATTGGGGGTGGGGGGAACCCCTGGGGACTGACCCTAAACGTCATTCAAATGTTCGTTACATGACGAACAGGAATATATATGGTTTAGGGGTGGGGATCTCAACCATTTACAAGATATTAGAACATTGGGGGTGGGGGGAACCCCTGGGGACTGACCGTATACGTCATTCAAATGTTCGAGACATGACAAATAAGAATATATATGGTTAAGGGGTGGGGATCTCAACCATTTACAAGATATTAGAACTTTCTCAAATGGCAGGGGGTCGGGATGACTCCTGGGGACTAACCCTGTATATCATTCAAACCATCTTAGCATGACAAACCAGAATATATATGGTTTAGGGGTGGGGATCTTGACCACTTACAAGATATTAGAACTTTTTTAAATGGCATGGGGTGGGGGTGCCCCCTCCCCCTGGGGACTAACCCTGTATTTCATTTGATGTGCTTTATCATGACAAACCAGAATATATATGGTTTAGGGGTGGGGATCTCGACCATTTACAAGTTCTCAAATGGCAGGGGGTCGGGATGACCCCTGGGGACCTACCCTGTATATCATTCAAACCATCTTAGCATGACAAACCAGAATATATATGGTTTAGGGGTGGGGATCTTGACCACTTACAAGGTATTAGAACTTTCTTAAATGACAGGGGTTGGGGGTGACCCCTAGGGACTAACCCTGTATTTCATTTAATGGGCTTTATCATTTAGAACATTTTCAATTAAAAAGATTGTGTTTATCACAAACAGTTTTCAATTTATAATCATTTGAAAAATTAAAAAAAATAAAATCCCATAGGGTTCTATAGTAAAACCCTCTTTTCTTTTTGCCCCTCAAAGTACCCCTTTATAAACCCCATTGCACAAACAAAACCCTGATTGCACCACTAGACATGTTAGTCTAACATATTGTGACACCCGAAGTTAATCTGACAAGCGGTTTTGGAGAACGGGTGCGGACAAGTTCAAATTTAAAAGCGGCGGAAGAAGAAGAATAATAATAATAATAATAATAACTGAGCAAAAACAATAAGTCTTCCCAAACTTCGTTTGGGAGACTTAATAAAAAGATGTGGTATGAGTGCCAATGAGACATCATCCAAGTCACAATGTATAAAATGTATAAAATGTTAATAATTATAGGTTTTAATCACAGAGCCTCGGCTAACAATGAAAAGCAAGCTATATAGGGCCCCAAAATGACCAGTGTAAAACTATCAAACAAGAAAATGATAAGCCCTAGTACGGTCGGTGCATATAAAATATGCATTAGTTTTAAAGTTTTAATGTGTGCCAACCTTCACCCTAACCTGAATAGCCAAAGTGGAAGTTTATTCACAGGTTCAGCATTAACTGTTGACAGCTGTCTTATTTTCTGTCAAGAATTTTTGTTTGTTTACAAACATTACCATAATAACACATGGGTGTTATTCAAAATGTAACTAATCAAGAGGGATAACTCTTGTAATTTTTCCACAATAACATGCATTAGTTATTTTCTGTAATAACTCTATAGGGTTATATCCCTGACTGGTTACTGTAAAGTTGTTGGGTATTTGGTAAATTACCATTTCATGTAGCATTGGCTTACACCGAACAGCAAGCAACAAATGACCCCTAAACGACTAATATCAAACAATTCAAACAGGAAAACAGACTGTCTAATCTGTATAAAACCGAGAAACGAGAAATGCCATTTAAACAAACACAAGTAATCATGCACTGAACAAATAATTACGCAGTATCAATACAATACAATATTAAAACGTAGGTGCCTATAAACATATAAGTTTCAGGTAGTGATAACAAAGATGTAGGAACAGTGTCAAAAAGACAACTCTATCATGGGACAAAATGGCGTTTAATTGAATAACGTACACGGGAAATGTTGATAATATTAATTTTGTCGTTGGGAGTAGAGAAGTAAACATTTTTATACAAAACTAATACATTTGTTGTTCATAGTACGAGTACAATAGTGATAATAAATCGTCATACTTCACACTTTTCAAGTTGGAACATATCTAAAACAGTGAGACGCTGTTTTACACAAAGCAAGGATAACATTAAATTACAGGACAAAATAACACGACAGTACAATTTGATAGAAAAAAAAACTTTGAACTGCCAACCACAAAATTATTTTAAATTTACCTGTGTGACGTCTGGGTAAATGTAAAAAGACAAAAATTCTAAACGGAATGTCCCTGGTCTGAATGTAAAATCTTAAGCTAAGCACACCGAAGATTGAAAATCATCTGTCAGATTCCTTACTTGGTACAGACATTTCATTACGAAGAAGTTAATGGATTTAACCCTGGTTTTAAAGCTAGCTAAACCAATTCTTGTATGAAAGTCACTTATAATTCCATTATATTGACAACATTATGTCAACAAAACAAACCAGACTTGATAGGTTTAAATGTCTAAGTAATATTCAAACCAATAGTCGAGACACGTGACATTATCCTCTTTCCTTAACAAAGGCTATATTTGCATTAGTTGAATCTGCTTCAATATTTGTTTTTATATTTTAAGATATATGATAAACACATGCGATTGGCAAACACAGTACTATGTTTCAGACATTCTTTAGAGGTACAAGGATTTTTCTCAGACAAGTGGGTCAAGCCTGTATGTCACGCAGGTGATTGAAAGATAATTTTGTTGGTTCTACTATGCTGCCTATGCTCTAAAGAGTAAGTACACGATGTCTTGTCGAAGCCGTCCGAGTGAGAACGTCAAGAGCAGTCATGGTCGCGACACACTCCCACAGTAGTTAACTAACAAAAAATAAGCTGATTTATACTAAGATGGTGTTCTTACAGAGATGCAAAGTTTTTTCTCTGTCAGACATTGGTGCCTACAGGGTAGAAAGTTTTGCCCGACTCATCAAATTTTTGCCAGACCTATATTTTCACTCAAAAATAAAATGAGACACTTATGAACAATTATGTTTTATTTTGTTATATATATTGGCAATCTGTGATTCATATTCATAAAGTCTGTAGTTTATTCAATATATTAAGACAAAAGTGATGATCCAAGAGTTCCTCACAGGAGTACTTTCACACAAGATAATCATTGGTTGCTTAGTTTTGGTCAAATTCGAAACCGGACTCGTAGTCTGAATCATTATCACTACCAGAATCACTATCAGACAAGTCATTCTTGCTTATAACCTGAACATCCAGACTATCATGAACACCGTACTTTGACCTATAATGGTTTACTTTTCTAAATTGTGACTTGGATGGATAGTTGTCTCATTGGCACTCATACCACATCTTTTTATATCTATCATTAGTAACAGTAACTTAACCTTGAAGTATCTGCGGTTGGTCCTGTACAGACTTTAGTTTATTGTTGGTTGGTTAGATCACCCAGGTTCAAGTTCAACTACACGAGTCTCATTCTCTACAGTTCCTTTCTCTACATCATCATATAAGATATCATTATTTAGGATTATATGACCTATCTTCTCCTTTTCATATAAGTAGATATAAGAAGATGGGGTATGAGTGCCAATGAGACCGTGTTATGGCTTTGGTCGGTTGAAGTGGTGATTGATATGGCCTATGACCAGGATTAGACCCAAACAAGTAAAACAAATTAAAAAAGGTAGATAACAAGGTAAAATAATTGTAGTAAGTTTAATAAATCTAAAGTAAAATGTTGTATAAATACATGCAATTATAATACAAAACAAAAGAGAAAGGTATAATTCATATTTGTTAGAAATATGTTCTTTTGTCAAAATAGTGCAAAATCGATCAATCGAAGTTGTAAACGTAAAACTTTTGAAGAACTTTTAATTTGATTGATTGATTGATTGTTGGTTGCTTAACGTCCAGTGGCAAATATTTCATGCATATTCAGGACGAGAACAAGTTCACAATAAATACAATAGGTAGGTTCTGTAATAGATTAAGGGATTAAGGTCGGAGAAATTTAGACTGCCACGGGAAATGAGGGTATATTGGATAGGGACAGAATTTTAGCCTTGCAACAGGTCACCTACGGACCCCTCAAAGAGTTGTTGCAAGGGTTCTTAACGTGCAAAGAGCGTGGCACTCTCTTTACACGAGGCATCGGATTTAACATCCCCATTCTGACCGGACGTGGCTGCAAATTTGTACATCCCGCACAGCCAAACGGACGCCCCACTTTGACGAGGGTTTTACCGCCGGTCGGAGGAAGACCAATGGTGACCATACTTCTATTCCCCAGTCACCCTTGGGGATACTTTTAATTTGAGACGACCCCCTTCATTTTACCTGTAAACTGTAGGTATCATTAGTCTGTGTCGATAATTGTTGAAAAGGTCTATTATTAAAGTTGACATTTACGGTGAGATAATGGCTCGTAAACTTGATCCACATACAATTAAAAGATTCATCGGAAAATTAAAAAAAATACTTCTCCACACACGTTTGATATCACGAAAAGAAAATTTAGCCTCACTTTAGCTGTTTTTATGACTGTTCCATAGTGAGTAATGGGATCAAATTTGTTACATAGGAAAAAAAATATTCTCCTTCAGAAACAACAAACTCACTTACTTGAGAGAAGTTGTATGAATCGGATATCGTCACGTAATCACAATTTTCTTTGCAGCCAATATCATGAAACTTATGTTAATGCAAAATAATTTCGTTGTTTGTGCTACTGAAAGTTAAGTATATGCAAACGCAACTCAATTAACTGGAACAGTAGAGTTAGGCAGCTATATGTTGCCGTACCCCGGTGTATACGAAGGAGGTGCTGGACAGGGGGTAAGTTTCTCCCTGCTCCAGCCCCTCTTCTCCCTCCCTTACCTTTTCCGACATACATTTCATTAAAATCCATAAAACATTCAGGAAGAGTTTCGCTTAGAAGATTAGTTATGCCATATATTAAAGTAACGAGTATCTCCCCTTTAACATTTAGAACTGTCTGGTGTAAATATTTCATCAATATCCATTTAGTTGTTCAGGAGGAGATGCGCTTAAAAGAGATACATTGATAGACAGATAGAGTGATTCTTATATTTACTTAGCTACTAAAGAAAAGAGTTCTGTCAACCGGTCATTGAATCAGAAACAACAAGAATGTAATGTTTGAAGTGATTGCATATACTGAACATGAAAGGACTTCCAGACACTCACTAAGTATAGACCCCACAGTATACTTGTCGTATTTGGTTCTTATTGACTATTGCTGATAGTGACGAATTGTACGGACGGATGACAATAGACATAAAGGATCATATAATGATACACAGCAATGATGAATACACACATGATCACACATGGGTGCACATACCATTTATAACACCAAATATGAATTGAACTGCATTGTAATCTCATATTAACTACAAACATATTTACAGAGATAAGACATTACATCATATTTATATACATAATTTGCATGTGAACTAAATACAAATGATAAATATAATAAAAAAATTTACTTTTTTGGAAAATCTAGAGTTTTCTAAAACTACAATATTGAAATATTTAGGGGGAAAGTTGGGTATCAAAATTGGCGACCGTGAGGCCTTTTGAACAGTTTTCTTGGTGTCCATGAAAAGTAATAATTGTCAGGCAAGTATAGTTCAAGTTTTTGTTATTAACCCTACATCAGTTTTGAAAACACAAGAAAAAACGTGTCAAATTTGAACGGGTCAAAAATGGTTACCTTACGAGCCTTATATTAGTACCCAGGCATTTTTTTCTTTCCCCTTTTAACACATGCTTATATGTATGTGTACCGATAGCGTAAGGTCCAAAGAGTTCATTGGTATGCAGAATTTTGTTACAATTCGAAAAAAAAATGTCTACTGTTGCTGCTGAAAAAAAACAATTTCAAACGAAGGTGGTCCATAACTTTTTGAGGGGAGTAAAGTTACACATTCCAGACATATACTTTAATAATGATCAATAATAGTCCCAAAGATACTTAGGAGTTCCAATTCTTCTTCCACTACGTGTCTTTGTATTATCACAGACAACAAGCTCTGCTTCAAAGACGTTTTCGATTTCATTTAATTCTTCTTCGACAGAAACATGTTCTGTGTGTCTGAATGTTCAGTTCATTGAACTTATCATCGTCTATAATGTATACGGCACCAATATCTTGACCAGAAATATTTAAACTTTCGGAAATAAAAGCACACGGAACTGATGAAGGGGAAGGTTCACAATGAAACTCAAGTGGCTGGTCTCGTTCTTTGTATAATAACACTTCGGACGCATCTTTTACACTTTCGACAACTTTGCCAATACAGAATACGTCATCAATTGTGAAGGCCAAGACCTCTCCCACATGATGAATGATGATAATATCATCTGTTGAAGTAATGTTACCGCTATCATGATGATTTAAATTAATTGGTGAACATGTTGGGGGTACATTGTTTTAATATAAAACCAAAGGAAGTGTTCCAGCATTGAATTTAGTGTTGTCGGATCTAACGCTCCTTTGTCTAACCCCTTTGCCAAATTTCTCCCTAAATTCAAGCAGTAGGCGCACATCTTCTTTTGGCAAAGTCGTCCTGAATATGCATGAAATATTTGCCACTGTTATTATTAGTCAGATGATTTACAATGAAAACGTAAGTAGCCGTCCCGTAACATAATGCTTCAGTGCCCAAACTCAGAAATTTCATTTAATACTACACCTATTGAAAACGAGCTCCGGATTGCACAAGATGTTCAGTGGGAAATAAAAAATACGGCACAGAACAATACAAACAGCTTTGGATGGAAAATGACTAAACGAATTTTCAAAAGAGAAAGAACTGCATAGTATGAATTTATATGACCGTAAGGGGAAGCCTGGACTTTCACCAAGACGTCGATATGCCATTGAGCACGCCATTCTAGACAGTTATGGTTCTAATTCCGCCCTGACCCAAGCAGTGGCAGCTATTATCACTCTGGCATTCGGAATGAACTTCTTTAATACTTAGAAAAAATGAGACATTATTGCCATTTACAGTGGCAAAAAAAGCCGTGGTGGAGAAAACACATCCAACAGTGGTTTCAGAATTCTAAAGAGCGAGACATACCGTTATCTGGTCCAATACTCAGAAAAATCAAACAGTTAGCACCACAGCTTTGCAAAGAAGAGTTTGTCCCCATTAATTGTTGGCTTTACGCATTACGACAATTTGAACATATTTGTCGTCATCTGGGAAATCAAATTTTGAATTGCTTTATATTTTGTGTTGTCGGGGCCCTTTATAGCCTACAATACGATAATGTTTTGCTCATTGTTGAATGTCATACGGTAACTATAGTTGCTTCCATCCAAGCATGCGAGTCTCTTGTTGATAGTTGCCTTACTGGCTATGATAATACTACCTCTTCTCATTTTTATATATTGATATCTACTTTACAGTTTGGTATTGAAGTTGGACAAAAATCGAACTCCAAAATATATTTTCTAATGTGGAACAAAAAATTATTTTTTTTCTTTTAAAAGACTCACGACGAGAGTGTACAGTTTTACATAGGCTTACAAAACTACGAATCATTTACAGCATTGTATGATACATTAGTTGAAATCGCTAATGATACATATAATTCTGTTCTTACACGTAAACTGAGAATGACTGATGAATTCCTATAAGTGTTAATAAAATAAAAGGATATAATTACTTGCGAAAGACTTTCAGATTTAACAGATCAGCATCTAGGAATTCGAGAATATTTGGGAAGCGGATTGGAATTATGGCAAAAATAAAGAAATCTCTTTCTTGCCACATCTTGATTTATTTAAGTCCAATGTTCCACCATGCTTTTTTAAAAATTCAGACAATCGAGTTGTTTTTGAATTCATGGAAGTTTTCATTGAAACACCCCCCCCACCCCCCCCCCCCCCCCCAAAAAAATCGTTCTCAAAAATCGGAGCCGTTGTTTTTGTTTCTAAACTACGGGGAGGGTCAGCATATAATGTAAAGATCACTAGAAGTGGTTTGATTGAAATGTTAGAATCTGGAGATGCAGTGAAAGAAAGGCGAACATTAGAAAAAGTCGTTTTATCCCATATTTCAGGAAATTATATGTCTGTACAAGAGATTATCCATAGTAGTTAGTGGTTGTTAAAGTCCTTCTACATCTTAAATCTGACCTTAATAAAATATTTTTGAACAGAAATGATGGTCGTTTTCAACCATTAGAGTGTTAAAGTTAGATTTTAGCCATTTTTCCATTTTCTTTTTCCCTCCAACTTATAAATTCTTAGGCTATGAAATCTTTCCTGTTTATTTATTTGTACTGTAAAACAATATCATTGGAAAAGGGAATGAGCATCATATGTGATAGTTCTTGGTTGTATTAATGATGATTGATTGATTGTTGGTTGCTTAACGTCCAGTGGCAAATATTTCATGCATATTCAGGACGAGAACAAATTAACAATAAATACAATAGGTACGTTCTGTAATGGGGGCGTCCGGGATTAAGGTCGGAGAAATTTAGACTACCACGGGAAATGAGGGTATATTGGATAGGGACAGAAATTTAGCCTTGCAACAGGTCACCTACGGACCCCTCAAAGAGTTGTTGCAAGGGTTCTTAACGTGCAAAGAGCGTGGCACTCTCTTTACACGAGGCATCGGATTTAACGTCCCCATTCTGACCAGACGTGGCTGCAAATTTGTACATCCCGCTCAGCCAAACGGACGCCCCACTTTAGCACGGGTTTTACTGCCGGTCGGAGGAAGACCAATGGTGACCATACCCTTGGGGGGGGGGGGGTGTTGTATGTTGAAGATTAGATGTAGCATAGATCTCAGTCTGATAACACACTAAAACAGAACAAAACATTTTGAGAAAAACACTTCTTGCTTATTTGCATCTTTCTGTGAAATACAATTTCGGGTACTCTCTTGTATATTATGTTTGTATTAAAGTAATTCTCACCGTGTAGGTATTACTGGCATCATTATTTTTTCATAATTTATGGGGTTGAACCTTTTCAATTGTAACAACAAAGTTGAAGGTTCCTGAGATACACATGCTTTCCTGAAAAAAGTAAAATCACAAAAATACTGAACTCCGAGGAAAATTCAAAAAGGAAAGTCCCCAATCAAATGGCAAAATCAAAAAAACAAACACATCAAACGAATGGATAACAACTGTCATATTCCTGATTTGGTACAGGCATTTTCTTATGTAGAAAATGGTGGATTGAACCTGGTTTTATAGTTAGCTAAACTTCTCACTTGTATGACAGTCACATCAAATTCCATTATATTGACAACGATGCGTGAACAAAACAAACAGACACAATAGGTAAAAATGTCAAAAATAGGGGTACAGCAGTAAACATTGTGTTATCAATTTAATCACTATAAAAACATACAAATGTAACGAAGAAGCACAAAAAGGCATACATCAAATTTAACATCCTCATTTTGCTTATATTATACGATTTTATTTATCTATGTAAAATCCACCCATAAAGGATGGAAGGTATTAAGTACTGGCGTAAAATCGCGCGTTTGAAATTCGCACAGGTAGACATAAAATAATTTTGTCGTTCAAAGTATGAGGGGATACATAAATACAGAGGGCCACAGGCCACAATTAAATTCCCCTATTAGTTCTTTATAACGTTTTGTTTCATTTAAAAAATTGCACCTTGCATTTTTGTCAAATCTTTTGTGTGTATAATGTATAGTACTAGTCCAAAAATATATCGAAAATTCAGAAAGATTGAACCAATGACTCTTACAAATTTAGGACCCCAAGGGTGACTGGGGAATAGAAGTATGGTCACCATTGGTCTTCCTCCGACCGGCAGTAAAACCCGTGCTAAAGTGGGGCGTCCGTTTGGCTGTGCGGGATGTACAAATTTGCAGCCACGTCTGGTCAGAATGGGGACGTTAAATCCGATGCCTCGTGTAAAGAAAGTGCCACGTTCTTTGCACGTTAAGAACCCTTGCAACAACTCTTTGAGGGGTCCGTAGGTGACCTGTTGCAAGGCTAAATTTCTGTCCCTATCCAATATACCCTCATTTCCCGTGGCAGTCTAAATTTCTCCGACCTTAATCCCTTAATCTATTACAGAACCTACCTATTGTATTTATTGTGAACTTGTTCTCGTCCTGAATATGCATGAAATATTTGCCACTGGACGTTAAGCAACCAACAATCAATCAATCTTACAAATTTAGCCAATACACATCCATACCCCTATGGACAAGTCAAGAGATGTTCCGAAAACTGTAAATATCACCTTTTTGCACCTGGCCTAATCACTCTTTCCATATCAAAATCAGTTAAAATACAACATCCAAAAGATTATTTCACCTCTCTTCTTTTATTTCCACCCAAACAAAACTAAGAAATGAGTAAGGAAGGGAAAGAAAAAAAATTAAGAAAAAATACACTCTAATTAAAAGGAACTATATTCGTGGACAACGAAAAGCGGGATCATTAATTGTGGTCTTGGGCCTATTAGGGGTCTAAAACTTGACCAATTCTAATAAAACTTTGCATGATTTAAGCTTAGTGTATTATAAAACAGTTTACAAAGTTTAAACGCCATATGATACCAATTATAAAAAATGTGGCATTTTTAATATCTGAACTTTGGGTGCTGAATTGTGGCGTTGAATTAGAACAATTTCAACTATCAAATTTGGGCTTCTAAAAACCAAAATATACCAAAACTTACAATTTTTAATGTTTCTATGTATAAGTTATCACCTATTAAAAGCAACAGATAGCATACTTCATGTTTCAGACTTATGAAAAATGGCCAGAAGTAAATTTTATATGAGCCTGTGCCAAAAAATAGAGGTTTTCAAATGAATCGAGGCCTTATATGAAATGTAATATTTTTCACTTACCACAATTTTCTGAAGTTGTTAAGTTATAAAAACACCTTTTACATGTTATAAATGTACTTTAAATGGAAATATAAGTTTCAAATAGCATAACACATGTGAATAAAATGGTCTTCAGCAATGTCAAGCTTAAAAAAACAGGTTGTCAATTTAGGTCGTTCCCCACATTTGCATATTAAAAAGCATATAAATGATATGGTAGATAGAGATATGCTTCTTTTTGCTCAAATCTTTGTTTAGATATGATAAAACATGGAGCCTGGATGTAACATGACTGTCACTTTCAACTATATATGTAGACAGTATGATTTGATGCAAAGTTATTTACTTTACTTTTTAAAACCGGCATGACATTTCAGCCTCAAAAGGCCAATATTTTAACCACTAGCTATCAAACAAAAGAAAATAAAGGTAGTCTGTGAAACAGACAAGGTCAAACAACCAGTAATAAGTGCTTTTGATACAGATTCAGTGAAATCTGCTAAAAGGAATTCAACTTGTATGTGCATAGAACCTCATTTTTCACTTGCTTCATACTGACCGTTAGACTAAGACCATTAAAGCAGCACATTTTGCACTCTTATTCTGATTTTATCTACTTTTTTTTGTGTTCAGTGTTCAAAAATGAGTTAAACATCTACATTAGATACCACAAACACAAATAGAAAACCAGAAAAATCTGTCAGAGAGAAAGTAAGCATGCTACTTTTGTAAAAATATTGAAACAACTGAAAAAGTTCAATTTTGGGCATGTAGGCTGAAATGTCACTTTTTTACAAAATTTCTATCAAATAAAAGTGGAAATCATTTATTCTCATGTAGTTTGACAAATTAATACCAATAGATCATTCAGGGAAGTTGTCAAAGTACAAATTCAATATTTCCTGAATTCACCTCTTAGGCCACAGACCACAATTAAATTCCCCTATTAGTTCTTTATAACGTTTTGTTTCATTAAAAAAATTGCACCTTGCATTTTTGTCAAATCTTTTGTGTGTATAATGTATAGTACTAGTCCAAAAATATATCCAAAATTCAGAAAGATTGAACCAATGACCCTTACAAATTTAGCCAATACACATCCATACCCCTATGGACAAGTCAAGAGATGTTCCGAAAACTGTAAATATCACCTTTTTGCACCTGGCCTAATCACTCTTTCCATATCAAAATCAGTTAAAATACAACATCCAAAAGATTATTTCACCTCTCTTCTTTTATTTCCACCCAAAAAAAACTAAGAAATGAGTGAGGAAGGGAAAGAAAAAAAAATTAAGAAAAAATACACTCTAATTAAAAGGAACTATATTCGTGGACAACGAAAAGCGGGATCATTAATTGTGGTCTTGGGCCAGAGTCACGTAAAATGGATATAACATTTAAGTATAAAGATATGCTGAGTGGGCTGCTGGCAATGCCTACAATTCCTAATATACAAAAACATAGATTTAAAAAACAGACAGAAATTTAAATGTTATTATAAGATTGGCTACTATCCTTTGGCAGAGCCGCTCATGGGTTTGTAAAGAGATTTAAACTAAAATAAAGTAATTAAATAAAAGAACTTTAACAAGTGCAGCATGAAAAGATGATTGCATTAAATCTGAATTGCTGAAATAAAAAAATGGTTCGGAATTTCCTGGCCGGTCTCTTAAAAGTTTAATGTATATATGCAATGCAAAATGAAGGAAAAAAAGTATGCAATTGCAATAATATTGATTTATTTTTGTGAAGTTAGAAAGATGATGTGCAAAAAGTGAGTTAAATGTTCAATGTGCCATTTTTGAAAACCAGACAGTTGTTGGTGCAACAATCAGAGATGAAATGAAAAGTTTACAAATCTACAAAAGGTTTTGTTTTTTTGTAAAATAACTGATAGAAGACTAACAAAGTCGCCCTTTCAGAGGGTTGTTATTGTATAATATTCCATATATGCCTACAAGTTTATACATTTACCTTGACCTATGACTTTCCAAATTCATAGATTAACACTCTTGTTAACCATAATAAAAAAGAAAGTACAATATTCTTGTATTTTTAACATGATGAATAAATTAAACTTATTTCACTACCTTCCATTATTTCGACATCTAATAAAGCAAATTTCGTGCTTAGTCCTGAATTGTAGCATATATATTACAGTCCTACAAAATGAGATAACCAATTTCAGCTTATGTCTGTTTTTTCACCGCATGCCATATCCAGAACATATATTTCCTTCAACAATTTTTTGTCTGTAAGGGAGCTACCATTTGATTTTTATGGGGGGGGCTAGGATGAAAAATTTTGTCCTGCCTTTTTATTTTTCCCTCTATTCGGTCCTGCCTTTTATATTTTTCACTCTTTTCGGTCCTGCCTTTTTTTTTTTTAGTTTATCCTGACTTTTTTTTACATAAATTGTCATCCTGCCTTTTTTTTTGGCAAATAATCTCATCCTGCCTTTTTTTTTACTCAAAACTCCTGTCCTGCCTATTTTTTCCAAATTTCATCCTAGCCCCCACCCCACCCCCATAAAAATCAAATGGTAGCTCCCTAACGTTAACTGACACCACCATAAATATGCTTTACTCATATTAGTCTCGAGAGGTTATTGCCGGGGATTTAAGTTTTGGTATAATTTCAGAAACACAGCAAAACTATCCAAGAAGTATGAAATATTTTTTTTGCAATAATGGTTATTGATAACAAAGTATATGCATGAAAATTTTAAAAAATAAAATAAGAATGTCATACCGTATCACACTGTATGCATTTCAACTTATTTCTTATTTTGGAGCAGCTGGAACATGCCCATTCCTGCAAACTTCTAAGAAACCGTTTCCAGAAAGTTGCAGGGATCTTGCTGGAAACCATTGTTTTCCATTGGTTTGATGTGTTTGAGCTTTTTGTTTTGCCATTTGATAAGGGACTTTCCGATTTGAATTTTCAATGTTGTTCGGTATTTTTATATTTTATTTTTACTAGCGGTTTTTGTCATGATATTTTTTCTGCTTTATCCGAGTTTTCTTTCTGTTTAGATGGACAAAAAACATAATTCTATTGTTGAGTTCTTTATTAGATTTTTCAGAAGGCGTTGCTATAGTTATGTCTATCTCAATTGATAAGGTAGGTTTTTTGCCATATACTTAAAAGAAATTAGTCTGCTTTGTTATGATGTCTGGAAACATTGCCATATACTTAAAAGAAATTAGTCTGCTTTGTTGATGATGTCTGGAAACATATCTTAAGGTGCTGCTTTAGGGTGCTAGCCAATTGCAACTTTCAACTTTGCTAAATCCGTCAATACTATAGGTTAGGTATCCGGGTCACAGTACACCAGCACTCCGCCGACTAGATCTGACGGTATTTCTTGTGGCGGAAAGATGTGTGATCAATTTGAAATTGTCTTTTCTCTTTCTTTTCCTCTGCCTGAAAGATATATAAAAAAAATTGTTACAAATGTAGTACACAATAAACAAAAAATACATAAGGTATCGAATAGAATTTAAAAAAATTAAAGATAAATATGAAGCAGTCTATTACTTTTACACATCCCCCAAGGGTGACTGGGGAATAGAAGTATGGTCACTGTGTCTTCTTCCGACCGGCAGTAAAACACTTGCTAAAGTGGGGCATCCGTTTGGCTGTGCTGGATGTACAAGATTGCAGCCATGTCCAGTCAGAATGGGGATTTAAAATCCGTTGACTCGTGTAAAGAGAGTGCCACGATTTCTGCACGTTAAGAACCCTTGCAACAACTCTTTGAGGGGTCCGTAGGTGGCCTGTTGCAAGGCAAATTTCTGTCCCTATCCAATTTACCCTCATTTTCCAGGGGCAGTCCAAATTTCCCCGACCATCATCCCGGATGGCCTCTATAACAAGACCTACCTATTGTTTTTATTGATAACTTGTTCTCGTCCTGAACATGCATGACATATTTACCACTGGACGTTAAGCAACCAACAATCAATCAATACTTATACTCATATATTTCTATATTTTAGCGTAGGACATACGTTTTCAATTTCTTGACTTTATCTTTGAGCTGATGTACGGAAAATAAGTCCTCCCTCCAAATGTGACAGTGTTCATCAACCATTTTTAAGTTTTTCATTACGAAATCGGCGGTCGACTAGATTGTGTTGCATTTGTGATTGTAAGTTATACTTGAAATATGATATGAATAATGGTTGCTTTGTTTAATTTTTCAAACCAATTTTCTTGTCTCCACTCCATTGTTTTACTCGATTCCACTCAACTGAATAGTTCATCCCATATAAAAATCATACAAAAGGCATATAGCATTATCGAAATAAAAACTAGTTACATAATGATACATATAACTTCTAGATCTATATCATATTGTAAAAACATTGATTTGCGTTAATAAGACTGTAAAGCTTGTGGTATAATTGACTAATTTGTTGCATGTACTGAACAATCCTATAAAAGAGGTTCCAATTATTAACCAAACAATTGGTTCACATCTTGTATTTCATTTCTGCACATTGGACGGGTTTGCTCAAGGGCTCCTACTTGTGCTGCATTTTCCATGCAGGATGTTTAGCCACATGGGTTGATGACATCATTTGTCTGCCTATCAACACAATGTGTATCTTCTTGACTGATCTACCTGTAATAAGAATATCATATTTTAAAAATTAAAAACAAATTTTCAAGAGAACATAACCCCAAGGGTGACTGGGGTATAGAAGTATGGTCACCATTGGTCTTCCTCCGACCGGCAGTAAAACCCGTGCTAAAGTGGGGCGTCCGTTTGGCTGTGCGGGATGTACAAATTTGCAGCCACGTCCGGTCAGAATGGGGACGTTAAATCCGATGCCTCGTGTAAAGAGAGTGCCATGCTTTTTGCACGTTAAGAACCCTTGCAACAACTCTTTGAGGGGTCCGTAGGTGACCTGTTGTAAGGCTAAATTTCTGTCCCTATCCAATATACCCTCATTTCCCGTGGCAGTCTAAATTTCTCCGACCTTAATCCCTTAATCTTTTACAGAATCTACCTATTGTATTTATTGTGAACTTGTTCTCGTCCTGAATATGCATGAAATATTTGCCACTGGACGTTAAGCAACCAACAATCAATCAATCAATCAAGAGAACATTATAGGTATATTTATTCAATATCCACCCGTTTATAATATGGATCACAAATTTCAGTAGTTTTCATACCTCAGATTGACTCGTATAACAAAATTATTTGTCTGCATCCACCAAAACTGACCATATTAGCACTTTATTATGTAAATCTTATAGTCGCATAGTAAATCAGTAATATTTTCATGTAAGGATGGATTGTATAAAACAAATTATAGCAATACTGGAACATAATGACTACAAAAAAATTTCTGCATCAATTAAGAGTACCAGCATGTCCTCTTTTTATTCAAAATATTGAATCGTAAACAAATTTCAGTAGCTTTCTTACTTCAGACTGACTCGTATAATAAAATTATTTTTTCCCATCAACCAAAACTGACTATATTAGCACTTTATTCTGTAAATCTTTATAGCCACATAGTAAATGAGTTGTATTTTCATGTAAGGATGGATTGCATAATACAAATGATAGCAATATTGGAACATAATGACTAAAAAATTTTGTTCGCATCAATTTAAAGTGCCAGAATGTCCTCATTTTCTTCAAAATATTGAATCGTAAACAAATTTCAGTAGTTTTCATACCTCAGACTGACTTGTATAACACAATTATTTGTCCGCATCAACCAAAACTGACCATATTAGCACTTTATTATGTAAATCTTATAGTCGCATAATAAATCAGTAATATTTTCATGTAAGGATGAATTGTATTAAACAAATTATAGCAATATTGGAACATAATGACTACAAAAACATTTCTGCATCAATTTAAAGTACCAGCATGTCTTCTTTTTATTCAAAATATTGAATCTTAAACAAATTTCAGTAGTTTTCATACCTCAGACTGACTCGTATAACACAATTATTTGTCTGCATCAACCAAAACTGACCATATTAGCACTTTATTATGTAAATCTTATAGTCGCATAGTAAATCAGTAATATTTTCATGTAAGGATGAATTGTATTAAACAAATTATAGCAATATTGGAACATAATGACTACAAAAACATTTCTGCATCAATTTAGAGTACCAGCAAGTCCTCTTTTTATTCAAAATATTGAATCCTTAACAAACTTAAGTAGTTTTCTTACCTCAGACTGACTTGTATAATAAAATTATTTGTCAGCAACAACCAAAACTGACCATATTAGCACTTTATTATGTAAATCTATATAGCCACATAGTAAATGAGTTATATGTTCATGTAAGGATGGATTGTATAATACAAATGATAGCAATATTGGAACATAATGACTAAAAATGTTGTTCGCATCAATTAAGAGTGCCAGCATGTCCTCTTTTTATTCAAAATATTGAATCGTAAACAAATTTCAGTAGTTTTCTTACCTCAAACTGACTGGTATAATAAAATTATTTTTCCCCATCAACCAAAACTGACCATATTAGCACTTTATTATGTAAATCTATATAGCCCCATAGTAAATGAGTTATTTTTTCATGTAAGGATGGATTGTATAATACAAATGATAACAATATTGGAACATAATGACTAAAAAATTTTGTTCGCATCAATTAAGAGTGCCAGCATGTCCTCTTTTTATTCAAAATATTGAATCGTAAACAAATTTCAGTAGTTTTCATACCTCAGACTGACTCGTCTAACAAAATTATTTGTCTGCATCAACCAAAACTGACCATATTTGCATTTTATTATGTAAATCTTATAGTCGCATAGAAAATCAGTAATATTTTCTTGTAAGGATGGATTACATGAATCAAATTATAGCAATATTGGAACATAATGACTACAAAAACATTTCTGCATCAATTTAGAGTACCACCATGTCCTCTTTTTATTCAAAATATTGAATCGCAAACAAATTTCAGTAGTTTTTATACCTCAGACTGACTCGTATCATAAAATATTTGTCCGCATCAACCAAAACTGACCATATTAGCACTATTATGTAAATATTTATAGCCGCATAGTAAATGAGTTATATTTTCATGTAAGGATGGATTGTATAATACAAATGATAGGAATATTGGTCATAATGACTAAAAAATTTTGTTCGCATCTATTTAGAGTGCCAGCATGTCCTCTTTTTATTTAAAATATTGAATCGTAAACAAATTTCAGTAGTTTTCATACCTCAGACTGACTTGTATAACAAAATTATTTGTCCCCATCAACCAAAACTGACTATATTAGCACTTTATTATGTAAATCTTTATAGTCGCATAGTAAATGAGTTATATTTTCATGTAAGGATGGATTGTATAATACAAATGATAGGAATATTGGTCATAATGACTAAAAAATTTTGTTTGCATCAATTTAGAGTGCCACCATGTCCTCTTTTTATTCAAAATATTGAATCGTAAACAAATTTCAGTAGTTTTCATACCTCAGACTGATTTGTATAACAAAATTATTTGTCCGCATCAACCAAAACTGACCATATTTGCATTTTATTATGTAAATCTATATAGCCACATAGTAAAGGAGTTATATTTTTATGTAAGGATGGATTGTATAATACAAACTATAGCAATATTGGAACATTATGACTAAAAATTTTGTTCGCATCAATTAAGAGTGCCAACATGTCCTCTTTTTATTCAAAATATTGAATCGTAAACAAATATCAGTAGTTTTCATACCTCAGACTGACTCGCATAACAAAATTATTTGTCCGCATCAACCAAAACTGACCATTTTAGCACTTTATTATGTAAATCTTATAGTCGCATAGTAAATCAGTAATATTTTCATGTAAGGATGGATTGCATACAACAAATGATAGCAATATTGGAACATTATGACTACAAATCATTAGTGCATCAATTTAGAGTGCCAGCATGTCCTCTTTTTATTCAAAATATTGAATCGTAAACAAATTTCAGTAGTTTTCATACCTCAGACTGACTTGTATCATAACATATTTGTCCGCATCAACCAAAACTGACCATATTAGCACTTTATTATGTAAATCTATATAGCCACATAGTAAATGATTTATTTTTTCATGTAAGATTGGATTGTATAATACAAATGATAGCAATATTGGAACATAATGACTAAAAAATTTTGTTCGCATCAATTAAGAGTGCCAGCATGTCCTCTTTTTATTCAAAATATTGAATCGCAAACAAATTTCAGTAGTTTTCATACCTCAGACTGACTCGTATAACACAATTATTTGTCCGCATCAACCAAAAATGACCATATTATCTCTTAATTATGTAAATCTTATAGTCGCATAGTAAATCAGTAATATTTTCATGTAAGGATGAATTGTATAAAACAACTTAAGGCAATATTGGAACATAATGAGTACAAAAACATATCTGCATCAATTTAGAGTACCAGCATGTCCTCTTTTTATTCAAAATATTGAATCGTTAACAAATTTCAGTAGTTTTCTTACCTCAGACTGACTTGTATAATAAAATTATTTGTCCACAACAACCAAAACTGACCATATTAGCACTTTATTATGTAAATCTATATAGCCACATAGTAAATGAGTTATATGTTCATGTAAGGATGGATTGTATAATACAAATGATAGCAATATTGGAACATAATGACTAAAAATTTTGTTCGCATCAATTAAGAGTGCCAGCATGTCCTCTTTTTATTCAAAATATTGAATCGTAAACAAATTTCAGTAGTTTTCTTACCTCAGACTGACTTGTATAATAACATTATTTGTCCACAACAACCAAAACTGACCATATTAGCACTTTATTATGTAAATCTTTATAGCCACATAGTAAATGAGTTGTATTTTCATGTAAGGATGGATTGCATAATACAAATGATAGCAATATTGGAACATAATGACTAAAAAATTTTGTTCGCATCAATTTAAAGTGCCAGAATGTCCTCATTTTCTTCAAAATATTGAATCGTAAACAAATTTCAGTAGTTTTCATACCTCAGACTGACTCGTATAACAAAATTATTTGTCCGTATCAACCAAAACTGACCGTATTTGCATTTTATTATGTAAATCCTGGGAACAGTATATATGTTCCTGGTAAATCTTATAGTTGCATAGTAAATCAGTAATATTTTCATGTGAGGATGGATTGCATAAAACAAATTATAGCAATATTGGAACATTATGACTACAAAAACATTTCTGCATCAATTTAGAGTACCAGCATGTCCTCTTTTTATTCAAAATATTGAATCGTAAACAAATTTCAGTAGTTTTCATACCTCAGACTGACTCGTATCATAAAGTTATTTGTTCGCATCAACTAAAACTGACCATATTAGCACTTTATTATGTAAATCTATATAACCACATAGTAAATGAGTTATATTTTTATGTAAGGATGGATTGTATAATACAAATGATAGCAATATTGGAACATAATGACTAAAAATTTTGTTCACATCAATTAAGAGTGCCAGCATGTCCTCTTTTTATTCAAAATATTGAATCGTAAACAAATATCAGTAGTTTTCATTCCTCAGACTGACTCGCATAACTAAATTATTTGTCCGCATCAACCAAAACTGACCATATTAGCACTTTATTATGTAAATCTTATAGTCACATAGTAAATCAGTAATATTTTTATGTCAGTAGTTTGTGATGGTTTATATTTTAAACAAAACTGTTTAACGACATCATTCAACACTCACATGACTGATGCATGTACTTTATAATGAAAAGTATGAGAAGTTCTCTTCATGGAATAGTATACTGTTAATATATTATGTAGGTTGATTGATTTTGTTTGTACATAACGTCCAGTGGCAATATTTCATTCATGTTCAGATCGAATATATTTTTCGGACGTCCCAAATATCATTTATAATCGTTATGGATAAGTCTGTCTAAATTGAAGAGATGGTACAAATGTACATACTCATACAACACTTTATTAATATCCCTTTCAATACACTGTACAATTTTCGTTTGAACATTTGGCAAAACAGAAGCTTAAATCATGTAAATCCAAGGTAAACAAGGTGAATTACGATTTAAAATAATGTATTAAATGCATGGATAGTTAGGAATTCGAAGAGACAGTTAAAAATGGGGAATGAAGCAACGTAAACAATGATGTTTGTATCCCATCATATAGAAATATTTTTCTGATGTGTTGGATAACCTTTCTATCCGCCTCGATATTTGTACATGCAACTTTTGAAAAGAAAATATAGAAAATCCGCTAATCATGCAGTAAAGTTATTGGAACTGATTTTTTGTAATTTAATAAAATTAATATTTCGAATTAAAATTAAGTGTTTTTGAATTGTTCTGGTTTGAAACACATATACGTAAAATATTAAATAAAGATAAAAGTCATTTTAATAAAAATAAATGTACAAATGAACATGAAGTTTATTTCTTAATTTACACAATCAGTTAACGCGAAAAGTAAACGCGCGTTTACTTTCAAGTGCACGTAAAAATAAATTTGTGAAATCTGAAGTAAACGCCCGTTTACTACTGACTAAACGGACACAGAGTAAACGCCCGTTTACTCGGGTAGACATTAGAAATTTCCATTTTGACCGCGTTAACGTAATTATAGTAAACGCGCGTTTACTAGTAAACGCGAAAATTGAAGTTAACTAACGAAATATGTGCACGCGGCGTGAACTTGCGTTTACTTTATGTAATGCTTGGTCTGCACCCAACTGTATAGGCAGTATGTCCTATGGATACATGGCCAATTTGGGGCAGGCAACAGACGTGTAATCCCTAGTTGTGTTGTCTAGAAAATCAGAGAGATCCTTTTTTGAAGAATATATAGTGTGTTTTTCCAACCCTTCAGGATCATGTTAGTTAAGTGTTCTTAGTTTCATGTTATAATTGAAATCTTCAGGAATTTTGTACATAGCCAATATTTGATCTGAAGTGGATTTAATTGAGAAACGGATTGTTTTTCAAATATGACCACTATTTAAAATTTTATTATTGTGATCATAAGATATAAGGCTTAGTAACGGTTAATGTTATCATTTTGCTTTTTAATAATATATCTTCAAAATCAAGAATTAAAGAATTGCCCAAGGTTTATCCGACTTTTTGGGGACACGATATCAGAAGTCAGGAAACTGAATAAAATCTGATTTCCGTAACTAACTCTGATTCCAAGGATAAAATTCGACAAAGAGAGTGAAAAATTCTCATGCCCGAACTTTTCATTTATGCCAAACTATCGCAACAAAGAGAACTTTCCTATCCAGTCACATACCACCCAGTTTTTAACAGAGAAGTAGAACAGTTTGATTGTACAATTTTACGTTAAAATGGGATGTACAGCGGATTTGATTTCGAAAAGAGTTCTAATGAAACAAAAATAAATGTGAATTGATTTAATGTTATATAACCTTTTCAATACTAATATGGTTAGAAAACGAGCTGCTGAACCAACGTCTCCTATGTTTTGTGCTGGTAGAGTTCCCTTCAGTGAATACCAGATGGTATTCAGGGTTATCAGATAAATAAACTACATCTAAATTGAGCATTGATACTGCTTTTTGGTATATGGCTGAATCCAAATATGTGAAGTAAAATCCCTTAACAGTTATGTTTCTTGGTCCCTGTTGAATGTGGTTTTAAGTAAACAACAAATCAATTCATCAGTTTGAATCGGATTGTTGATCGATTGAGCGTTTAATGCCGTTGTCAGCACTCTGGCTTTATCTTGGGGCCACAGCTTTTTTTTATTGATGGAGGGAGCAGGAGTGCCACCAAAAGAACCACAAACTTTTCTGGTATGATTTTTGAAAGAACCCTTTTGATACTTAAATACAAATGTATGCATTTGTTTCTGTAGGTAATATGTCTGTCTCCTGTTTACGCGGAAAAAAGGCAATGAACAGTATCTTTAACAAAATGGCAAAGAGGAGTAATTGTAAACCAACTTATTTTCGTTCGCGACTTTCGCGAGTAGAAAATATAAATCATTGCGAATATGTAAAACTTGGATCATTCCATATTAAACTACATCAAGTAAATCACAAAATCGCGATATTAAATAGCTGCAAAGTGGACTAAAAGGGTAAAACGCGAAATAAAGTATCCGCGAAAATAATTTGGTTTACAGTATAGGGTAAGGCAAATAATTAGATATTAGAACCTCCCCTGTCTATTATCTCATCTGTTGTTCATTGTATTCTTAGCCGTCATGTTCAGTTTAAAAAAACAAATTTTGTCTTTGATTTATTCTCTTCTACATTTTTGAATGTTTTTATATAGATATTTGAGAACATTGAATATTCAACATTTATTTCAGTTGAGGATCACAGAGAAATACTAACAAGGAGTAGAATACGGGTGATAAAGGTATTATTCAATTACATTTTTTTTGTTATTAATTGTTAACATGGTCACTGTCGCTAAATATATATAACATCGGGGTATATAATGCAGTTTTGATTTATATTGCAAAACTTAAAGCAGTTAGAGCAAATTAAACATGGTAAAAATGATAATCAGGTAAAGGTTTATCTCCATAAATTAAAAAAAAAATTTGGAGTTATTGTTCTTTAAATATTTTCCAAACTTTGAAGGTTTTTGTTATTAGAGTGAAAAAACTAATAGAGAGAAGAAATTTTAAACAGTAAAAATTAAAAGGAATACACACAAGTCACAATTAAGTATGTTACATATATTTTATTCCAAACCGATATTATACCATTGATAATACAACTGAATCAGTAAATGGGAATCTACCAAGTTCTCCTAGCACAGCTAAGTTAGAGGACTTTTCATTTACACCTAAAATATACTTCATATATCTTGAATTGAATTTATCTGAATAAAAATCATTGATATAAATGTGCTGTCATAAATATTCATTTTCTTTATGGCATGACTGCATAGCTATTTCGAAACAAACATGTAATTTCACTGCCATGCATTACAATAGGCTTTATTCTATGGTCACAAATATGTAATAGAGTTGAAATACTTGGATTAGAATAATTGATACAGATCTATTAAAAAGATGATTTTACTAATATTTATAATTTTTCCAATTATCTTAATTACTTTGCTAGGTATAAAATGCAAATAGTAAAATTTATCATAAATACCAGAACTACAAAAATATCACTGAAGAAGATAAAAAGGAAAACATGAATGTTTGCATTATTGGTAACAACAAATATCAAAATGGAATATTTTCCCATTGAGCTGTTCAGACTGTTTTGAGCCTCTTGTTAATGATGGATGAAGTCGGAATGCCAGGAGAACATCTTCTACCTTCCACAGAAAAAATTCAATTCTAGTTAATTTAGATCAGTCATATACGTACCTGTCGTGTGCAGTGTTCAAACACACTTGCTCAGGCTAGTGATACAGAAGATGTGCTACTATGACCTCTGAACTTATTCATATGCTTAAGCAATCCGTTTACAAACCCCATTAAATAGATGCAGACATTGTTGAAGTAAAAGACTTTATTTTCTTTAATAACAATTTTAATAAATCCCATATTCCTTAGAGGAATCTGCCAAAGATCATGCACTGACATACAGATGCAGCTTAAAAAAGAACAGCTGAAAGTGACGAAAGAGAAAAAAAAAACAACCAAAGTACCAAATAGATAAAAAAAAAATCCAATTTTGCAGAAAGATGACAAAGGTAAATTATTGTGACAATTGTTTTGCAGACATCACTGTAACTTTTAAGATAATGGACAGCCATACAAATACAGTTTTTTTTTTTTTTGCTTTTTTCAGTATTGAACAGATTTGTTACATCAATAATTCCACAAAACTATTACGTCATTAAATATAAGTGGTTTTCCATAAGAAGGGATCTAACACGATTTGGTAAATAGATAAGTTTAAAACATAATAGGATGTTGTAAAGGTGCCAAATGAACCTACCCAATATTGAACAAAATTTACCTAAATTATTAAGTTCTTTCACATTGTAAACTGACAACAACTGTACAAGTTTAAAAATGGATGGTTTATGCTAATAATATTTCTTAATATATTGTTTTCTTACATCACTATACCTGTTACATTCTAAAACAAGAGGCTGTCAGAGTGACAGCAAACCAGATTTTCCTGCAGAGGTCGAACCCTGAATAGTTGAGCCAGTATGGACACTACATTTAAGCTTAAAACAGATCTGAATTTGGATTGTGATTAAATTTTTTGACACAGCATAGGTATGTGACACAAAATAAATGTGGTTTAAGAACTGAAATACTTGAAATTGGACATTTAAATACCTATTATGGTCCAATATCAAAAAAGTTCATATTAGAATCAGCATATCAAAGAAACCCAAGAATTCAATTTTTGATGAAATTAGACAAAAGATTAATTTAAGACCCTTTGGACCTCAATGTGGACCAATTTGATAAAGGAGCCCACAATCCAAAATCTCGCAATACATGGTTAGATTCAGCATTTCAAAGAACCCCATAAATATTTTTTTTGTTGAATCAAACAGTTTAATTTTGGACCCTGATTTGGACCTACTTGAAAACTGGGCCCAAAAATCTAATATTTAAATACAGGTTTAGATTCAGCATTTGAAAGAACCCTATATATATTTAATTTATGTTGAAATGAAACACAGGTTAAATTTATCCATAATATTTTCTGTGCAAAGGGAAATAACTCAAACTGGATAAATAGTTCTCTAAAATAAGATATGATGCAATTTTTCAAATTATAATCAATAATATAATAACAACAACCAGTGATGACTAAGTTCTCTAAAATTAGATATGATTTAACACTCAAACATTGCTAGAATCAGCATATCAAAGAACCAAAGAATTCAATTTTTGATGAAATTAATAAAAAGTGTAATTTAGGACCCTTTTGACCTCAATGTGGTATTATCTTATTAATAATGAAAAGAAATACAGGTTTAGATTAAGCATTTCAAAGAACCCTGTATATATTCAATTTATGTTGAAATCAAACAGTTTAATTTTGGACCCCAATTTGGACCAACTTGAAAACTGGGCCCAAAATCAGAAATCTAAATATATGTTTATTAATAGACAATATAAGCTTAGTTTTTAAAGGAGTTTACTTCATCAAAAAAAAAAAATTTATCATTAATACAATGTCATTTCAAAATCTATAAAACTTATCAGAATTTTTTTTTATCATTAATACAATGTCATTTCAAAATCTATAAAACTTATCAGTAACAAGAAATAATTGTAACAGAATGCTGTTACGAAGTCTCCCAAACAAAGCTCCAATAATTCGTCATTCCCATTGTCGCTTGACATTGGGCAATGTCCAGTACAAATTGGTGTATGATATGCATTAGTGACGCTTATGGATTGACCCTGTGTGTCATTCAAATCTTCTTGAAATTACGAACAGGAATTTATATGGTTTAGAGGTGGAGATCTGGACCGTTTACAAGTTCTCAAAAGGGGGGGGGGGGGGTGATCCCCAGGGGACTCTCCATTTATTTCATGATTTGTTTTTTTTTGTCCTGTACAAGAATATATATGGTTTAGGGATCTGGACCGTTTACAAGTTCTTAAACAGGAGGGGGTGGGGGTGACCCCAGGGGATTCGCCTTATATTTCATTTGATTTGTTTTATGGTCCCATACAAGAATATATATGGTTTCCGCATGGGGATCTTGACCGTTTACAAGTTTTCAAAAAGAAGGGGGTGGGGGTTACCCCAGGGGATTTCCCCTTACTTTCATTTGATTTGTTTTATAGTCCCATTCAAGAATATATATGGTTTAGGGATGGGGATCTAGACCGTTTACAAGTTATCGAAAAGAAGGGGGTGGGGGTGACCCCTATGGACTTCCCCTACATTTCATTTGATTTGTGTTATTGTCCCGTACAAGAATATGTATGGTTTAGGGGTGGGGATCTCGACCGTTTACAAGTTCTCAAACAGGAGGGGGTGGGGGTGACCCCAGGGGACTCGCCTTTTATTTCATTTGATTTGTTTTGTTGTCACATACAAGAATATATATCGTTTCAGGGTTGGGATTTTGACCGTTTACAAGTTTTCAAAAACTAGGGGGGTGGGGGTGAACCCAGGGACTCCCCAAACATTTCATTTGATTTGTTTTATTGTCCCATACAAGAATATATATGGTTTAGGGGTGGGGATCTCAACCGTTTACAAGATAAAAGCACATTCTCAAATTGAAAGGGGTGGGGTAAGAATATATATGGTTTAGGGAGACTTAATTATCTATAAAATGTCTAATAATGAACAGTAAATTTCAAATTTCATTTATACAGTCCTACTAGTAAATTTCAAACTTTATATATACAGTCCTACAGATCTTATCAGAAAACAGAAAATTTTCAAATAAATCTGTCAATCCAATGATATTATATGCTAAGATATAACCCAGATCTAATTAAATGTAATTAACTTCAAAATGTCTAATAATATAGCTTATAATCACTACCACTTAGGAAATAGATAATTTTCAAATAAATCTGTCACTCCAATTTTTATTGTGAGATAAGACATTATGCTTAGTCATAAAAAAGATAACAAGAGTAAAATATTTAAAAATTCCACTTTTGGATATTAGAAATGGCGATAACTCACAAAGGAGATATACTAATATCTTGAAAATTGAACTAGACCTTCATTAAGTCCCAGGAAACAACATATTTAAATTTGAAAAAAAAGCGTTTTCATGTTATTGTGCTGACACTGTTCGGCAACCGCCCGTAGATCCGCCCAGCCGCCCGCCGTACATCACCATTTCAATAACCGATATTTCCTACGAAAATCCGGTTAATAAAATGGTATTCATATTCAACAATATTGTTATTGCACATAGTACATGATCTATTTTCTCTATCTACATAATTAAAATACAGGCATAATATGCATTCTAAATTGTTTGCTCAGGTCTAAATTGTGCTAAAAACTTTGTTTTTCTTAAAAAATTATGAATTATGGGAATCATATGTTTTGCTAGGATTATATATGAGAAAAATGTCATTTGCTTTTACGAAATGATTCTCTGTGTCAAAAATACCCATCAAATGTCTTTTATGATCAGTTATGTCAGACAACTCTGTAAAGGAAGCACTTTTTACCAATTTGTTTTTAGCACTGTTGGCTTAAATTTTGAAATCTATAATAAGAGATAAATGTATGCAGCAACAATTATCAGTAAGACTAAATCTACATAAAAGTCGTGGTCGAATTTGTCAGTCAAAAACTATTTAGTGACAATTTTGCCATTTTGTTTGCATTTTTTGAAGGAAACTATAATATAAGGAGAGAAAACCGGAAGTTATCTTTTACTATCTTGGCTTATTCCTTTAAAAGTTTGACATCTCTTTAACGTGCAACTAATGAGATAACTCGAGAATTATAGGTTAATCAATGGAGTGACATATGATTTTTTGTTGTTTAATAGCTGTTATTGTATCTTGTGTCTTATAGAAGGAAAATTAATAAGTTATCTCCCTTTTATTTCACTTAATGTTACGTTATACCTTGTGGCTCTTTTGGTATACTTATTTAGAATAATTGAAACACAAAGGATATGACATAAAACCAGTACAACAGCAAAAGCATGTTTTTATGAAAACTTTAACTTACTGTTTTGTTTTTGTTTTCAGCTTCAAAACGAAAAAGACTGACTAGAAGCTAACGGGAAAATGTCCTGGAAAAGAGTTTGATCCTTCATGGCAAGCATCCTTATGTAAAAATTAAAAGACTTGTCTGCATCATAAGATAAATACTTACTGCCTCTTTGACAGGTAAAATATGTGCAATGTTGGGACTTTGAATGGAACTCTGTTATTTTATATTTGTGTAATAAATAATTCATGTTTATAAGATAGACATATAGACATAAATGAAGACTTTTATGTTTATTAAATTGTCACCAATCTTTTTTTTTTTTATTAACATTTACGGTATTTAAACCATGTTAAGGGGATGGGATTATTTTAGAAATGAATATTATGGCTTGGTAAAGACTGAAAAAAGGTCTTTCCCAATAGTGGACGAATGTGAAAATTTGATCTGCAAAATATTATGCTTGAATAGCAGCAGTCTAAAAATCCTCCTGCTAAGTTATTTATAGATCAAGAATGGGATACAATTATATTGTTTGAAACCCATTATTTTAATTATTTGGCGAAAGAAAAAGACGATTTTGAAACCACAGTTAAACGGAAATGGGAATTGCTGGACTATCTTAAAGTAGTATATGGTATAAGTAAAACATGGACAAACATCACACGAGCTACCATAAAGCGTAGAATTAGCAGACAGAAAGAATTTGAAATTACACAGAATATAGAGGTGCATGGAATGCAAAGTCATTTTCCAGTTATAATTGAATCTCACCTGATGAAAAACTTGGACTTACTGTGACCAGATTGTGTAGATAAATCATTGTCCAAACTATCAAATGCATTAACAATTATACTATCCTGCATAGAAGATATTGAACCAAAAAATATTAGTAATCATGTTTTTCGATTCCTTAGCACAAGACACAATGACAGTAAAATTGTTTCTTTCACAAGATTTTATACTCAAGAAAACAATGACACAGCACGTTTTCATTTGAGAGATGATATTTTCATGGGAAAGCTTACAGAATCTGTTCTCCACATTGAGACACCAGTACAAGTGGATATTATCGAAACAAAAGCCTAGTGTTCCTTTGATGGTGTGCGAAAGGCAACTATGCTTAGTAAACAACAAAAACAGAAAAAAGAGAATGACCACATCTACGCCTGTAAAATCTAACTTTTCAGTTCAGTCCTACATTCATGCCCAATAAAGTGAAAATTTCATACCTTCTCTCAATTATAAGATGGTTAATAAATCATCTGTCATTTCATACTGATAAGGCGACCGATAATATTACATCTTGCAATTTATTGAAAAAATTAAAGACTCTAAATCACATATAGTGAAAAAAAAAGATACATGCCTTGATTGGTAAATATTGCGTATTTTATTTGTATCCCTTCTTGCAACAATTGTAACCTATAGATTGAGAAAACAAACCATGTGGTATCTATGAACTAGCATAATATATTTGATGTGACAGTTTAATTTGAAAATAGGGTGTTTTCTAGGTGGTGTCAGAGATAAGTTCACTTTTTATTCATTATCATTCTGATGCAAATTCTTGGGCTAAGATGTGAACTGATTCTAGTGTTCCTTAGGATAAATGTATATCAATTAATAAATTTCTCATATTTTGTTCTTGTTCAAATGATCAAATAATATACTTTTTCCTATCTTTCCAATTTTTTCTGTCATATATGTCCATAAGACAATTCAAGTGTTCTTGGTATATAAGATATATACCATGAATTGTTCTGTAACTGTCAGAATGTCTATCAAATAGAGATGTATTAAACCTTTACTTTCATTCAATTTGATAAGTTGATACCATTTCAAACCATTCCGGGCCCCCAAGGGTGACTGGGGAATAGAAGTATGGTCACCATTGGTCTTCCTCCGACCGGCAGTAAAACCCGTGCTAAAGTGGGGCGTCCGTTTGGCTGTGCGGGATGTACAAATTTGCAGCCACGTCCGGTCAGAATGGGGACGTTAAATCCGATGCCTCGTGTGAAGAAAGTGCCACGTTCTTTGCACGTTAAGAACCCTTGCAACAACTCTTTGTGGGGTCCGTAGGTGACCTGTTGCAAGGCTAAATTTCTGTCCCTATCCAATATACCCTCATTTCCCGTGGCAGTCTAAATTTCTCCGACCTCAATCCCTTAATCTATTACAGAACCTACCTATTGTATTTATTGTTAACTTGTTCTCGTCCTGAATATGCATGAAATATTTGCCACTGGACGTTAAGCAACCAACAATCAATCAATCAATCAATCAAACCATTCCGGGAAGTTGCCAAAGTAAACAATCTCTATTTACTAAAATCATCTCTAAGCAAGAAAACACTGCGAGTTATTTTACGGAGTGCATTTCGTTAAGACAAATATATCGCACGCTTTATCCGGAAATAAAAAAAAAATTGTACATTGTTAAATGTACTACTTATGGGACAAATTATATCAAAATTATAGAAAAGTCTATCAGTTTTAACTCGAAATCACTTCTTGACAATCATATTCTGTTCTGTCAACAAATTTATTGATTTTTTATGAGGTCGATACAATGATTTATCAACCTCAGATATATGATATTCACTGAGGCCAACGGCCGAGGGTGAATGTCATATCTCTGGGGTTGATAAATCATATCAACTGAAATCAAGTCAACAATTGTTTTATTATATGACTTTTTATCCTTCTCCAATTTTCTAGTATTTGCTCATGATACTTTAAAACTGCTCCCTGTTTTTATACTTAATATATCATTTGCCTTTGCAGCTGCTAATTTTCATAAGTTAAACTATTCAATAAAGCTACTAAAAAAATACACCAAAATCAAGAAGAAAAGAAAAAATACACAGAAAACATAACGAAAACGAAAACAAACGGAAACTTACAAGACGTCATAAACCTACGTTATTGACGTTGCCTTGGAAAATCTATATTTAGGTACACGGACGCTGTTCCATATCTTATATTAACCACTCATGATTTTTGCCGCGGTGAATATAATGATGTATCAAAGAGGATTTCCTATGCTTTTAGCCAATGATTGATTGTTGTTTGCTTAACGTCCAGCGGCAAATATTTCATGCATGTTCAGGACGAGAACAAGTTAACAATAAAAACAATAGGTAGGTCTTGTAATAGAGGCCATCCGGGATGATGGTCGGGCAAATTTAGACTACCACTGGAAAATTAGGGTATATTGGATAAGGGCCGAACCATTTCTAATAGTAATTTAGATTAGAGAATGAGTTCAGACAAAAGACAAATGACATTTTTTAAAAGAGAGAAAATAGGACCAAATGAATGATCGTGCATTTTTGTATTGTTTTTATGTAGATGTGTCTTTTGTTATTTAATTGATCGTAATTTATTCTGTTTTGTATTACAGGTTTTTTTTAGCCAGAAGTGAAGGACTGCATTGTCAAATTATATCCCTGACTGAAAGGTGTCATTAGATTTGTCAATCAGAGTAAGTGAGTTATAATTCTAATTATCGTCCAATTTGAGTGCAAAGCAGATTTACCTCATTTCAAGACATCTTTTATTGATGCTCTATATTTTTACAGTCACTGCAATACTGATCAAGCCACTTGCTGTATAATCGTTTCTCAGCTAAGTAGAATGGGAAGGAGATGATATCATTAGTCAATGTCATTGACATTCCCCAGAAAATAGCCATGGGATTTAGTTCATTTATATAATTTAGAGTTTGACTACCATTTTCACTGATCTGGTACACATTTTTGTTTTAATCTAAAGAGTCCAGCTGAAGTGTGCCTCAACGTGCAAGATTTTCTCGCTGTGTTCAAGACCCTTTGGTGATCAATCCAATTCGTATTGATGTGATTTCCTTTCATTGAAAACTAATTTTGAATTCGTATTAGATCTTAATTTCACATTATTCCAACTTATTTTTTTCAGCAACTCCGCAGCATGATATGCATGTAAATGAAGAAGAAACTTTGGTCAAGGTACCATATGAAAAGTTGAGAGAAGGAAATAAAGGTTTTATTATTATTGATATAATGACTAACAAGAAAATATATATACACTAGCAGTTTCAGTCATGACAGCTTATAACCGGATATGTACTGTGTAATGAGAAACATGGCAGATGCCAGTTATGAGATACGCACAGCTCATACTAAACAATCTCATGTGTTGACGCCCGTTTTGTAGTTGACCTTGTCAATCGTAAATGGTATAAGTCTCATATTTTTCTTAATGTTTTTTTTCTTATGGTTCTCTTGGTATTAAGTTTTGTCTCGCCTAGACGAAGTCCCTATTTGTAAAAGTTTGTGGTTATATCATTTCAAGGGGAACCACTGATGAGAAGCCTATGATATTAAGTATGCAGTTTTTATAGCATTAAAACATCTCATGGAAATTATTTCACCCTGCACACTCAGTCATGGTCTATTGACTTTGAAACTTTGTTTCAATGTTAAAGTTAAGGTCAGTTTTGGTAACCACTAGTGATATGTCAATAAAATTTGTTATGAAGGGGTATAAGGATTAACACATTATTTTCACGGATATTATATATGGCCCAGCCTCCTCAGTCATGGCATCAACATTTAGGTTCAGTCTGTGAAAGTGTTTTTTAGACATGGCAGAATTGTGCTTGATTTTCATATGACGAAATCACATATATATATTAGAGCCTCCAGCTAGTTTTTGTAAAATTAAACAGCTTGTACACTGAACATCACAACCTACGACCTTTTCACAAAAAAAATATTACGATTAAAGTTTATCGTAAGTGAATAACAAGTATTTTTACTCGTAAGATTTTTTGTGAAAAAAGCCATTGTCAACAAGTTCTTGTATTAGGTATCATGAATATAACGAGAGTAGCTACGATTTTCATAATACTTTGTTAAATCTTGGACTTTAATGTGTTTTATTGGTTTTGTAAAGATGCTTTGCAAATGAAAAAAAACTGCCGAGGAAAGTATCAATTGAGGATGAAAGAGCCCTTGGTTGCAAGATTTTTTAAAGATTTTAAAGATTACCAAAATCTTTATACTTGCAACCAAGAGGCTCAAAAAGACATCACACTAAAAGAACAGGAGGAGAGAAGAATTGTTAGATACCGTGCAAGATTGGCATAGGTAAGATTACAAAATTGATATTTCATGGGTCAAATATGAAAATTACAAAAAATTAAATTGTATTCCTGTCATCAAAATTCGTATATGACAATTAAAGGTGTTCTTTTAAATCAAGTTATAGATAACAGTTATAAAATTTACAAGTTATTTTTTTAGATCTTTGAGAATTGTCAAACTAAACATTCAAGCACTAGAATAAACATTTAATTGTTAATTCTTGATTTCTTTCCAACTCTTGGGTGTATAATTGTTGTATACTTTAAAATCAATCAAGACAAAACAACAAATAATTAATTAATCAAACTTTTGGTCAGCACAAAGTAGAAAACTTACAGACTACCTTAATTTTGATGATCATCTTTCTCCAGATTCTTTAGGATTTGGGTAGGAGTTTTCATAATTTCAGTTCGTTAAAATTATTATTTGCAGTAGAATCATCCAATGTTATGGCTTGGACATATTAAAGTTATAAATTGACATCTAAAGTTCCTTTTTCAGTAGCTGGCATTATGTGTTTTAATAGAACATGGGCATGTTGAAATTTATAATAGAAAACCTCATAAATTATATGTATATATATTTGGTGACATATTCAATGTCGAAAACTAAACAAACTGTACCAGTACTTGGTAATTTATTTATAAAATGCGAAGTTGTTCTTAAAGTACATAAGAGTTTTGCTTCTTTTTTTTTTTATCGAAACAAGAAATGATTAAATACTTTTCATCTATAGGTTGCACTTTGTAAATACAGCTGTTTATCAAACCACGCCTCTTTTGGGGAGATATATAATATTCATAGATATGTTAATTTGTTAATGTACTGGTTCCCATTTATGATCTCTGTGTTTCATCTCATAGAGACATCACTTGGGAATGTAACCAGTATAGAAAAACATGGTAGCGCCTAAATTTTAATTCTTAGGAGGTCCAAATATGAAGGTAAGGGTAGTATAGAATTTTAGTATAAGTTTAAACTCTTAGAAGTTCAGGGCATATAAATGTTGAAAATATGCCGCACAGCCCTATATTTTGACCTTTGAATAAAATAGTAGTGCATATAAACTTTCCGATCTGGGATATTATTTTTCACGAAACTTCATAGTAAAAGTGTCACAGTTTTAGCCGCAAAGGGAGTTCCTATGGGAAATTGCATTGTCTATATTTACAGAATTGCAACCTATATAGGGTTAAAAAATAGAACATACAGAATTTCACAAAATCTGGTTAATCTCAGAGATTTTAAAGAATTTAACTCAAATATGAAGTTTTATAAATATTTCATGAAGATTGAGAAAATCCTGAGCCTTAACTATGATGACTCAGCATAAATTCACAGTTTACAGTATGCATGGTTTACTTAAAGCCCTGAATTCAAAATAAATTCATAATATATGCCTATTTGTGATTTAAATTGTTTAGAAGTGCTTATATTTACTCTTCGCAGTCATTGCAACTCATTGATCCTTCCCAAATAATTTTGTTGGGTTATTTTTGTCCTGTCGATAACCCAAAAGTAAGCCGTAACACCTAAATGTGTTTTTTTGTGACCGCAGCATTAAAAAGTACAAGCTAGAATTACAAAAAGACCTCAATAAAACTTACAATATTGTGTTCTATCCTAAAAATATTCTAAATACTCCACATTGCTAGAAACAGGGAAAATATTTAGGAAATGTGAGGCCCCAGGGGGCAAAAAACAGAGAAAAATGCCTACCCTGGGTCATAAAACAGATAATTTAACTTGTAAATGCTATGATTTTATTATTTTCAAGGTCTTTTGTAAACAAAACAATTTATGCAAAAAGAAGATGTAAGCAGTCATTTCTATCAAACTTTTAGTGAATTTATGCACCAGACTGATATCTTCTTAAATACAATTTTGCAAATATGGCTTTGTTTAGACACTTCTAGTTCATACATTAACTAACTTATGTTAGTTATATGGTAAGAGATGATACTGTTGTGACAAGAATTCTTAACTGACCATTTGAGACAGAAATTGTGAACTTTCATTGACAAATAGGCATACAGTAAGATGTGTACTGGAGACACAGGCAGGATTGGATACTTTGTATAATCTTGAATGTTGGAATGATTAACCACTAAACAATACATTTATAGTATTCTAAATTGCTGACAATTTGTTATCAGAATAGTTTCAAACATGTTTTAGACATTTCATGTCAGAAAACATGCACATAGGGTAAGCTGGCAATGATTAAAGTCTTGTTTTCAAATTCTTTAAAAAACTGAAACAGGGGTAGGGGTATAAAATGTACCTTAAAAGGAAACTTAGAGTATATGCAGTGATTTCCTTAAGACCATAATTCTGATAAATAAGTATTGTTGTGAGAAAAAGTGTTTTTAGAAGGTTTTCTATTTGAATAAATGTTTGTATAGGTTGCACTTTGCAAATACAGCTGTTTATCAAACCACGCCTCTTTTGGGGAGATATATAATATTCATAGATATGTTAATTTGTTAATGTACTGGTTCCCATTTATGATCTCTGTGTTTCATCTCATAGAGACATCACTTGGGAATGTAACCAGTATAGAAAAACATGGTAGCGCCTAAATTTTAATTCTTAGGAGGTCCAAATATGAAGGTAAGGGTAGTATAGAATTTTAGTATAAGTTTAAACTCTTAGAAGTTCAGGGCATATAAATGTTGAAAATATGCCGCACAGCCCTATATTTTGACCTTTGAATAAAATAGTAGTGCATATAAACTTTCCGATCTGGGATATTATTTTTCACGAAACTTCATAGTAAAAGTGTCACAGTTTTAGCCGCAAAGGGAGTTCCTATGGGAAATTGCATTGTCTATATTTACAGAATTGCAACCTAAAGAAGAGCTGTGCAATGTGGGTAACCTTGGCATTGTAAAAACAATCTAAATAAAAATTTATTATAATTCAGAAGCACACACAAACAGTTGCCAAGGTTTTGCTAAGGACACTGACTCCATCAACGTCAACATAATCAACACCGGGACCAACTGTCGTATCTCCAAGACCAACCACAAATTCTATCTCCAGACCAAGGCCACCATCACCCCAAAAAATCTTCCCACCACCACAATCACTACCATCATCAGCAACACCATCAGTCACCACAGGTCTATTTTCCCTGATGACCACAAGGTTTTCCATGTTTTAGACACGGTCTTGAGAGGACTAGTTAACTAGTCAAGTGATAGATTTAAACAACAGACTGAAGACCCTCGACGCCAAACATGATATTGGTTGTCTAGGTCTTTTCCACCTATTGACTTCAGAGTTGAATGTTCAAAGAATTAAGGATTTTTGATAAGTGTCCGAAAGTTTGTAATTTCTCTACTGATGTTATAGGCATAAATGTAATCTTCGTCCGCGGACGACAAATCTAGCGAATTTGACATCGAGAAATAATACCTTAAAACAATAACTATAAGTTCATATTCAGATAATGTCAACTAAATAAGTAAAAATATACCGTATATAGTAATACATTTATCTTTTTGGGATTTAATTATTTCAATGGGTATAGGATAAAACTATATTGCTATCCTTCATGTTTTCAGGGTTGCAATGAAAAATAAATAAATCATTAATTATGTTACCAGTATTGAGTATAATATAGCAATAACCATTTCAGTTACTTATTAAATTAAATATCCTCGATGATAAAGAATTGGAAATGATGACCGGTGCCACCATCAACCTCACTATCAAAGCGGAACGTGGATCGGTGAATTCCTTCACATCAAAAGAATTTTGTAATACACCATCAACATCCACTGCACAACATATGGTAATTATTAAGAGAACTAGTAGTCAAGATAAATACAAAATGTATATACAGGACCAATGAAATTGTCAAAACAAAAGAACACATTTTAATGCTTTTCATCATCTTAACTATTTGGTATTTCTTTATACTTTTGATCGACATTTACAAATTTCTCATACAACATACCCGCAACGTTAACTGCATAGTCATTTCACAATTATAAAGTAGACTAGTCAGAAACAGTTATCATGATCCAAGGTTCCTTTATTTCCAATCATTCTTTCTTTTTTATTAGTTATGCTATCTTTTGTTACAATCTTTATATTTCATTAATAGCTCACCTGGCCCAATAACTGAGATCTTCTAGTTATTTGTTATTACAATATGCTAATCTTTTGTTACAATTTTTATATTTCTTTTTAATTTTATGTTTAATTTTTAGTTATAACCTTTTTTTTCTTTTTTTTTTGTTGCTTATTCTTTCATTGCAATCTTTTTTTTCTTTGTTGTTTATTCTTTTTTGTCGATATAAGAAAAGTGATGATGTCCCGGAGTTACCTACAATATCCTACAATTTACCAGAAGTTGCAACGAAGGTGACGCCTTCTTCCTTCCCAATAACACAAGGAATCATTGCTGATTTGACCAGGATAGGACAGCCTTTGACGCAGAAAGTCGGCACGCAATCAACACAAAGTTTACTGTACTGTCATTGGAGATGCATGCAAAATTTGCAACGAGGGAAAATTTGACCAGCGTGGTATTTGGGTTGGTTGTTGTTCAAAATCACCATGCAACTATCGGGTGCACGCCCGTTGTATGAGGATTTGTGCAAAAACAAAAGCACCATTATCCAAAATTATTTCTCTTCTGTCCAAAGCATATCGTTTCGAAAGAATAAAATTATATTATTAAAATTGTCTTTATTACCTCATGGACCATGACATCGTTCCGTTAGACTTGTAGCAACTTGTTGTCGGGTAATCAAGCAGGAATGAGTCGTTTGTTTTTCCGATTATAATTTTTCAGAATAAAATCACCACTTTCTTCTTTAGACTCATTCCCGCTATAAGATTTGGATATTGTATCGAACAAACAAATCTCCTACGAATGTTATAACATGTACAAAATCGCAACTTATACACGACATATATATTAATTTCCTTTTTCATTTTTATTTTCCTGTGTTTACGTTAAACATAGAAAAACACCAAAAAACATTGATAAAGTGTTGTATTTGAATTATCGTTTTATTAAAGCTAAAACCAAATTTAAATGTAATTAACTATTCATATTAATACATACTAGTTGCACATTGACACACCTGGGGGCTATGATGGATACAAATCCACCAGGCCGAGCCTTAATATGAAAGGAAAACGTGTGGAACCGTATGACAAGAGAGATCCTTCCCAGTGAAGGTTCATTGGCCCTGCAGCACAGTTTAGGTCCAATATCTTTCAGAACTGTCTTGATGCTTCAAACTATGAAATGAAATGTTATTAAGCTTTGCATATGTTTAGGATAGTTATTAAAACAAAAGAATGTAACCTATTTTATAACACTAAAACCTGTTCACTTTGATTTATTCGTTAATTCTTCCTTGGATCGTGCATATTTAGATAAATACGAGGGAAAGAACATTTAAGTACCCCTGTAAAACTAGGGTTTGATACCTCTCGTCTTGCCAGAGTTAAACTAGCTCATTCAATTCAGATATCTGATGAGTTAGGATGATCCATTAAAGTTGAAAATTTGTTGGCTTGGTCACTCCACTTTTACGAAACCGAATTGGACAGCTGGCAATACAACTTAAAACAATTTATTTTTATTCAGGTAATTTGAACTAAATATATGTAGTAATACATTTATCCTTTTGGATTTAATTACATGTATTTCACCGGATATAGGATACAAATGTATACCTCTCTGTTGTTCAATTTTAGCCAAAAAGTCTGCAACTAATATAGCTGCCAAGATTTTGTTCTCATTGTTTTTATCTTCTATCAGAAACGTTTAAAGACAAATAAAAATGAGTATTACCTTCAGATACTTGATCTGACGTTTCTTTACTTCCATCCATACTACAACTTGTACATACTATCTGGTGCACCAATGTTGTCAAATGATTTAAGAGGTTTTATCCTCAGACTTTATTTAATGTTATTATTATTATGATGGTATTTTGCTTAAGTATCAAAACAATACATGGTGCCATCTGAACTATTTCTGATAAGTTAGAAAAAAATAAGCATACCATTCCTACCAATGACTCTGAAGCATGGTAATTCCTCTGAAGCAATCTTTTTATGGGTGTTGTTTTAGGATCAATGGCCAGTAACATGTCATCTGTAATAAAAGAATTAAGTCTTATATATGTGTGGTATTTGGAAAATTTTATGTTCTTTACGAAGATAATTAGATTTTTCCGTTTTATCTTCATAACGTTTTTGGTGTATTATATGAATTGCTAAACACTTATTTTCCATTCAAAAGACCTATAGTGACATACAACCAGGTCCTTGGTCATTGTGCAAAATTGTCTCATTGGGAATCGTATCCCTTCTTGATACTTATTTACATTAAATAAGCATTAAATAAAATTGTTGCTTCACTGTTATAAGTGTTATTTTTTTTAATAAGTTTTTTTTTTAATTTTGACTCTGGTTCACTGTCAGATTATTATATTGATAAAGCACAATACATGTAGATCACATGGAACTAGCTAAATGTATTATAACAATAGCTGCTATGTAATTTTTAGGTAGAGGACCATTCCAATACCGTAATTGTCAATATCTTCATTTCACTTATCGTTAAAAAAACAAATCGTCTACTCCACAGCGTCCCTGTACGACTCTCCGAGGAACGGTCCAAACAAATACTTGCTTCGGAGTTTCGAAATCTAGACGATGGTATTCCATCCTTCCTTGAATATTGATTCATATATATCATCTAAAAACTTTGTTTTTATCGAGTATAACAAGACATTACTGTTTCTAAAAGTGCAAACAAGTATAACAGAGGCGCGAAAGATACCAGAGGGACAATCAAACTCATAGATCGAAAATAAACTGACAAAGCCATGGCTAAAAAAGAAAAAGACAAACAGACAAACAATAGTACACAGGAATCAACATAGAAAACTAAAGACTAAGCAACACGATCCCCGCCAAAAACTGGGGGTGATCTCAGGTGCTCCGGAAGGGTAAGCAGATCCTTGTAATCTGACGAAGGAAACTATTCCTGTGTCCTAAAGAACAAACATGGCAAATTAAATATTACCTTCAAACTAGAAGTGCTAATAACTATAATGACAAAACCAATTGGTGTGGGACCTAGTAACCAGACAGTCGAAGCAGGGAGTTATGCTAAATTTGAGTGTAAAGTGTTTATAATTATTCCAGGCTGTTTTTCTCAATGTTCTCATCTTCTATCAGAAACGTTTAAAGACAAATAAAAATGAGTATTACCTTCAGATACTTGATCTGACGTTTCTTCACTTCCATCCATACTACAACTTGAACATACTATCTGGTGCACCAATGTTGTCAAATGATTTAAGAGGTTTTATCCTCAGACATTTAATGTTACTATGATTATGATGGTATTTTGCTTAATTATCAAAACAATACATGGTGCCAGCCGAACTATTTCTGATAAGTTAGAAAAAATAAGCATACCGTTCCTACCAATGACTCTGAAGCATGGTAATTCCTCTGATGCAATCTTTTTATGTGTGTTGTTTAAGGATCAATGACCAGTAACATGTCATTTGTAATAAAAGAATTAAATCTTATATATGAGTGGTATATGGAAAATTTGATGTTCTTTACGAAGATAATTTGATTTGTCAGTTTTATCGTCATAACGTCTTTGGTGTATTATATGAATTGCTAAACACTTATTTTCCATTCACAAGACCTATAGTGACATACAATCAGGTCCTTGGTCATTGTCGGTAGTTGATTCATTGGGAATCGTACCCCTTCTTGATACTTTTTTTTAAATTAAATAAACATTAAATATAAAAATTGTTGCTTCACTTTTATTAGTGTTATTTTTTTAATGAATTTTTCTTTCTGTTTTTGACTCTGGTTCACTGCCAGAAGTAATGTTATCTGGACGGTGGTTTTATTAATAAGAAACTTCTGTTTTGTTCTTCTTAGAAACAGATATAAGCTTTAACTTTATTTAAATGGTAACAAGTTTTAAACATGGGATTGAAACAAAAAGTCAGAGAGAATTGAAAAGCAACATTTTGAGATTAAAAGTCTATCACAGTGGGGTTCAGATTCGACATTGAAAATATTTAACTACTGTATGAATTAGAAAAAGATTTCAGAACCCCTTTTAATCATTTTGCCATATGGACGATCAACAATAACGGTTCTGCTATTTTCAATACACATTCTACATGCCGCAAAACAGTTTTGATTTTTTCTTCTTCTCCAAGTCGGAGTCAACTGAAGAATTCAAGTCTACCTAAAAAAACCACTGGGGCAGTACTGGACCTCAACTGGAGAGTAGCATGAGACTGGTGTACAAAACATCACGTGTTTGTACATTTTATTGAATAGTGGTAGGAGAGGTCCACCGCAAGTGTAGTCATGTTCACTGGTTGTCAGGACATAAGTTGTCATTTGCTTATCTGTAAATAGATATAGGAAGATGTGGTATGAGTGCCAATGAGACAACTCTCCATCCAAGTCACAATGTATAAAAATTAACCATTATAGGTCAAGGTACGGTCTTCAACACGGAGCCTTGGCTCACACCGAACAGCAAGCTATAAAGGACCCCAAAAAATACTAGTGTAAAACCATTCATATGGGAAAACCAACGGTCTAATCTATAAAAAAAAGAGAAATAAAGGGAACAGTAGTATACCGCTGTTCGAAACTCATAAATCAAAAGAGATAAAAACAAATCCGGGTCACAAACTAAAACTGAGGGAAACGCATCAAATATAAGAGGAGAACAACGACACAACAAAAACACAACATTAAAATGTAACACACACAGAAACGAACTATAATATAACAATGGCCATTTTCCTGACTTGGTACAGGACATTTTAAGAAAAAAAATGGTGGGTTGAACCTGGTTTTGTGGCATGCCAAACCTGAAACGAGAAACACTTATCTGTTTATAAATTTTGAAATTATTAAGAAACTAAGGTTTCAACTCCCTCAGGCAAAGTTGACCTTAGATGAATTTGGCTATTTGTTTTAGGTATTTTTGTCATATAGCTCTTCAACTGTTTCGGTACTTATACATCCCTCGGATTTCAAATGTTTGGCTTTGAGCGTTCCTGATGAAGGTAAATCCAGAAAAGCGCTTCGGACGCATGAAATTATTAGACGTGTTGTTTTCAATTTTTTCAGACAACTACTGAACATCACATTCCTGACTTAGGACAAGTGCAAACAATTGCAGCGGTATTATAATACCAAACCTTCTCCCTTATCTGAAACAATAGTGCAACATCACAACATCGAAAGACACACTATAAAATATCAATTGGAATGGCTTCCCAGCAGGCACACAACGTTGAAGCAACGTTGAAAATATGTTGAAATTTGGTTGCAGCGTTGATCAACGTAAAATCACCGTTGTATCAACGTCAATCCTATTAACGTTTAAATCACGTTGTTGAATCAACGTTGATTTGTGGTTAAAAATATCAACGTTGAACTGTCAACGTTGAATCAACATTGAATTTAAGTTAATGCTTTCGATATTTTGATAGGTTGAAATTATAACGTTGATAAAAGTTTTATTTAAGGTTGATGACTTTAAGTGTCGACCGAAATTTCATTCCAGATGAGATTGAAGCATTTTATATATATACAACTTTGCAGAAATTATTGGGAATAAATGTTAATAATTTAGAATTCACTAGAACATCCTATTGTTTTACATATTGATTTTCATTATTGATTTCTCTTTTTGTTGACTTTTTTTTTATTACTATAGAAACCCCAAGCGAGTCAGGCCATAGATCTTCCATGGGCTATTCCTGAAATATCCTCTCCAACAATGTTTTGACAAAGACAAATAAAATCCTTCTTGTTTAAATAATCACATTTTATTTATATTGGTTTACTGATGTTTTTGAATAAATTCAATGATTACTGTTGCATGTGTATATAAATCTTCAAATTTACACGATAAGAGCGAATGAATTAACTTTCGCGAAAGAGATTTCTTTTTCTTATTTGCGCATGCGTTTGAGGCCGACATTTCGAATTTATTTGCGCCAATATGATTACCACAACAAGTTAACAGTTGCTCGAAGCAGTGCAAAGTAAGTATAATTTTCATTCATTGTTTGCTTTAATAATAGTTATATGATAATTTAATGTAAACAGTATTGTAGCTGTAATTATTCGCTGTCCCTGCAAGTATGGCAAATAATTATAACCCCTATTTTGAAGTTCACCTAGTATGTAATCTCAAACTCGATATTTTATTTGTTGATGTAATTAAAAGTCAAAGATTTACAACGCATGGCATTCTTGACCTTGAAATACATTTAAACCAAACAAATTATTTTCTCTGCATCAGAATAGATGTCACTCACAGCATGTAATCCGAAGATTTACTAATCATGTGAAACAATACGGCGGATAAGAAACACGTATGACCATAACAAATTAATACACAATCTGACCTCCCCCAAGGGTGACTGGGGAATAGAAGTATGGTCACCATTGGTCTTCCTCCGACCGGCAGTAAAACCCTTGTCAAAGTGGGGCGTCCGTTTGGCTGTGCGGGATGTACAAATTTGCAGCAACGTCCGGTCAGAATGGGGACGTTAAATCCGATGCCTCGTGTAAAGAGAGTGCCACGCTCTTTGCACGTTAAGAACCCTTGCAACAACTCTTTGAGGGGTCCGTAAGTGACCTGTTGCAAGGCTAAATTTCGGTCCCTATACAATATACCCTCATTTCCCGTGGCAGTCTAAATCTCCGACCTTAATCCCTTAATCTATTTCAGAACCTACCTATTGTATTTATTGTGAACTTGTTCTCGTCCTGAATATGCATGAAATATTTGCCACTGGACGTTAAGCAATCAACAATCAATCAATCAATCAATCACAATCTGACCAATTTCAATTTGGTTTATTTGATACTGAGTTATGATAAAGTCGAAATAGATGCTTGTTCAATTGACCGTACTGAATTATTACAGCCCAAAACATTCAAGGAAATAGACAATATTCCTTTAGTTTTAATATCTTAACATAACCCATATGCATGTATACGTAAAATTTTAAAAAGTGGGGAAAATTTGGTTGATTATAAAGGGAATCACTGAAGCATGACTGGAGCGGGCCCCCTCTTGGGGCAGTCAGTGGGCCAACCCTTATGAAAATTTCGGGATCCGCCACTGAACAATATGAGTTGCTGTAAAGATCTCGGTGCTAGTAGGGCATTATTGTATCTCAAGATGAATGATTGTCAAGATCTCGGTGCTTGTGGGGCATTATTGTATCTTAAGATGAGTGACTGTCAAGATCTCGGTGCTTGTGGGGCATTATTGCATCTCAAGATGAGTGGCTGTCATGATCTCGGTGCTTGTGGGGCATTATTGTATCTCAAGATGAGTGACTGTCAAGATCTCGATGCTTGCGGTGCAATATTGTATCTCGAGATGAGTGAATGTTAAGATCTCGGTGCTTGCGGTGCAATATTGTATCTTAAGATGGGTGACTGTCAAGATCTCGGTGCTTGTGGTGCATTATTGTTTCTCAAGATGAGTGACTGTCAAGATCTCGGCGCTTGTGGTGTATTATTGTTTCTTAAGATGAGTGACTGTCAAGATCTTGGTGCTTGTGATGCATTATTGTTTTTCAAGATGAGTGACTGTCAAGATAAAATAAATTGAAATGCCATTAGCTTATTGTGAGATCTTCAAACTATGATTTAGGATTAAAATTAATTCTAAAGCCCTTGGTCCCAGAGGCGAACCTTTTGAGGTGTTAATATAAGAAAGTTTTATAAAATTTTGTTGCTTTTTCGTGTCAAATTTACCATGCTGTCAATTTTGTAAATTTGGGATTTGTTAAGAACAAAAAAAGCATATTATTTCAACTTCTTTCGTGTAAATGATTGGAAAAATACGTATCTTAGAAATTTGAAAAGAAAACATTGATATGGGATATACATGTTTCTGGTAAAATCATTTCTTGTACCCCTCACCCATGTTTACAACATTTTGGCTAATGAAACTGACTTGATTCGTAATAATTAGGGGTCGAAAAAGTGCAGAAAAGAAGATTCACCTTTTCATACTATCTTATCACCTCACTGTGCTATTCTAACATATTACTTTATCTTACCTCCTATAAATTTCTTGGAATATGATTGGTTAAAAACAAAAGGTGGAGACCGTGTATATTTCATATTGGGTTAGAAGGGTTCCATATTGGGTTAGTAGGCGGGGCTTATTTCAATACACTGTTAGTATATGACAGTTGTTATCCATTCATTTGATGTATTTGAGCTTTTGATTTTGCCATTTGATTAGGGACTTTCCTTTTTGAATTTTCCTCGGAGTTCAGTATTTTTGTGATTTTACTCTTTAGTAGTGGTGAAAATTTGAAAATTTTATCACTCAAAAACTTCTTATTGTAAATATACAATTTTTTTCACACAGTTAAGTTCGATAATATTTTTTTTTAAATTCATTGATATTTTCCTATTGTATCACAGGTTTTGGAAATAATTCCAGAACGAAATTTCATCGAGACTGAAACGTCAGAAGATTACATTCCTAATTTAAAATTTCTATTAGTTTACAATTAATCTATAAATGTAGAACTTGAATAACTATTTAATATCTTAACCCTTCCTATTGTGGTATGGAACCTTGTGCTAAAATTTCTTACACATCCATACACATATACGAAAGTTGTCTGTGAACCAATTAATTTTCTATGAACCAATGATGTAAACCACAAAAATAGTTCTCTAAAATTAGATATGATTAATTGTTCTTTTACTTTTTACAGCCGGTCGGAGAATTACCAATTGACCATGTCATATTCCCAAGTCATCCTTTGAGGGTGCAGATATATTAAAATGATATTTCATACAGAGAGGAAAAATGCAAAGGCCAAAACGTCTCCTGTTAGGTGGGTACGTCTAAACACTGTTCAGGACCTCCTGAGTGCAATCATGACTTAAAAAGTGCACTCAGGACTCTTGGTTATCGTATATGCACACAGGACAAATGTATCTATTCGTTGCACGCTGTTTATTTTAGTGGTAGATTTTGAAAACGAACTTAGAGAGCTATTTATAATTTTTATAAATGAATAAGGGTTCCCCAAGGGTGACTGGGGAATAGAAATATGGTCACTACAAGTCTTCTTCCGACCTGCAGTAAAACCCTTGCCAAAGTGGGGCGTCCGTTTGGCTGTGCGGGATGTATCAAGTACGCAGCCACGTCCGGTCAGAATGGGGACATTAAATCCGATGCCTCGTGTAGAGAGAGCGTCACACTCTCTGCACGTTAAGAACCCTTGCAACAACTCTTTCGGGTGTCCGTAGGTGGCCTGTTGCAAGGCTAAATTTCTGTCCCTATCCTATATACCCTCATTTTCCCGTGGCAGTCCAAATATTCCCGACCTGCAACCCAGTTGACCTCTATTACCGGACCTACCTATTGTATTTATTGTTAATTATTCTCGTCCTGAGCATGCATGAAATATTTGCCACTGGACGTTAAGCAACCAACAATCAATCAATCAATAAAAGAATGAGGGCACGTGTCACTGATTACACAACTACTCAGTCGTGAATTATCCAATCCACAATATTGATTGGGTTATCCTTATTGCTTATGAATACTATGTTATTAGAACAGTGTTTTGAAAAAAATTTAATTATAAATTTTTTACGATGTATTTAAGTTGTTTCGGAATTGTTTCATGATACTAAATTTACTTTATGCGTAGTGCATTCTTATGATTGTGGAGAAAAATAATAAAAACTCCCTTTCAATGTATTTTAATACAGTTTCTCTTACGATCGTGGCATGTTATATATTTCTTGCATCAAGAGATATTACTCGTATCTCACTGCAGGAGGGTGATACGAAAAACTTAATTTTGATTAATAGAATAATACCCAAATACGATAAATGACAGAAACTGAGAGGAAAACAGAGATAAATTCATTTTTCAGAATATATTTTCACATTTAAATTCCTTCAAGGCTTGTATTTCTGGACAAGAACAATTTTAATAAGAAATAAAATCTTACTATATGAGATTTGCTTATTTGAAAATCGTATTTTGATGAATACAGCAACAAATTCATGTACAGATAAGAACGGGTCGATACAAAACCAAGTTTAGCTTCATGAGAATTAAGGGGAAATGTTGGTGATTTTATTCCCTTTTTTCAAACTCGTTCGAGGAATTTATTAATGGACAAGAAAAACTTAATTTTAAATGGGGGAATAAATCTTACTAAATAAAATTTGAAATTAGATCTTACTTTTTTTTTTCATCACAAATAGGCTATCGGAATAAAGATAATAGCTGTAAAAAATAATTATTTCAGAATTTCACTCGTTCAGGAAATGTATATAGGACAAGAATGAGTTTTAATGGCGAAATACTTTTTTTAAAATAAAATTTGCCTAGTGTAAGCTGTTTATTAATTATGTTCAACTCTATCAGGAATTTCAAGAAATTTAGGAAAAAACCAATAACGGTGGATAGGGGGTCTAAATTAAAATCCATAGACTTTTTAAATAATTTGTCAAAATGTAGTTTTTATCATGCTTTTTTCAAAAATATAATAAAAAGTATGGGTCACCGAACTTTTTTTAACGCTACAGGTTGTGTAAAATTGTCAGATTTTGTATAGATTATGCATGGAAAATCCAATTTTGTGTGATAAAAAGAAAACTACACAATAGAATTTTAAGATAAAATGTGAGAAGATAGCTCTTATAACATGCTTTCAGATGAGAAAAAGAAAAACATGGGGTCATCAAACTTGTTTTCTTGCTACATATTAAAATAGGTAAATTCACAACACTTTCTATTATAAAAATTACTTTATCTGAGTTATCTCCCCTACTATCTGAGTTATCTCCCCTTATGTGGCAAAGTTGAAAAAAAATGAATCAAACAAAAATATGGTGTTTTTTAAGAAAAAACAGCCATTAATATGATAAAACACATAATTTTCTATATTAACATGAAAAGTCTTGCACATGAATTACATACTACTCTCAAAATTTGCACATTTCATTAAAGATCTATACCAATTGTCATCTGCTACTTCAAAATCCGAGATGGAGGAAGACACCCCAGCCACCTTAAAGAATATGCACAAATGGTCTAACTTTCGAAGCTTACTTTTTCTATATGACAAAAATAGTGATTCTTTTTTTAGATTTAGAACTTTGAACACAAGAATTCCTATTGAAATTGGTAGATGGCAAAATAATCAGCGAGGAAATTGTATTTGTACTTTATGTAATTCCGGTGATATTGGCGACTAGTTTCATTATGTTTTAGAAAGTTTGGCAATTGACAAAAGTATACAAACGCTGTTAAAACGGGTTTTTTGATCCCGAAGGACGCCACATTTTGCAATGAATTCGATCTATATTTTTTAACGTTTTCAAATGAAATAAATTGAATGGATAATTTCCTGACTTTGTGAAGATTTCTCAATATGGTTCAATTATTTCAAACAAAACGAAAAGTTTATTTTTGCAAAAACAATATATGTTTGTTATTTTTCAAAGGAAACCATTTTTGTTTGTTTGTCCAATTTACTTGTATGTGTTTATTACAATCACTAATCACTCCTAATTCTTAAAGATCAAAGATCAAACGACCTAATCAACATGATGATTGGTATTGAATATGATCATCGGTCTTGCATAACATATCCAAAATAACGGCGCGTGCCGATAAAAACTTAAATAACTTCTGAAATATTGAAGTAATTTCATCAAAACAAAATTTATACGATCAAAAATTAAATTATCTATCGAATGAATACCCTCAACGATCACTAAAACATCTATTATATGTCCTGAGTGCACTCGGGAGGTCCTGAGCGGTTTTTAGACGTACCACTGTTAGGTAAGCTGACAGAAAGTCACAAGTTCTGTTATATAAGTACGAAAACGAAAACATGTTTCGTTTCTATGCGTTTTTTCCCCTCTTAATTATGTTATTATTATATTATTTTAGGCCATTTATTGAAGAAATATTGATGCTAGCATGTGTCTTCTGCTATAAATAATGTTGATAGCATGTTTTTTTCGGTGTCGTCATAATATAACTGTAGATACTTACAACGACAAAATTATTGACAAAGAAATAAAAAATATGGTGATACAGGACAAGCAGAACTTTTGAGCATTATGTTCATCTTGATTTATACACTGACAGTGTTATTTTTTTAGTTATTTGATATATAATATTCGGGTAAATGTTTTTTTTTTTAAAAGACGTACAACGGCATAAATATTTTTATAATGACATGTGTGACGTGTCAGATATCTGAAGTTACGTACACACAGCTGTAAATTACCTCTCCACATTTTAATATACATTAAACTTAAAATTAACAGGTTTTTATAGAATATTAAACTTTTGATGATAGTAAAGGTGATTCTGAAGCCATTTGCTCCCTCCAAATCAATTATTTATTCCGAAAAGTAGTTGGGGAATGAATGTAGGTCAGAATGTCACAGGACTGAAAAAAATCATTGTTACATTTTTTAATAAGACACACACTTATTTATTAGGTGTAATATCACCATTGATTTTCCCCTATGAGTCTTTGTTAAATTTGCACTTTTCAAAAAATTGTGCAGAATTTATCTTTGTTACAAATAAAGAATTACTTGGCATGAGTAAAGTTTTATCCTCTCCAGTACTAAAAATAGAAAAAAATTTCACATAACATTTCATTGCATATAAAAAAATAACCATCACTGGAAGTTAACCAATCAAATTTTCCCCTTTTATTAACCTGTGTACAAGCTTTAGTAACCATGTAACCTCAAGTTTCCAAAATATTCTATAGAAACCCCAAATAAAAAAATATTGGTGCTTTTAAATACCCAAGATATATGTTTATGACCCAGAAATGTTTTACTGTAATGAAATGTAGGATAAATTACCAACAACTGTCAAATTCAAGGGAATATTTTTTTTCCACCTATTTTCGTATGCAACCGGATGTGACGTACTATGATTTGGTGGTATTACACCTTTTTAAACATGAATTGTATTTTTATATTATAATTAAAGCAACTTTGTAAACAAATTTATTCTGAATATATTAATAATGATCATATAATGGTTGAGAAACGAATTTGTCAAAAGGGCTTGGAACTTAAATGGCTTAATGGTGTCAAGAAATATATTTATACTTTGGATTATTTAAATTTGATAAACGATTTCCTAAACTGTAAAATAAATATATGTAATATAAAGAAATTATTTCAAGAACTTTCTCTTGTATAATTAAACAATTTATTTGTGACATGTTGTCTAATTAAATTTCTGTCCGTTTACCTTGGGGAATACATTAAGTATTCAATAAGCTGATCTATTAACTATTTTGTTACTACTTTCGTCCAAGAAGGAACTGCCTACAAAATATTCACACATTACGGACTCTCGAAATACATGTACAACACTGAACAACCAATTGTTAAAGTTAATATACAGAGTCTAGAAATACAATGTACAACACTGAACAACCAATTCTTAAAGTTAATATACGGACTCTAGAAATACAATGTACAACACTGAACAACCAATTCTTAAAGTTAATATACGGACTCTAGAAATACAATGTACAACACTGAACAACCAATTCTTAAAGTTAATATACGGACTCTAGAAATACAATGTACAACACTGAACAACCAATTCTTAAAGTTAATATACGGACTCTAGAAATACAATGTACAACACTGAACAACCAATTCTTAAAGTTAATATACGGACTCTAGAAATACAATGTACAACACTGAACAACCAATTCTTAAAGTTAATATACGGACTCTAGAAATACAATGTACAACACTGAACAACCAATTCTTAAAGTTAATATACGGACTCTAGAAATACAATGTACAACACTGAACAACCAATTCTTAAAGTTAATATACGGACTCTAGAAATACAATGTACAACACTGAACAACCAATTCTTAAAGTTAATATACGGACTCTAGAAATACAATGTACAACACTGAACAACCAATTCTTAAAGTTAATATACGGTCTCTAGAAATACAATGTACAACACTGAACAACCAATTCTTAAAGTTAATATACGGACTCTAGAAATACAATGTACAACACTGAACAACCAATTCTTAAAGTTAATATACGGACTCTAGAAATACAATGTACAACACTGAACAACCAATTCTTAAAGTTAATATACGGTCTCTAGAAATACAATGTACAACACTGAACAACCAATTCTTACGACATACATATAATCAGGAGTAATAAAGGGTCATAATGGACTAACATATTGTCATATCATTAAATTTAAGTCTGCATTCTCCCGTGGGCATTATAGCGTCATGTTTCGGGAGAGCAATGATAAGGAGGTAGAGAAACACAGATTTTTTAAGAAAGGACATGGTAATTTAACTCATATTACACAACATATTACTTTTATAGTACTTTTTTATTTTCCATTTTCTATAAATATACATGTTCCTGGACGGTTTTTGACGATTCCGTTTAAGCACAATTCTCGTCATCACCGAATGGCAGAAGACTATTAGAAATTCTATTTCAGAATTAAATACCCTTTCCAGAAAATGTCGTAGTTGACCAGCCGTGTCATCGGCCACCAACTTTCATAGATTAGAAAACAGTATTTTATGGTCAGAATTTGTTATGTTTTTTGCCTTTTATCATGTGTCACACATTATTTTTATACTTAATTTTATATTTCAAACTGTCTAATTATGTTGATTGCTATAACAGTTTATTAACGTGTACATTTCGTATGCACCAGGCATATTTAATTTATTCAATAGTAATGATCTCGAAATTCATAATGAATTTAAATGTCCGAAATATTTGTTTACACCTGAAACATGTTGGATTATACATTTATATTTGTCAATACTTATGGTAAAGATTGAACTTAAATCTTACGGTTATTCAATATTTCTATTTGATCAATTATTTTTAATTCAATACACAAGCGTGTAAATAATTTCTCTATGATAAACGGAATCAATCTGTTATCTAATTTCTGTTGACAAAATGACCATTACTAACTTTGTTGTTAGCAACGCTATTTGGTATTTAAAGAAAGATAAATTTTTATTAAGGGACTCCGTTTGGATATGCCAACGAGAGCACATGAATTGCGTTCGGATTTTCCATCGCAATCATATATATTGTTTTTGGCTTAAAATAACTAATTTGTAACACTGTTATTTTATATTTGGACTTTATTAAATGAATTTGGACTTTACCAATTTGTTTATGTTTATTGTATTGAACTGCCGACTTGTGTGTGAATAAAGAGCTAGTACCCCGCATTGTGAATCGTTCCCATAGACGGTATCCCACTCAAAGCCATTCCGGCAATATTTATCAGGGAAAGTGATAAAATGCTTTCTCATAAATTTTTGAAATATAAAATTAAGTATAAAAATAATGTGTGACACATGCTTAATGTTTTATAATTATTTTTATTTTAACATCTAAAATGAGTGTAAGAACAAACCAACAAATCTATCTGTAAGCATCAATTTTAATGAAGTTTAGAATATTTAAATTTTGTATCAACAAGTAAGCTGTTTCAAATTGAATTAGTTTATAACATGGTCTTTTATAACATGGTCTTTCTCACAATTATTTTTCCAGTACATTTGTATCTAAAAAAATATCAATAATAAATGTATAATATATTTACTGAACATGAATTCATGACCATGCAAAGTAGAATGGGTAATAATCAGGATGTTGAAATTAAATAGGTAATATTTAGGAATAAGAGTAAACATGCCATAAATAATAAACAGATTATTGCCTTGAGGGATGAATTTTAAACTGTCATGGGTATTGAAGATGTTTTTATAATGATGTTCACAAATGTAAGGTGTCCACTTTTACATGTGGATTTCAAAATAAATTCAAAAAGACAAAAAAATATGAATCAACATGATATAATTTATTCTGGTGTTTTGGAAAATAAAAATGCAGTTTTTAGAAGTTATGTGAGTATTGTTTTTGGGATTAGGAACGTGCTTATTTCTATTGTGAGAGACAAATTTTAGCAATTACAGTTCGTTCTCACTATTTGATAGTAACGAAATTCTAAAATGCTAAAAATCACTAAAATGATGGGCATCTGAATGAAAAATTGAAATACACAAATGTCAAAAGGTTAGAGCTTTCCTCTTCAAAGGTTGTAGAGGTAATGGAAGCTTATTCTTTTAGTAAAATCGTATTCTTTAGATACTTCCCGAAACAAAATGCACAAGATGTCGTCGAATCTGTTGTGCAGGGACTACATTCTCCAGTTTGTATAATGATTTTGTTTTGTAATTGCATATTTCCAGGCTATTCCAACTATTTTTTTGTAGGCTACATTCGAATTTATGTTGACATCATCCATTACAATGGGTGACCTGTTGCAAGGCTAAATTTCTGTCCCTATCCAATATACCCTCATTTCCCGTGGCAGTCTAAATTTCTCCGACCTTAATCCCTTAATCTATTACAGAACCTACATATTGTATTTATTGTGAACTTGTTCTCGTCCTGAATATGCATGAAATATTTGCCACTGGACGTTAAGCAACCAACAATCAATCAATCAATCCATTACAATGGTGTTGTTGTCTGCCGCTAAATACTGCATATTAAGCAAATCGGTCTTTGGAACTTCGCCAAAATGACCGCCGTCAATTGATATGAAATCACATTTTACATTAGGATTTGACGTTATATAGGAACTGTTTTTGTTGAATCCCCTCGTACAACTTTGAGGCTGATCTTTGGAAACAGTTCGCGAATTAATTGTTCACCAATATCACATCGTTTATTTTTTCACATATCAAATACTACTATATCAATACTTCCATTGAACAGAATAGCCCACATGAGAGCTGAATGGCCGCCATTGAATCCTGTTTCACAAATTCTGCTGATGGCGTGTCTATATTCCATGATATGTCTGTAATAAGCAAAAAGTTCGGTATATATATATGTCTGCGGTCTAAATTTGAATCAGTGAAAACAAGGAGCATATACCCAAGATAGTACAATAATCTTTTGGCAAAGATTGAACTTAAATTTTTGGTGGGGTTCGTGCTGCTCAATCTTTATAGTTTTATATATTGTGTTTTGTGTATTGTTGTTTGTCTGATGTGTTTGAGCTTTTTATTTTGCCATTTGATAAGGGACTTTCTGTTTAGAATATTTTCCTTGGAGTTCGGTATTATTGTGTGTGTTGTTTTTTTTTTGTCTTTGTACTATAACATTAGACAAAAGTCCAAATTTGAGGTGTTAATTGCAAAAGAAATCACATGTTGTGTTTCAGGGAGAAATGAATCTGATATAAAAAAGAAATAGAATAAAAAAGAGTATGGTGTAAGCGTCAATAAGACGGTAACCCTACAATAATAATACACACCTAAAACATAATTAATGTCAAGAGAAAGAGAATTTATACCCAACATAAATTTATGTTTTATTCTTATTGTCAAACAAATTAGAATTGCAAGTGTTTTTTCTTAATACAGCTGTTATTACAATAGGTAGGTGCTGTAATTGAGGCCGTCCGGGATGATGGTCGTGGAAATTTAGACTGCCACAGGAAAATGAGGATATAGTGGATAGGGACAGAAATTGGGCCTTACAACAGGCCACCTATGGACCCCTCAAAGAGTTTTTGCAAGGGTTCTTAACGTGCTGAGAGCATAGCACTCTCTCTACACGAGGCATCGGATTTAACGTCTCCATTCTTACCGGACGTGGCTGCGTACTTGATACATCCAGAAAAAACAAACGGACGCCCCACTTTGGCAAGGGTTTTACTGCCTGTCGGAAGAAGACCTGGTGTAACCATATTTCTATTCCCAACTCACCCTGGGGGCGACTAATAAAAGATATTATGTATCTTAGACTAATAAATCAATCAGTACACATCCAACATCCAATGTAATTAGTGTAAAGACGTCATTAACAGTTAGAGAAAAACACGACTCTTTGCAATGTAAAGTCCATCGTAAAACGTGTCTGTCGTCATATTTTTGTATAAAATGATTAATAAACGGTTTTCTGTCATTTATACTACATGATTTGGTGACAAATAACTAAATCAACACAAAATACATGTTAAGGCGTACAGTGAATAAATCAAGATAATGATGAAGCATTTCTTAAGGTCAAAGATCATTAAATGACTAATACATAGAATTTATTTAAATTTAGTACTCGATTTGATATTGAAATTGTACATCGAAAAGTGTTAAAAAAAATTATACGTCATCGTTTTCGTTTCCGAGAAAAAGCCATGTTTAAAATGGGTCTAGAGGGTACTAAATTACATTGAATATATAAGGAAAAATCCTTAATTTTCGTCTACACTTTTCGGTTTCCTGCATAAATCATGTGACAGAGTACATAAATTATTTTTTTATATAAATATTTTCTTCCTCTTTGTCTAACAAATTAAATGATGTTAAAAAAAGATATGGTCACCGACTTCGTTTTCCCTGTAGAAGCGACGCAACTTTAAAATTTGAGCCAAAAAACAACACAAATCGTGACGTCGTCATATGTATTACATAACGTCAAGTTATCATGGTATGAATTTCCAACGTTCTCGGTGTTGATTATGCATGATGTGTTTAATAGGTTCTTTATATCATAAGGGTCTGGATAGGGCAGGGCGGATACAGAATTTTATCAGGGGGGAGGCCACCTTACGAACTCTTATAAAAATCAAATGTTCTTTAATTGATATTAATGTCATGAAAATAGTAACAATTAAAGCAAATGGTTAAACAGGACTAATAAAACTGATTCCAATTTCATTTTTCGTAGATTCCTGCGTGCAAACGTGTCAACGATCACATCAAGTTCTTAATATAAATTATAATGCACGTACATCAATGCATCAATAATGTTTGGTATATTGACCGTCTTTTCGTTTTAGTCTAGTACAAGCATGTGCCATATCAGTTTATGGGTTTATGCTAGGGTTCCCAAATTGTCAGCCGCAAATAGTGCACAATATATACAATAAGCTCTTCTTTTGAAGGGGAGAACACAAGCCCATCAACAGTGTTCTTCCTGTGTTTTTTCTTTACGGGAAAGTTACAATTGTTCCTGAGTGAAAATGATTCCTTGTCAATTATTTTTTTGTTCATTTGTTACTTGACCTGTCGATTGCTTCTTAAGGTTAATGTCGTTTATATGTATATATATATATATATGTATGTTGAGGGTTGTTTCGTGATAACAATCACCATTATTGCCCGTATCAAAGCAAGCTCTATTACGAGTCGTTGGTACTTCAGAAGGGGCTGATTTGTGGCGTTTTTCCTGAAGGACAGAGGGTAAAAGATGACAAAACAATGTAAAATGCCCGAATATTTAGACAATTGATAGAAAAGGCGAATAGGATTAAGAATGTTAATAAGATTCAAAAACGAAACAATAATATTTTGAATTTTGGCATCACAGTAGAAAACCATGAATGGTAAGAAAAGTTGCCATACAAATTTGAACATAAAACTTAGAAAAACGTTATATAGATTAAAGTATTACCTACCTACTGAAAACATCTAAGATTGAGGACTATCTCTTCAGTTACACACATACACATCAAAGGAATAGAAGAAGTATTTAACGATCGTTAAACATGTATGGTTATACAAGGAACATGTAATCAACGATTAAGATGTCTAGATACATGCAAGTTGTTCGCCTTAAGGCAAGTTAATACCAGTGATAGACAAACTGATAAATTAATCAAAATATTGTAATAAAGTATACATGGTGCACCATTTTTGTCAACCCCAGGAGTGTCACGTGCTGCGGTGCACCGGGTGACCACCCCTGATCAGCCTCTGTAGGGGGTCCTTCATTTATTAATTCTTTATTTTTTATTACCAGTATTCTCTATTCGTTACATTTTAGCACCCCATTATTCTCTTCTTTTTTTTTTGCCTATTTTTTTCTATTACATTTGCCTTTTATTCTGCGGCTTGTGCCCATTTTTCTGTATTGTGTAAACCTAGTTGTAAAAATAATGATATGTTCAATATAAATATACTTGTATAAATTATTTACATATTTCAGACGGAAAGACCTTGTAATTAAATGAACGCAAAAATAGTTATACAGTAATAAAATAAAAAAGAAATCATTCTTATGTCCTGATTTGATAAAAGATGTAACTGAAGCTATAATTTTTCTATCTTTTGTTACTCAGGGTTTTCCAAAAAAATGTTCAGAGAGGAGATTGGCAACACCATCAGACCCCTCACGTTAATTCATATGCCAATGTTAGGTGACGCTGTTCCAGTCCAGATTTAGCCATGTTTCGTACCATTCCTTTTGATAAAACTGATGCCGGTAAAATGAACGAACCCGTTTTCTTGTTCATCGAATTCAATTGTCTGACAGACTGTGAAACATATTCCACTGGAAATGAGTATGTTGCAGTTTTCTTAGTGGTAACCGAGACTGATGTTAAACTAATCGTTGTAATGATTGAACATCTCCAACGGCATTATGTGCGTCGTATTTGACACCAAGAATATCAAAAACTCGACTCTCCTGATTATATCTTTTGCCCATTTGTTTCCTCTCTGGTAGCACAGTTTTTAGTAAAGATAGAGAGTCAACAAAACCCTTACATTATTGTTCTAAACTATTATAGAAAGAATTATTCTCTATGGAATGAACTAAAACTCTAGAATCAAAAAGCTTAGCATTATGCGCAAGAAAAAAACAGTTTTCAGGTAACCATTGAATAAAATCTCTTAGACTCTCTTGCAAGTTTGCATTATTTCACCGTTCCGATATACGATTTGTCCACTTTTTGAAAAACTAGTAACTTTAGCAGCGAAACATGTATTGGCTTGTTTTGGCACTATATAGCAACAAAAAGTGTTCTGCTCATATGCTGCTGAAATTTGTGTTATATTAGTGCATATTCCTGTTATTATAAAGGATACCAATATATCGTCTGTTTTCTACAAAGATTATACATTGGTTTATTAGAATTGAACCTCGCATTAAAATAACCAAACATTATATCAATGATTATACAAATTCATGAAAGAGTGTCGTGTTATTATTAATATATCTTTAGCAAATTAATAAGTGAAATTCGAATACGGGCTGACATCTTTGATAATGTTAAATGTGTTCAGAATCTTTGTGCGAAATTTCGGAAATGTCTAGATATAGGTGATTTGAGTTTCAGATTACACATACAGGTACCTTCAATCCATTACGAAAAGACAGACAGGGTGACCAGACACCAAGACCTGCTTTCGACTTTAGCCATTCAAATAAATATAAAAGGAGTGGAAGTTTCAGAAAGGTAAGCCTTTGTTAGGTTTAATTATTAATTAAATAATAAGTACATATATCTTTAGTAAGAGTTGTTTAGATATGCACACCTTCAAATCCAACCCTAAAAACAATTTGGGCAGGGGTTCACCTTAAGAAAGGTAATTTTTGACCCCATAACCCATGCCAGGCCTGAAAGTTTGGGCAAAAGAAAGCAGTAGAAGGAAAGTGCTGGACATGTCCATTTATATGACATGAACCATCAACTTTCCCTTGCCTAATAAGTGCCTTAAAAATAATGAAAACAATACATGATAAGCTGTAGTTTGTTTTCCGTAATGTTATATTGTCCTGATAAACTTTCAATTTAATGTGCTGCTCTAAAACTTTCCGACCACGGTGAGTGTACATTAAATCTTTATTGCAGAGTTGACAGTAGGCCTTTCCTTTCTCTGCAAGCTTGCGTATGTGAAGTCCAACAAGCTCACCACTCACCTCCCGTTCAACCATTCCCACTTCCCAACTATTTCTAGCTCCATTGTCATTTGCTTGATCCTCTTTCCACAATTCGTCTTGCCATCACGCAAAGCGCAATTTAAAAGCACGTTTACGATTGGATACTGGAATCAACTTCGACCAATCAAAACTTCCGTTTCTCCAGTAAACAACAAAATCGGGTACAACAACGGATCCATAATCCGTGATTTGATCCAATGAATACGGCGATTTCGACCTCTACCCCTCTCAAACTTTTCTCAACGGATTTACACGTTTCATAAAATCGATCCTTGGGACCCATATAGCGGAAATCATCCCTGGACTCGACAGAACCATATAATGCAAATATGTTTCGGACCAGACTTGTTTGGATATGTATTAACTTAACAAAAGTGCTAAATAAACAACAATGTAATAAAAACATATTGATTTAAAATAGTAATGCCTCTGTATAGAACAGGGCGTATACAAATCTGTATCAATCTCTTTAATCAAATAGACAGGACGAATTAAGACTATATTCAAGAAATGTGTATCAATTAGTACATGTACCAGAGTTGTTTCATGTTGATTTACATGTTCTTCCGATCTAGAAAATTGAGGGTCATACCTAACCTGCACTTTCAATTTTAATGGCAAAATTTAACCATAATTTAGGAAACAACCAAAATATATATGTAAATAACCTTGCATCTACGTAGACCGTGACGTTGAAGTTGTTGTCGATTGTAAAAGCTCATCTACCCGTTTTGTTTTATGAATGTTTTCAGCTATCTGAAATTTGTTAGACCTGACATGATGCTATTTGCTTAAATAAATGAATATAATATATAAAGAGACTTAGAAGACTTTCAAAATATTAACTCGAAACTGTTTATAAAATTTTGTGAAAGACAGGCGAAAGATACAAAAGGAATATCGATTATTTATCTTCGTTATGTCAATTTTAGGTATATGCTGTATTATTGATTTTACCTGGATTGATACTGCTTTCATCTCGCTATACAATTTCTGTCCAGTTTTTTTGGATTGAATGTTGTTTTCTGCACAATTTGATTGCCAGTTGTTTCTATTTTGTATGAAAAATGCCAGCATGAAATTCCATATTAAAGGCCATAGAGTGACCAAGCGTTTGTTTTTTAGTATGTATGTGATGTCTATCACGGGTGTTGGTTTTGTATGATATAACCTTATTTTTGTTAGATTTCATATACATTGTACATGTATTAACTCTCAACACGTTATCCCTCTCTGCGAACCTTTACATGCATGTTTCCACATAATGCCCTTCTTTAAATATCTCACCCTACAAGAAATTATCTGTAGCGAGACACTTCCCACAAAGTACGATGCTTGAATCTGATCAGAAATACAAATAAAAAGCAGCTATGAATACATATGCAGGACGAGAACAAATTAACAATAAATACAGTAGGTTTTTTCCGCAACTAAAAAATTTGTAATGTGTAATTATAATTATAGAACCTTTTTGAAAGAATAAAAAGCCATATATTGCTCTTTCATTATAACGATTATTATGCATCAGGTACAAGAAAAAAAAGACAAATGATCCCGACCAAGCATAGTTGTATTGTATTGTGAAAGATAATATTTTCTACTATTAACCAGACATCTGTGGATTTTTCGCTGAATATTTGCCTATGAATAAAACGGGATTTGGAGTTAAGCTTATACTTTTTTATGATTTTTTAATATTAATAAATAGAACGGCGTGCCATAGCAATCCTTACAGTAACGCACTATGTAACTTCTCTCTCTCTCTCTCTTTTTTTGTAAAATCGGGGATCGGGAGGTTAAAATGGAATCGACGTAAACAAGGAAGCTTCAAATTTTGCAAAAGACGTCACACAAAAGACATTTACTACTGGTGCCCCTCTTCCTGCAAACGATGATACACTTACTGTGCGTGTGAGCTATAAGTTAGGTCCAATAACCGACCATTTCACAGACAAATATTTTCACGGTTTGAACGTTAATTAACAACAACGGCCGAATAAATAAATAAATTGCAGATTTAGTATAGTGTATTATACTTACATTAGAGATACTGGCAGAGTTGATTCACGTTAACCGGCTTTCATCCTTAAGAACTCAACATCGCTTATACATACTAATCAAAGGCAAATATCAACCAATCAAAGGCGGTTAAAAAGCCTGAGCAAATGCATTAAACTTTAAAAACAGGAAATTTCATGCTTGGCCAGTTCATTTTGTATGTATACAGAGTGCACGCCTAGACTAGAGGGGGGTCCTTCATATCTGTATTCTTAAGTTTTTAATGCCCTTTTTCTCTATTCTTTATATGGTCAGGCCATTATATCTATTCTTAATATTTAAGCAACCCATTTTTTGTCCATTTTTCTATATTCTTTATATTTTTTCTGTAAACTCCAATTCAAACCCTTATACATGTACTCAATTAAGGATCGACGCTGGTCTTTGTTTTTCAACAATTAAAATAGATAAACACTTAATTTTGGCATGATACACTTTAAACACTCCCGTTTTCTCAAGCGGGATATATACAGTATGTTGGAGTATGTTCGTCTGTCTGTCTGTCTTTTCGTCCTACTTTTGTATCTACTCCTGAACCAATTCACATAATTGTGGAACATGTACAAAATCTCACTCATGTAATTTATTTTGGACCTCGTATTTAATTTTTACATCTGAAAATTTTTTATGGTTTACTTTTTTTTTACTTAGTTTTGTACACACTTTTTCCCATGCTAAATTACATAAACTTATTTCTTTTTTTTTTCTGGAAATACAAACACATATGATACGTGGACTTGTGTGTTTTCAAATCGTGTAGGAATTAAATATGTCTTTCTTTGTTGTTGTCGCAATGTTAGTTTGTTTATAGAAAAATAATCAACCCGTGCTTGCAAACCGCTTACTAATTATTAAGTGGAGTTCGTGTAGTTGCTTATTTATATGTTACCATGTGGATCTGGATCTGCCTACCTTTCCAGTGCACTCTCGGTTTCTGTAAGATTCTCGGTGCTCTGTGTGTAGTTTTTATGTATTGTTTAGTAGATCGTTGTCTTTTAGTCAGTTTTCGATTTTTATGCCATGGTGTGTCGGTCACAGGACACTGTTTTTATTGATCCCTTGATAGATCCAGATGAGGAGCAGACTGCTTTTCTTTCCAGAGCACAGGATCTGCTTAACCTTCCGGAGCAGCTAAGATCATCCCCGGTGTTTGGTGGGGTTCGTGTTGCTCAGTCTTAAGTTTTACATTTGGGTTATATATACTGTATGTCTTTAGTCTTTTTCTTATTTGCCATGGCATTTTCAGTTTATTTTCTTTACTTGCCATGGCATTGTCAGTTTATTTTCTTTATTTGCCATGGCATTGTCAGTTTATTGTCTTTATTTGCCATGGCATTGTCTTTATTTGCCATGGCATTGTCAGTTTATTGTCTTTATTTGCCATGGCATTGTCAGTTTATTTTCTTTATTTACCATGGCATTGTCAGTTTATTTTCCTTATTTGCCATGGCATTGTCAGTTTATTTTCTTTATTTACCATGGCATTGTCAGTTTATTTTTCTATATTTGCCATGGCATCGTCAGTTTATTTTCGACTTATGAGTTTGAATGTCCCCTTGGTATCTTTAGCTTCTCATTTTGTATCTGTAACATTTTTTAATTCCGTGTCTTGATTCTATTAATGCACTGCGTATCGTTTTTACAATATTTAATTTTTTTTATACGAAAATATCTCTGCATCTGATATGGTACACAAAGTCATTTAATTTAATTTAAATATTGTTTTGCAAAAAAATATTTATATATAAAAGTTATAACTTATACATAGTTATAATTAGCACCATAATTTTTTTAATTTAATTTAAGAATTATTTTCCGTTGACTTCTTTTAGTCATTTCTTTGAACTATATTTTGTTCGATAGAACAACCTGGAGCACTTGCTTGACGCTCGTCTCAAAGTACACATTTAAAGCTGTGAAATAGTAAATTTTAGTAAAGATTGAGAAAAAGTACGAAATTACCCTGGTGTGGAATAAAGTCAAGGAATATAAGTTCTATCTCTTTTCTATCATTAATAGTTATTTCAATAATTTAATAACTAGAATAGAATTAATATTTTATAAATAAAAGATGAAAACAGACTTGTTGTAAGCCAATTATACAGCAATCCAACAATATTTTACCATTAAAATGGAAATGCTCCGGTCACCAATAATTCGCAGTATATAGGTAAACAACATGTATATTGATATAAGTTATAGAAACTTAACTCAGCAACCTCAATTGTCCTGACAGATGGAAACAACATGTTTATTGATATAATTTATAGAAACTTAACTCAGCTCCCTCAATTGTCCTGACAGATGGAAGCAACGAACACAAGAGTAACGTTATCTACACTCGAAATATGAAGAAACAACGGGTGTATTTAATTGTTATAAAATAACTGCATCCAAAATATCTAAAAATGAAAAATATTGAATACTTGACCGAACAAAACATTTATTCGCAAAGCGGATAGCAAAGGAGCGAATTATAAGACTTGTGTTGATCAGTCAGGAAATGACTATTTTCGATATCTGAATTATTGGCTATAATAGGGTCTAAATCTAAAAACTTCGGGACATAAAATTAAATGTTGTTAGCACTGCTGTGACAATCCCGTATATATGCATGGAGTAGTCCTTAAATTAAAAGACAATCAATGTGGAAGCAGACAATAGAAGATAAGCATACGATTGGATTCTTATTAAGACATTTATAGTACCAATACTCAAAAAGCTTACATTTGTAGTTGCTGACAAACATGCGACAAAAACTTCTGATATTTATCAATATCACAATCTATATTGGGTGTTGAAGGTCGAACGGTGACCTTCAATTGCTAACTAGTACGTCATTTTGTCTCTGGTGGAGAGTTGTATCATTGTCAATTATGCCAAATCGTCTTATTTTTATATTGAGCATAAGCATTGCAATAAACGAAAAATATTTTAAATATGTGTGTAGTTGCTCATCAGTATAATCTTGTTGTAGCAATTCCACAATGATCGAAATCATTGCACTTTATTTGTTTCTACCAGCTTACACAAACATAGTAAACAAATGTAAATGAGACAACAATCCCATGAAATAAGAGAAATTGAGACCTACCGGCCACTTATCTATAACTTCGTTTTGATTAAATATATTCTATGTAGAAGGAGACAACATAAAGTAGATGAGCACACGGGTTACCTTGGTAATAAGAAAATCAAGAATTTTTGCTTTGTTGTTGATAAGAAAATGCCACAAAATATTTCTAATTGTCAGTTAACGAATCTGTATTTCACCGTTTCAGATTATATGTTGATTATATGTTGAGTAGTTTCATTGTTCGTACCCAAAATCAAAATAACACTATATCAAATAAGAAAAACAATAATCATTTAACCTTGTTTCTTTATCAACTATGAACGCTAAAAGTTCATAAAAATCACCGTTAAAAGACATCAAAGAATCTATTGTTAATATTGGTGGATTCTTGATTTGTTTACGCAATTTAGAGATTTTTTACAACTCTGAGTCGATACCTCTGCTGGTGGACTATCAGTCCCCAAGGGTATCATCAGCTTAGTAGTCAATACTTCGGTACTGACATGATTTATAACAAACTATCTAAAAATGCCCGTTGATAAATTTTGAAATTATACAGAAACTATGGTTTCAACTCCCTCAGGCAAAGTTGGCCTTAGATGGATTTCGATTTTTTAGGTCCTTTTTGGTTTATAGCTTTTCAACGTTTTCGATCGTATACACCCTTGGCTTTAAGATATTCAGCTTTGATCGTTCCTGATGAAGATATCCGGAAAAGCGTTCGGAGGCATGACATTTATAACGTGTTGTTTTCATTTTCTTTTAGCCTTTGTCACATCTCTCCTAAATACTTCAACTTTCAAGATTTAGACAGTTTTGCATATTGAGAACAAGTATTTTAATTTTAGACATGGTTATACCGGAATAATTTAAAAAAAATAAAATATGGACAAACTATTATTGTTATATAATTATAGAAATCTGTGTGAAAATATCCCTTGCTCCGGAACTCCAGCTTGATAGAGAGGTATTGCACACATCTTTTTTCCCGAATGGTTTATGAAGTAACCTTCGATTCCTGCCTCAAAACACATGGTTTTCATCATTGATGACAATTTATTTACACCTAACGGCTGTGAACTGAAAATGTCAAATATTATATATAGAAAAATATAACTATTCCCAAGATGTGTTAATGTTTGTATTCAGGAAACCTTAACGTCTGTCTCCTATTTATTATTGTCTCATTTACATATACAATGATTTTAGACTTGTATACTGAGTTGTACATAATCTATATATAATTATTCTCACCCTGCTGTTGTCTGTTCTATGGTCGGGTTGTTGTCTCTTTGACACATTCCCCATTTCCATTCTCAATTTTATACCTTGAAGAAAAAATTCCTTGTTTTGGTGTAAATAATGTGGCGTTCTTCTCGTGGCAAGCCTACTGTCCCTTGAAAGGACCTGCACTAAAGATGTATATAGATGTAAGACTCTACACTATTATATTACCTCTATATTTGGGCGTTGATTACTGTGTCTTCTTTACGTCTAGCTCTGATGGGATGTGCATGTATATCGTACAGATTACGATTTCGATCATTGATACTGCCTGTACTGTCTGCGTTACACTGCTGGTTATATTGATAAAAAAAAAGTTAAAATTTACGAAAAAAGGAAAAGAAAGTAATTAAGTTGCGGCAGCATATTTGTCTGTACTATCATCCTGGAATGAAAGTCATTTCTTATCGTTACAAACATTCAAGACATTTCCTTAGTTATACCAGAAGATTTATTTGATTAGAAGATTGGGGGCCTTTTTTTGAGAAGAATGGAAATAATATTGATCACATTTACAACATTTTAAAGTTGTAGTTCACACCAATTAAAACTAAGAACAGAAGGTGAAACTAACAGAAAACAGAATGACACAGTTTGTAACGAGTACTGTTTTGTTTGGCATTTTTACTTAAACGACGAGTCCACTGTTGCTTTTGTCAGTGATGGGTTCAAGGTAAGGTGTGAGAATGACTATATGCACAGAACAACTTATTGTAATATATGCCTCAACATTTCTATATGTTAAATATATATACATATCTGGGGTTTTGCTTTTTCTTTTGTGTTTATTTTTTCTCTATTCTATATTTTGTCATATATCATTAAGAATTAATAATAATCATTGTAATAAATTATTTGTAATTATACTGCTCTCTTAGGGCGTCCTTGATTGACAATAAAAATATTGTATTGTATTGTACTACCAACGACAAAGCTATTTTTTCATTCACCTGTGTGACGTTGTAACAACGGAAGTAAAATTAAAGAGACAATTATCTCTCCATCATGTGTATATTTGTCGTAACTACTATCAATGCGAGTATGATAATCCAGTCGGAAACTGTCGGTTTTCCACATGAAACGATTTAAATATCATAGATATGAAATTCGTGTCAGATTAGAGAACGTAGCCATATGTCGTCCACACCATGGAAAGAATACGATTCGGTTCAATTACTATCAACGGGGAAATGGGTAATTCGTGAATCTGAACAATCATATCGATGTTACAAGTCTTCCCATTGTCATTAAATATTTTTGATGTGACACTCTAGAAATGAAATTAAAATGAGATTTAAATTCGAGTGCAATAAATTGTATGAAGTTCAAGGTGCCGAGTACTAAATGTCAAGTAAAACCGGTTCTTTGTCTCGACCAAGTTTAACCTATTATTTTCTTCTTAAAATTCCTGTACCAAGTCAGGAATATGGCAGCAGTTTTTCTGGAGTTTCATCCTTTAGATAGTACGATATTTTTGTTTTACTTATTCCATGAATAAGTAACAATTCTTTGCTGTTCTACTAATCTGGTTCTAGTGTTTCCTGTCTAGGTAAGATCTGTGCTATGCATGTACATTGAGATAGGAAAACCAAATTTTATATCGCGAATTCGTTACTGTTCAGAAATCGAAAAGGATTGCGGTCTTAATATTTAGGTCATATACTAACCATGAGATGGTAATGACAACTTGTGTTCGTTCAATATAAACATCTTCAGAAGTTTGAGTTCACGTGTGTTAATTGTAAACTTAATGTCATACTGGAGCTCCATTATCAGCACACTTTCTGTAAGGATGAAATTTACTTTGCAATGTCCCCGACACTCCTCAACTAGAAGAGCATAAACGTGCATATTTAGCTGATATGCGGGTAGCTTTGTACACTTATAGTGTGTTCACCTTTGGCATTTGTCACGCTAAATCATAAAGCATTTGCAATTTTATTGCACATTTTTATGCATTCGATTCTATTAGTAGAAGTTTTTGGTTTTTTTTTTTTTGTCTTAGTAAGATTTTCGCCTTTTTTTTCTTCATCTAAACCAACCTTTATCACTTTATTGCTAGTGGATATATCAATGTCCAGGTTATCTATTGTACATGAATCTTAAACTAAATCAGGGTCTTCTTTTTTCTTATCAATAACACGAATAACAAAACTGTCTGGGTATTATGGACCATTTTGTGGAATTTCGGAACACTACCCAAAGAAAAATAGTTAAAATTAAAATGTCAATTGTTCTTTAACAATTGAGAGGTCTTTCCTTTTCGTAATGTAAGATGCATGTTTAAATGGGTATAGAATGCATTTAGAAGCTTAAAACCACACAATTCGCTATTTAAAACATAACCTCAACTGTTGGCCATTGGTTCATGTCATTGCAAAAGACCCATTCTAGATAATCTCCCACCAATCCACCAACAAGATGCAAGGTTAAAGGATATGGTCAACTTCGAAATTTGACTTTGTAGCATGCACTGATGATCATTGGTGAAGTTCCTTAGTGGCTACGAGTTTTCAGAGTACAGTGGCCAACAGACATTTGTTAATTATGCCAGACAGCCCTATGTTTCTCAGAATCCCCTGTCGACAACACAAACATCACTAGTCTCTAGCCACTAATTCATGCTTTCTGCATTGACAGAAATCATATGCTTCGTTATTGCTGCGTTTGCAAAATATGGACCTAGAACTGACAGGATATATCCATCAGTTCCTACGATAACCATTGGTTTAACTAGCGGTCTGTTTTTATGAAGGCTGTATGACAACCTCTGGAATTTATAATCAGAGCTTTTTTGAAGGTAGATATAGGTACCGTCCATGACAATAATTGCAGCATCTTCCGAATCATTGGCAAACAGAGTTTTTGCTATTGGAGTGGTGTGATTCCAAACAAAATCTTCGTGGCTTATGTGCTGAAACCCAATGAAATGTGGTACAAAATCTTGCATAAGGGAAACTCTGGCACTATGAATGCATCTTTGGACTTGGCTTTTGGGTTAACGAAAATATTGTTCCAAGTATATGATTTGGAAGTCCTGTCCTTAATTTTGTTAACAAGATAGCCATACATGTGCGTACAGACCTAACATTGGTTTGACGTGCCGAAACAATATATGAGGAGAGTTCATTGAATTGCTGCTTTGATAATCCAGTTACATTGTAATAGTCACCATCAGATATTGAAAATGGATTGTCAAAATTCAGGATATGAGAGGTTGCCAAAGTTTTTCTTACATTTTCTAATAATGAAGTTATATCAGAACGATTCATATATGTTGTAGTGTATTTTGCAGTTAATGCTTGCAGTGATGTGTCGTCGAAAAGATGTTCAGATAAATGATGTTTGCAACAGCGTGAATTCCCATCTATGAAAACGGCATTTTTTATAAAGGCTTGGGTTCTTGCATGTCAGGGGAGGGTTGAAATCCGATGACTCACGCTCTTTGCACGTTAAGAACCCTTGCAACAACTCTTTGAGGGGTCCGTAGGTGACCTGTTGCAAGGCTATATTTCTGTCCCTATCCAATATAACCTCATTTCCCGTGGCAGTCTAAATTTCTCCGACCTTAATCCCGGAAGCCCTTATTACAGAACCTACCTAATGTATTTATTGGTAATTTGTTCTCGTCCTGAATATGCATGAAATATTTGCCACTGGACGTTAAGCAACCAACAATCAATCAATCAATCTCAAAATACATGTTTAACCCCGCCGCATTTTCGCGCCCGTCCCAAGTCTCTGGCCTTTGTTAGTCTTGTATCATTTTAAATTTCAGTTTCCTGTTTATAATTTGGAGTTTAGTATGACGTCCATTATCACTGAACTAGTATACATTTTTGTTTAGGGGCCGGCTGAAGGATGCGGGAGTTTCTCGCTGCATTGAAGACCTATTGGTGGCCTTCAGCTGTTGTCTGCTCTATGGTCGGGTTGTTGTCTCTTTGACAAATTCCCCATTTCCATTCTCAATTTTAATTTGTGAAATTGAAACCAACAAAACATTTTATTAGGAAAAGTTGTCAACAGATGATACGTGTTGGGTAATCAAATTAATGGGACATCTTGTGTTGTTATTTAAAAGTCCCCAAGGGTGACTGGGGAATAGAAGTATGGTCACCATTGGTCTTCCTCCGACCGGCAGTAAAACCCTTGCTAAAGTGGGGCGTCCGTTTGGCTGTGCGGGATGTACAAATTTGCAGCCACGTCCGGTCAGAATGGGGACGTTAAATCCGATGCCTCGTGTAAAGAGAGTGCCACGCTCTTTGCACGTTAAGAACCCTTGCAACAACTCTTTGAGGGGTCCGTAGGTGACCTGTTGCAAGGCTAAATTTCTGTCCCTATCCAATATACCCTCATTTCCTGTGGCAGTCTAAATTTCTCCGACCTTAATACCGGACGCCCCTATTACAGAACCTACCTATTGTATTTATTGTTAATTTGTTCTCGTCCTAAATATGCATGAAATATTTGCCACTGGACGTTAAGCAACCAACAATCAATCAATCAATGTTATTTAAAAACATAGCAAGCAAGAAAATCAACATTAATTGTCATTGAGTTCCACAACTTGAGCTTATAAAACGTTACCAAATCAATTAACTCTCTTGTGAAATGTATTGAAAATTATCCCATTAATTTGAAAATCAAACACCAATTAACACATCAGGGTCATACCTTTTTGTAAAAAAAAAATTACCAGATCAGTTCACCTCTCCTTTGTAATGTTTTTATCATAAACATCATTTTATCCCATGAATGCAGAGTTCAATTCCTTGCTCTTTTTCAGTTCAACAAAAACTTATCCCGGCTAAGCTGCTGTATGATCAGAGGAATTTTGACTCACCATTCTCGTTACGTTTCTCCCCCCAAGGGTGACTGGGGAATAGAAGTAGGGTCACCATTGGTCTTCCTCCGACCGGCAGTAAAACCCTTGCTAAAGTGGGGCGTCCGTTTGGCTGTGCGGGATGTACAAATTTGCAGCCACGTCCGGTCAGAATGGGGACGTTAAATCCGATGCCTCGTTTAAAGAGAGTGCCACGCTCTGTGCACGTTAAGAACCCTTGCAACAACTCTGTGAGGGGTCCGTAGGTGACCTGATGCAAGGCTAAATTTCTGTCCCTATCCAATATACCCTCATTTCCCGTGGCAGTCTAAATTTCTCCGACCTTAATCCCGGACGCCCCTATTACAGAACCTACCTATTGTGTTTATTGTTAATTTGTTCTCGTCCTGAATATGCATGAAATATTTGCCACTGGACGTTAAGCAACCAACAATCAATCAATCAATCGTTACGTTTCTTATGTTTACATCTCTCAGTTTCAAGCCGTCCTTGGGCAAAGCTTCTACTTGCGCTTTCAAAATATGGTTAACTTTATGTATTCACAAATTGCGTTTATGAATATATTTTCTCCTAGCCTAATACCTAAATCAAGAGCAATTTCTTATTTCTAACCTATACGGATCTCATTTGAAACTAGCGCCGGCCAAAGTAATACTTTTGTCTCTTGAGACGTCCCTCACATTCATCTCAACAATAATTACATACCTTCAGGTCAAGGACACTGGAGTGTTTATAAACGAATTCGTGGTCGCCCAAGTAAACTGAAGCAGTCTGGAGGGTTTGAGGGTGGTCATTACTGTTGTTTTGGTATCTTACTCTAACCCTGTTTACACCTCGGGTGCAACCATAGCTGCAACCCCCTTGTCTCTAGTCTTTTGAAGTTACTGTATACTGTTACTGTAATAACAAATCCTTTCATTTTCTGGACATCATTGATGTCTCTCACCTTTTTTGGAAACATCATCTCCAAATAAATATTCAGCGACATCTAAATGTCGTGTACGAAGTTGATGATACTTTTGATCCATATTAAGTGTCGTGCGTCTTACATAGGAAATTTCAAAACATGTTGCACATACCATTGACAAGGCATTGTTCATGTCGACTCTCGTTTTAGTCACCCTTCTTAATACATTCCAAACCCAAGGATCGTTAGGTGCCAAATCTCAAGATTTACCTTAGAAGGTGCCAACTACTTACTATTACTAGAAACTTTAAAACCTTTTGCAATTTCTGTGTAAAACAGAATTAAAGTTTGTAGCAGCGTATACATATCTATATAATTATAAATTGACTGTTTATAAAACTTTGAATTTTTGAAATACTGAGGCTGTTCTACATCAGGAATATATTACCTTAGCTGTATTTGGCAACACTTTTAGGGAACTTTTTTTTATTCGAGCGTCACTGATGAGTCTTTGTAGACGAGACGCGCGCCAGGCGCAAATACAAAATTTCAATCCTGGGTATCTTTGACGAAACCAGTATATACAGTATACAGGAATGTAAACTAAAGACAAGAACAGTTTCTTTCAGTTTTCCTCTTGAGATATCCTGCAATAAAGTCAAAATACAAGAAGCAAGAAACAAAGTGCAACTGGTTTTTATTGTAATGCATAATGCTTTTAAGAAACTTTCTCATCAAACTGGTTTATTGATGCAGCATGTTTAGTGTGGTTTAAAAATTGTCTTTTTGAAATATAAATAAATTCTGTAATTGAGCAATAATTGTTGTTGATGGGTTTTTTTTTTTGTAGTCTCTGCTTTCAGAACTTTAATTTCAGACAAGGGACGATTATGAGCCTTACATATTGCATAAAAACCTGTTTATTCTTAAAGAGCCTATATAGGCATCTATAGATAAACCTCTCCTCGTTTTGGGGTGTCGATTGGTAGACGACCTAAAGTATAATATGGCAAGTCTCTTGTAAAAACGCGATTATATTTCAATAATTGTATCTTTTTTTATCGACGTGAATCATAGTATTCTAAAGCAGTACGAGTGTCCTCTTCCGTCACCTTATTGATTCTGTAAGTTTGGGTGAAATGTGGGTCCTCTTATCTTCAATATTATATTTTGTTTACAGATACTATTTAAATTACAAATTCGAAAGCATATGGACATATCAAAACAGGTTAATATGGGCCACAAAGGTTAACTTCTTACTCAGACGTCTGACGTAAATGCACTTCATTCAATGATAACACTGATATAAAATCAATAAATACTGTTTACAAACAACTTACCTTACAGCGTGTGATGGATCAAAATGGCGTGGTAAATAATGCGCGCGCATCTGGATCACGTGGCAGTTGGATCATCTAAAGAACAGCGGTAAATTCAAAAATGTTTGTCTGCCGTAAAGATTTTCTCGTCGAGATAACACCCAGTTTTTTTCGTGAAATAACGGACATGTGTTATTTCAGAATGATAAACTGAAGGGCAGATAACTCTTGTAATTTTTCCACAATAACATGCATTGGTTATTTTCTGTAATAACTCTATAGGGTTATATCCCTGACTGTTGTATGGTAGGGAGATGTCATTACCAATAAACACTTCATTAGTACCAAAGGATCATTTAACACAGGATAAAAAAATATTTTGGCCAGAATTCTTCAAAATTTGGAAACAACTAGAACAATAGCTGCAAAGAACATTGAACACGCTCAGTAAAAATTTAAACAAAATTACGACAAAAAAAAAACAAAGATCCAGAATTTAGACCAGCACAACGAGTTTGGCTATACTGCACAAAAGTTCCGGTTGGAAAAGCTCCAAAACTACACCGTAAGTGGGTTGGGCCATACTATATCACCAGATTTGGTTCACATCACATCTACAAACTAAGGAACTGTGCAACAAATAAAGAAGTAAAATCCTTGGTAAATGTGCCAAGACTAAAACTATATCGTGATCCAGAAGTGCGACCTACAAATATTCCAAATGATATGGAAAACAACAGGGATGAACATGATCCTCATGAACTAGATGACCAACCAGACCCTCCTATACCTCAAGCCAACAACAACGACCAGCAAATTCAAGTAGATCGAATAGATAGGAACAATAAACAGGTAGACCAACCAGAGAATCAAGATAATAACAATGTTCCAGATACTCAACCACCTTTAGACAGAGGATATAATACACCAGTAAGAGACACAAGACCATCATGTAAGGATTGTGACCTAGGAAACTGCCAACTATTCAGTGACAATGAAATAGATTCTATTGTATCATCTGCAAGAAGTAATGGCACCTTATACTGCAAAATAAAGTTTACAGAAAAGATTGATATTTCGCATGCAAGATTGCATGCAGGTTAGTAAGAGAATTTCATGCAAAACGTACTATGGATCATTTGGATGGCAAAAAGAGAAAACGTCCTCCACTTCAGAAACACAAATTCCCCAAATAAACCTTATGAAAATGTAAATAAGATTCAACAACACAAACAGAATCAGAAACTGGCATATCAAAAAATTCAATGGACAACAGTGATAAAGAAAAATTAATTTCCATCAGATTTTCAAAAAGAAAAATGGCTGCACATTGAGCATTGACTGGGTAATGGAAATTTCTGGCACAGTCAAGACTAGTTCCAAGAGTGTCAATATTTTCAGCCCAACTAATGAATTTACATACTGATAATATTCAGACAGCACCAAGCTAAAGGATTAATTCTAGACAATCAGCAACAATGGTCTGACCAAGAAAGGTAGTTCAAAATGAATCCAGAATAGATATCTATCACTCACTACTGGACAGTTCAAACAATAATATTTCTGCACCTTCTGATTTATATTTAGATGTTTCAAGCGACGAACAAAGTTTGAATCGAAAGATGAATGTTGCATAGTATAGTACAATGAAATTAGCTATTTAAACATGCTAAAGTCATTAAAACTTTTTAAAATGTAAACGTTTCCCCTCCAAAATTTTCTTCAGCATTTTCAAATTTAGTACTAAACTTCTGATAGTTGATGCTGCAAATCGTCAATAGCAGTTCGTGACTTCTGAATTTGACAGTGAAAAAATATCCAACGATTTTTAAGTCCTTTACAATTACCAAAATAGCAAGAAAACGAAGTCACAAGGAACAGCTAATGGTCATTCTTGACTAAGACGGAGAAATGCAGGCTTGGCATTGAAATTGTTCCAAATGACAATAAGTGAAAATATTTGTTATTCTATAATGAAATAAATATAAATAAGCAATATATATCAGACTGTTTTCGATCACGCCACCATCTCGACGCGAGGTTTTGTCATGGTGAAATTGACATAATAAAATTTTCATTGTTTTGATTCTTATAAAACATTTCTTACCTGTGTCCCAACTACTATCGCCCCTGGCACAAATAAAGATTTTTCGTTTTTATCAAGAAAGCTACATTCACGATTACCATGCCCATTAATCCCGGAAGCCCCTATTACAGAGCCTACCTATTGTATTTATTGTAAACTTGTTCTCGTCCTGAATATGCATGAAATACTTGCCACTGGACGTTAAGCAACCAACAATCAATCAATCAATCTTACTCAGAGAAAATGGCTGCAGCACCTCTAGTCCATCATCTAATCCGACTATGGGGAATACTTTGTCCTTGGCTCCTCTACTTCGATATTTGTGGCACTGTGAAGAATTTCTCAGCCACTCTTCCACACATACCTTGCAACCTACAATTGTGTTACAGCATTTCGCAAACATAGGCTCCTTAAGTTAATCTACAACACAATAGGGCTATCATTTATTATAATATAAAATATATCGATATTACCTCAAATGATTAGTTAATAAATAAAATATTTAGTTCAATCCCTGTAACAATAAACAAAAATTCATTTGACTATCAATTTTTAACAATTTTTGTCTTCGTGAAACAAATCTGTCAATCGGTACCAGCACTTAAATCAGTAAACATATTGCATCTCCATATTGCCAAGACAGAGCAATGAAAATCTAAACCAGGGTATAAAAATATTAAAGGCAGGATACGCGAACGTGTTGTTGCTAGACAATTTCACACCAGAAGCTCATATCACTGTCCTGTCAACAACGGCAACAGGCAGACGGGATTTTATTGATAATCACCCTTAACCAGTTTAATATGTAGTGGGAAGGCCATGTCCAAATAATTTGATTAAGCAACGTCTTTTGCGACACGTGTTTACGACCGCAACGTCAATTGCTAATCAAATCGTCGAATGCCATGGCAGACAGAGTCACGCCATAAATGTTTCCCTTATACTGAAATAATCGTCTGTAGAAAACATTTAAAGTCATAAAGTTTACACTGCATAATTGCCAAAACACACTGTAATGGTGGAAACATAGGCCAATCAAAAGGTACACAACAGATCTTTGTCCAACAGAAATTGTTGCCCTTTCTGTCAATCATTTAGGCGTTTGTTACAGGCAGGCATTGCCTTCGACGTCGACATATCCATTGATAAGTAGAACCCCTGGGTTTCAGAGCATACCACAAGCATAACAAGCTAAGTATGAGCTTATCTATCAAAAACAGTTGCATGACCTATCTTAACTACTTATTATTGGTCATTAAAATGGGAATATTATTAAAAGCATTACTAATCAAATTGATACGTGTTTTACTCTTTATATGATTTGGTCACATCTACTTAATTTTGAAGATGGTATGTGAATGTTTTAACTGTGAAATGTAACTTCATTTTGACGAAGCAAGTCCTACAAACGAGAAGACTACATATTATCCAATCGAAACCATAACATAATCATCAAAATAAATACATGAATGTTGGATGTACAAAATACCTAGACACGTCGTGTTGCAATTCAAATTCACACTCGGTATAACAGTCATATTCGGGAATAGGTCACGTTCGTTACCTAGCAGACAGCCGACATAAATGTTACACCACAATCTAAGACGTGTTATAGTTTATATGTTCACGCAATACTTTGCTAAACATGCACTTTCTGGTACGGTTATATCGATGGCAGTGTTTTTTCGAAGCAACCTTGGAAGCGGAGCTATGGATACTCCTGTCATAATGGAATGCGGCTGGAAATGCCAATTATAGTATGGATGTTTTCAACATTCCATTACAAAACCAAATACTTCTGCACAATATGATTGATTGATTGATTGATGTTTGCTTTGCGCCGCCTTAGCGCTAAAAGACTATATCGCGGCGGGAACTAATTTAAATATTATAACAATTTAAAGGAAAGTTTCAAAATCACACAAAAGGAGGTCCTTCATTATACGAAAACTAAAGTCTAAAGCAAAATTGCTTATTTGCAAATAAAAAAATCAACATTAAGATAACATGAAATGTTTATATATTTTCTCCAAATTAAAAATCAACTGCGTGTGGTAACCACATCTGCCACATAACAACTCTTAGAGGGGTCCGTAGGTGACATATCGCAAGGCTAAATTTCTGCCCCTACAACATCACTTTTTGGTTAGACAATCGACAATGTACTAGAGTTTGTCTAGCTTTTCTTAGCTGCTTTAGCACACATTTCTTTGGCTTTCCTTTTTGTAACCATCGCTGCCTTTGGTCTACCAGTTGACCTGTTATTTTCTCTCTTCTAGAGCATTTCTCCTCATTTCGAAGTAAAGCTTACACTGCTTGCACGATGTTTTCATGTTTATAACGAGCTTATTGTCAATGATGTCATTAATTATGTTGAAATAAGATTCAACTTGGAGCCCATGCAAACATGACAGTAAAGATCTGACCATTTTACAGAGACGATGGTATCATTTCCTTATGTCATCCCTACCCTACCAGTGTTCAATTCTCATTCCATCTTCAAATTCAGGCAGGTCATGTGTTGTAGATGCTATCTGATCGAGTGGAGATTGCTGAACACTTGTAGATGCCATCTGATGGAGTAGATATTGCTGAACACTTGTTGATGCCACCTGATGGAGTGGTGATTGCTGAACACTTGTAGATGCCACCTGATGGAGTGGAGATTGCTGAACACTTGTAGATGCCACCTGATGGAGTGGAGATTGCTGAACACTTATACATGCCATCTAATGGAATAGTGATTACTGAACACTTGTAGATGCCATCTGCTCAAGTGGATATTGCTGAACATCTGATGGAGTGGAGATTGCTGAACACTTGAAGATGCCATCTGATGGAGTGGAGATTGCTGAACACTTGAAGATGCCATCTGCTGAAGTGGAGATTGCTGAACACTTGTAGATGCTATCTGATATTGCTGAACACTTGTAGATGCTATCTGATATTGCTGAACACTTGTAGATGCCATCTGATGGAGTGGATATTGCTGAACACTTGTAGATGCCATCTGATGAGTGCAGATTGCTGAACACTTGTAGATGCCATCTGATGGAGTGGATATTGCTGAACACTTGTAGATGCCATCTGATGGAGTGCAGATTGCTGAAAACTTGTTGATGCCATCTGACGGAGTGGAGATTACTAAAAACTTGTTGATGCCATCTGTTGAAGTGGATATTGCTGAACACTTGTAGATGCCATCTGATGGAGTGGATATTGTTGTACACTTGTAGATGCAATCTGATGAGTGCAAATTGCTGAACACTTGTAGATGCCATCTGATGGAGTGCAGATTACTGAAAACTTGTTGATGCCATCTGACGGAGTGAAGATTACTAAAAACTTGTTGATGCCATCTGTTGAAGTGGATATTGCTGAACACTTGTAGATGCCATCTGATGGAGTGGATATTGTTGAACACTTGTAGATGCCACCTGATGGAGTGGAGTGTCGTGTCTGTAAAGTTGTATCATGTCCAGTACTATAGAACTTAACATTTCATTGCATATAAGAAAATAACCATCACTGGAAGTTAACCAATCAAATTTTCCGCTTTTTTTAACCTGTGTACGAGCTATATTAACCATGTAACCTCAAGTTTCCAAAATTTTCTAAAGAAACCTCAAATAAAAAAAATAATGGTGCTTTGAAATAGCCAAAATATATGTTTATGACCCAGAAATGTTTTACTGCAATGAAATGAAGGATCAATTACCTACAACTGTCAAATTCAAGGGAATATTTTTTTTCGACCTATTTTCGTATGCAACCGGATGTGACGTACAATGATTTGGTGGTATTACACCTAAATAGTGTTTTTGTGGTGATGGTTTTTAAGCAATTTAGCGTTTCTTCGTGGTGAGGTGGAATATTGGAATATTTATGTTGATCATCACTGTCATCTAGTATCAATATTAGATATGTTTTATTAAATTAAACTCTTTAAAACGATAATTTGATATGAAGTAACATAAATAGATTGTGGTGGTGAGCGATGCAGGATCAGAGCCTCTTGTTTATATTGAGAACAAACCAACAATCATTCAATGTACCTGCATACCGATGATTGATTGATTGTTGGTTGTTTAACGTCCAGTGGCAAATATTTTATGCATGTTCAGGACAAGAACAAGTTATCAATCAATACAATAGGTAGTCTTGTAATAGAGGCCAGCCGGGATGATGATCGGGGAAATTTGGACTGCCACTGGAAAATGAGGGTATATTGGATAGGGACAGACATTTTGCCTCGCAACAGGCCACCTACGGACCCCTCAAAGAGTTGTTGCAAGGGTTCTTAACGTGCAAAGAGCGTGGCACTCTCTTTATACGAGGCATCGGATTTAACGTCCCATTCTGACCGGACGTGGCTACAAACTTGCTACATCCCGCACAGCCAACGGACGCCCCACTTTGGCAAGCGTTTTACTGTCGGTCGGAAGAAGACCAAGTGACCATATTTCTTTTCCCCAGTCGCTCTTGGGGAACCTGCATACCGAAAAAAAAGTGTTCAATTTAATACATGTAACACTGAATAGATCTTCTTAATGATATTTAATTTTTTATAGGGTTATAGAGTAATTATAAAATTTTGAAAAGAAAACAATATTCAGAAAAAAATCAGCTAGAGATTGTTACAGGAAGACCACTTAAGGTGGAAGATGTGTGCCAATGTGTTGAAGGTGACGTTAATTTCATCCCGGTGTCCCGATTCAACCTTCTCCAAACAGCAAGGGATGAAGTTGAGTCATTTAAAAAATATGGACGTAGTCAAATTTTGGGGCATAAAAACGAAACTTACAATATATCCTACTTGGGACATTGTAGAATGGAAATATAAATATGTGATTCGAATTGTATAACTTCAATTAATCATTTTTGTATGACCGAAACCTCAGAGTGACAGTAAGGTTGTACGTATTGGTGATTAAGATTGTTTTGATGACAATAACAGAGCAACTCATAGCCTATTTACTTTGGAACACGAATTTTATCTTTCGAGTGAAGGTGCACCAAGGTCTACTTATCCAGTTCAGTGGAATAAATTACATGAAGTAACTTAATATGTGTACATAGGCGGTTGACAAAGATGAACTACGAACTTCATATTTATCGTCAACTCTAGATCATTGTGATCCATATAAGGCGATACATCTGAAAGTACCTTTAATAACATAAACGGTTTTTAATTACAAATAAATCATATTTATATTTATATATTAAAGTTAATCTACTTTCTATTAATAATATAAATAATTTTAAGGTTACAGTATCAATATATTGTTTTATTTTATTCTTTATTCAATTCTACTAGGAAATGAATAAGTACTGCAAGGTCTTTATATGGATCCCATTTTAAGCTAGGTTATAAAAACCATATATGATTGGTTTCCAGCACAAACGGCTATGTCGCGGCGAGAGCTATTTCAAATCGTATAACAAATTTTTTTAACACAAAAGTCTTTCAATATACTAAAACTTTAGTTTAAAATCAAAAACAAATAAAAAAATCCTTAATAATATAACATGTATCTTCGCTAGCCAAGGGTTACGATCCACTCCCCTCATCTCCACCCTTGGCAGATTACGCCAACATTTGTGATAACAATGTTGCGCCATCTATCGGTTTATTAAAGTCACGCCCATTCCGAATACATAATTATTGACCAATGGTAGCACTTAAACTCTCTTCAGTGTGGAGGTGTAAACATGGTAGCGTCTGAAGTATACAAACTTGGTGAAGCAGGAAACGAAAATATACGTTGACATTCCAACATTTGTGCAAAAAACATACACAGGAACTTCTATTAGTTGATAAAGAACATATAAATTGTCACTCAATATCGTCGGATGTTTTTGGGTGTAAAGACTAGTTGCACAATCAATACGTGGAAAATGTTTGCCTACATTTTCTACATTTACACGTGATCTTGTTACATGCGCTATTTGATTGGATGCAGCCAGTTACGACTACAACCAATGAAAATAATTACCTCGTGGATCCGAAATTCGCTCTTAATCCGCCGAGGATTGGAGTAACTCTTGGCTAGCAAAGATGCATAACATGATAACACTTAAAATCGTTTTAAACTAAACCAGGGGAAACAAAGCAGTAATTTCCAATCAACAGTGTGTTTCTACTGTAATAATCTCGGTAATATACATGTATATGAATGTAAAAGCTGGGGTTAATTTTCTTGTAATGTCCTCACACATGATATGTTGTAAAAGCATTTAACATACCTGTACAAAATTCAAGTGATATTTTCTTCTTTGGCAATCGTTTCATTTGCCAAGATCTAGACCCTCAGAACACTCTTCATCTAGGGAAAGTTCTGTAGTTGTGGTGAATTCAAACTCGTCAGATTCTTTTCTACTATTTAAAATTAAAAAAATATAATTCATTAACATAAAAATATCCACTGTCAACAAGGTAGTGATCTGAAATAATGTGTTTTTGATTTCAAATGTACACCTAATAATTTCTTCCCTCACATATCATTGATATAAAGTTTTGTTTTCAACCGACCCCCATTGTCAATTTCTAGATGTAAGTCAAGATATGAGGCAGACTTAACTGTATCTGTAGTATCCTTTATCTCTAGTTCGATGGGATAGATTCGTTCAACATAGTCACCAAATTTTGTATTATTTAGTGAGAGAACATCATCTATATAGCGGAACGTAGAGTTAAAGGATATTGCTTACTTCTTATCTTTCTTCCCAAGAAGTTCCTGTATGAAGTCAGCCTCATAATAACATATATTCATATTTGTAGTGTAGGAAATTGTTCATTAGCCTTGATAAATGAAAATTTATAAAATTGTAATCATGCAAATGATATATTTCTTGGCACAATGAAGCCATTTAAGTACAAAGCCACTTTGACATTTTGTTTTCATAACAATTATTTGATCATCATTGATATTCATTGAATGAATTTAAATAACAAAGATGCTTCATATAAAAATAGTTCAAGAAAAAAACAAAATTTTATTTTAAAAATAAGTGTTTTCTTGTGCGCGGTGAACAAGTACACAGTGACGTATGTTAACCAGTGACAATTGAACACGCAATAACTTTTATTTGACAGTATGTACGTTTATACTGTGTAGACGTAATCGAAGATTATTTAATTGCAGAAACCTATTATACAAAAAGTTTTAATTAAATGTGACATTGAAATGAAATCTTCCCAAATCTTCTCATAACTATCCTGACATCAGTCTTGTCCCCACTATCCGTGAGTCCTTAACGCATCCTAGTTGAACAGGCGATACGACATTGAAGGTTCTATCTTCTGACATCAAAATTCAGCCTTAAAAAAGTAATACTGTAAACCGGGAAATTTTCGTACCGTCTTTATTTCGCGATTTATTAACACAATCTAAATTCGAGCCGTTTTGAATTCGCGATTTTCCTGTGACCTATATAAATATTTTCATAAATGATTTAGAAAGTGAACAGCTTTACAGGTATCGTAAACCAAGTGATAAAATCAATCAGAAATCTTTTGTATTCGGTTCATTAATGTTAAAGGAGATTAAAAGTTGTGTCATATTTGCTTGTAAAAACAAATACACTATTACAAAAAAAATCTAATTAAGAGTGATTAAAAAAAAATGCTGCATACAGTAGTCCTCTACATATCCTATCATATACGTACATGTATGGTCTTTATCTTATTAATAGTTTCCTTGAAATTTTCGCGGTCGTTTTATTTTTGCGTTTCACTTATTACCGCGAAAGTAGCGAAAATTTTCCTGTTTACAGTAACAGAATAAATCTTTTGAGTTGGTCCATTTTCAAATTATTTGAGGAAGATTTTTAATAACGCATAACATAATTCCTGGGTAAGGAAATTACGAGTTTGTTTTTCATTCCCAGGAAATGATATTCTCTAATATATTTTTTTACGTTGCAGCCATTGGAACAAATATATAATAAAAAAAATGGGATATTAAAAAAATAATCAAAGTACTGAAGTACTGAACATCGGATGACCGCAAGTTCTTGTGGACCGTCACAAGCACTTGTCTCAGAAAAATAATAACATCTCTATACCCGAAAGAGAGGTTTATATACAGAGATATGGTTTTTTTTCTGAGACAAGTTCGTGCGTGGATGATGAATAATAGTCTGCCATCAGTTGTATCGGCCCATTGATACAAATTCCAAAGCACAGACTACAGCGAGGAAGATACCCTGCGGGACTAATAGTCACCAATTAGTTGTATCGGCCCATTGATCAGTAAATGAAGGACAAGACTTGGTATACAGTTTAATATTGTCATTTAAATAAAGGACATGAACGTTTTTACCTAGGAATATTAATGACATGGACTTGAATTTCTAGAAAAATTAGTCTGGGGACATAAATTACTAACATCGGACTAAAAATACTTGTAAATTCTGTAACCATGGACTTTTTATACTAGTAATATGTGTCCGCCCGGACATATTTTACCAGGACAAATTTATCTCTTACAAATACACCTTATCGCTATTTGGAAATCTGTCCCGCTTGGACCTTTGATGCATACAACAATCACTTTTCCATTGTGGTTTCTACCCCCAAGGGTGACTGGGGAATAGAAGTATGGTCACCATTGGTCTTCCTCCGACCGGCGGTAAAACCCTCGTGCAACAGCGTGAATTCCCATCTATGAAAACGGCATTTTTTATAAAGGCTTGGGTTCTTGCATGTCAGGGGAGGGTTGAAATCCGATGACTCACGCTCTTTGCACGTTAAGAACCCTTGCAACAACTCTTTGAGGGGTCCGTAGGTGACCTGTTGCAAGGCTAAATTTCTGTCCCTATCCAATATACCCTCATTTCCCGTGGCAGTCTAAATTTCTCCGACCTCAATCCCAGACGCCTCTATTACAGAACCTACCTATTGTATTTATTGTGAACTTGTTCTCGTCCTGAATATGCATGAAATATTTGCCACTGGACGTTAAGCAACCAACAATCAATCAATCATCCATTGTGGTTTCAGATAATTTCTATTATGACGTCAAAATTTTACGGGAACTTTTGTGATGTCCAGTAATGGCGGACAAATAACGATAAGGTGTATTGAAAATTACTAACACTAGTTATTGATCCATCTTGAAAAAAGTTTTTTGGAGTTATACTTGGAAATACTTTATACTTGGAAATAATTGTGCTTGGAGTAATAGTTTCTAGAAAAAGTATTGTCATGGAAATAGCTGACATGTTGTAATGTGCATTTAACATTATGTTACTTGATGTTCTTGCAATACACAATGCAGTTACTAAGCAATCATTATGAACTACTTTTCCTAGGATGGAAGTCATTGAATATGCTAATAAATTCAATAATAAAGAATAGTCTATTTATATTAATAAGGAAAAGTTCTTCTATCTCTTAAAAGTGCGTACCATGGCGAGGTACAGAAAATCATATATATATATATATATATATATATACGGTGATTATCAACAAGGTTCAAATTTATTTTCTGAAGAATAGGAAGACAATATGTACCCCATTGTTAAATTTACATTGCTTTTAAGATTAAAATAGATATCTTGAGATTGACTGTATGTTACCATAGTTTACAAATAAAATTAATATAACATATCCATATAAAGTGTATTTCATAATGATGCCACTATATCTATTGTCATCATCCATGCCAAAATATATGCTTGGTATATCCAATATGTAAGTCCACAGATACACACATATTCTATGTGCGAGTTAATTATATCAAACAGTCATACAAATTGCTCATAAACATCAAAGTGCACTGAGATTTAATACCAACATTCTTGTTGGCATACTTTACCATGAGCTGCGTTGCATATATACATGGCATATAAACATGTGTTCACCTTATCGTTAAAGCTGTGGAATCCAAGGATAGCAGTTAAATACCATCATACATATATAAAATGATAGGTAGACAACGTCATCTGTGCACGATAAGTTCAACAGGATTATTCTACATAGTTCTATGGTACCAAATCAAAAGTTTATATAAAAGAAAGAAGACAAAGGTTTCCCATCATAGTTTAGTTACATATTTTTTTTTTGTACCTGAGGTCGTTGAATATAGATCATTATACAAATAAGGAATAAGGAGATGTGGTATGATTGCCAATGAAGCAACTTTCATCCATAAACCACATTTGCAAAGTTGAATAAAATACAGTTGATAACTGGTATTTATTACTAAAAAGAAAATGCCCAACTATATTAAACAGTATTAAACAAGGTACAAACTGGACTGGAATGCACTAGTTCATAAACAAGTGAGAACAATCACCTTCATATAATGCTAAGACATTGATTCATAAAACTTGTTCAATTTCATTAGAGAACTCTAAATCTTAAATACTGAAAGCCAACTCTGATAAGTACACTGTACTATGCAAGATAATGATATAACTGGACTAAAAATACACAAACCTGTAATTAACTGCCTTTACAGCGCTTTCGCGCTTTGATTTCCAACAAGCAGTAATACTTTTGGCAAAGTGGGGCGACCGTTTGGCTGTGGTGGATGTACAAGCACGCAGCCACGTCCAGTCGGAATAAGGACGTTATTCATATGCCTCTTTAAGAAAGAGTGCTACACACTTTGTACGGTTAAGAACCGAGGAAACAACTCTTTGATAGGTCCGTAGGTGGCCCGTTGTAATGCTAATTTTCTGTCCCATATCACATAGACCCTCATTTTCCAGGGTATAAGAAGTTTGTTAACTGATTTGTATTTATTAAAATAAGCACGCATTATTTTTTATTTATAAATTTCTGATATGATATTGAGAGCTTTAGGAATGTATTTGTAGAAATAGCAACGGGTTTATCATGCACTTATCGTGCAGCTCTATTATTTTCCTTTTCGAATTAAAATTCGCATAAATTAACAATAACTTATCCTTTTCGAAACATCTGGGTTTGTTGTATTTATGTTAGATGTCTGTACTTATGATAGTGTCTCGTGAGTCGTTTTCTCAGCTGCCATCCTTTAACCAATTGTTAGGTTCTTATAACTGTGTGTCTAGAAATTGTATGAAAGGCGACACTTTAATGGAATATATTATCTTAATCTGTATAATTTCAATACACCAACAGGCTATAAAATCAGTTGAAAAGGGCCATTCTGTATGTATGTGCCTGTCCCAAGTCAGGAGCCTGTAATTCAGTGGTTGTCGTTTGTTGATGTGTTACATACTTGTTTTTCGTTCATTTTTTGTACTTAAATTAAGCCGTTAGTTTTCTCGTTTGAATGGTTTTACATTTGTCATTTCGGGGCCTTTTTATAGCTGACTATGCGGTATGGGCTTTGCTCATTGTTGAAGGTCGTACGATGACCTATAGTTGTAAATTTCTGTGTCATTTGGTCTCTTGTGGAGAGTTGTCTCATTGGCAATCATACCACATCTTTTTTTATATTAACTCATCAGATTGATACTAAGCAGATTATTTTTCAGTACACACACTTCAGGCACATGCGCCCAGTAACACAGTAGATGCCTGCTTACCAGCAAAGCCAGCAGTGTCATTACCAGTATCCCTATGAGTTCAGCAGACCAATATTATACCATCAGTACCATCAAGATCAGACCATTCGACGACTACATATGATTAATGAGTACAATGTTGACCCGTCATATGATTACAACAGACTTTCCTGTGTCTGCCAGATCTGAGAAGACCGTGGATTTCATTGTCAGGAAGAACCATGTGCAATTGGCTGCATGGGCAAAACCAACAGAACTGAACATGGCTGCAATTCCTCCCATCTCGACAAACTGTCAGTTGCTGCAAAGGAAAGATTTTAAGAAGAAAGAAGTTTATTCCAGGTGTGTTTTATAGATACATGTATTTGTATTTTAATTTTATTTCATTCTGAATGTAAATTTATTTTCGGGTTTAGTTCCAATTATCATGAGCAATTAAGAGTTAATATAACATGAAAATTGTATGAAATTGTTGATGGTAGAATCTATATTGCACCAGCTTATGAGTGAAGATATATATTATGCCATTAAACAATAATATTGCATACTCATTTATTAGGCAGCAATGTGCAGCAGCACACAATTAAAAACTTATAATACCAATTATAGTTATTCAAACTAGTTGGATTATAATTATTGACAATGTATGTTATTCCAAAAGTGTTTATGATACATGTTATGGGCTACATATAATGCATGAAAAATGGTTATTCGTAATGTCAACTGTTATTTAATTTCAAAATTGAAAATAAACAAGCTTCTGCAAGTTTATTATTACTTAAATAGCAAATGTAAGTATCACGACTTATTTAATCCTGAAGAAAAGATATATGAATGTAAACAATAGATAAACCATGAGAGAAACCTCATTTTGTCAAATTTACAACCAAGATGAAATAATCCACTAAATATATCTCGTGAAAGTAACTGATACATAAATCACACTACATATGTTGTCTATAAATGATGTTGACTATTTCACAATTAAATTTTATTTCAGCACTTTGTAAGAAAAGTTGTAGACGGAACGTTCAAACGTATGTACTTTGAAGGGAGATCTCTTTAATACTTGTCTCCATAAGGTACTTATGTTCTTTCTTGTTACATAATGTATAAATGGTTACTAAATGTAATAGGAACCAACATGTATATAGTGTTAAAAATGTTTAGCAATGAGCTTGACGATAATATTTAAAAACAAATTATGTATTGATCAATGTTGATATGGGAAAAATTAAGTATTTTTTGCTCACCTAGCCCTAAGACCAAGTTAGCTTTTATCTCATCACTTGGCGTTTGTGCTCGTTCCTCGTTGTTAAATTCTTAAAGAAATCATCTCCTGAAACTACTGAACCAAATTTAGCCAAATTTAGCCACAATCATGGGGTATCTAGTTTTAAAATGTGTCTGATGACCACGTCTGCCACCCTAGCCGTCCGACATGGTTAAAAATAGAACATAATGGTCAAAGGCAAGCTTTGTGCATCATTATACAGCTTGTTTATAAGTAGAAAAAAAATTTGACAAAATCAAAATTGTGGTAAATTTTTACCTTAAACAATCTTTCATTAACGCTAAATCTGTCAAGTGACTTATAGGTAGGAATGGCCTTTGAATGACAAATTTTAATTTGTTCCCCTCATTTTTGGCTTTTATCTTGAAAACTTTACCAGGTAGAGAAAAATTAAGTTGGAAAAATTATCAGCAAGACAATATCTATGAATCATTATGCATGGTAGAAATCGTCAGTCGAATCGTAATTACAATCCTAACTGTTGCCCATGGATGTCGATGTTTTCCAACTTTTAGCATTGTTTAATTAAGATCTTAAAAATTCTATTGGATAGGTAGAAACTTATATAAGCAAAAAAGATCTACATTTCAAATCATATGAAGATAACTTTATTAATGCCAATAGTCTAGAAAAAGGGTTTAGTGGATAAGCTGTATCATTCTCTTTTTTGGTTGAACATTTTTACATCTACATATATTCTACTTTGAATGACTTTCTATCGTTAAACTTTATTTTACTGATACATTCCTAACCTCAAGAAGAGCGAAATGTGCTTCGGAAAGTGAGGGAAGCAGTAAGGAAGAACATTAAGTATAGACGAAGAAAAGAAGCAATATAGTGAGTAAATTTAATTAAACAACAACAGTATAAAAAAAAACTGGTACCTTTTAAACAATTCCTTTATTAAACCTGTAGATACTGCCACTTTAATGAGTTATTTGTAATTACCGAAAATGAAATTGACTCATCTAAGACTTTTGTTTTCAATTATCGGGTGACATATCTAATTTCGAAAATTAAACAAACTGTAACCTTGGCATTGTAAAAACAATCTAAATAAAAAAATAATATTTCAGAAGCCAACAAAACTAGTTGGCAAGGTTTTGTCAAGGACAATGACTGACACCATCTTCGCCAACATCATCTGCAACGAGACAATCTGTCGTATCTCCAGGACAACCCACAAATTCTATCTCCAAACCAAAGCATCCATCACCCCAATATTCCACTTCTGTTTTCTTTAATTTTTTTTTTAGATAAGTCAGAAAGTAAAAAAAATGGTTTTCTTTTATAATGCTTACCAGGTAATGCATCTGAGCAAACAAAGCTCTAGTACTCCTTAGACCAATCAATCAACATGTTGAATATCAATGACTGAATCTCCTTAACAGCTCATTTGGCCTCCCTCTGTTAAGTTACCAATAGCATGTTTGTAAATCGTTTCTTTTTTTGTAATCAGTGGTTTGGGCATCATAAACATTTGATAAGTAGGATTTTAATATGTCCTGGCTCACATATTGATGACAATTGGTGGGTAATAAGGTACTAATTGATGGACCTTCAATGTATAAAGCTAAAAGAAAAATAAACCAATTATTATATAGGTGAGCACATAGACTTGTTGAATATCAAAGTGAGCAAGTGCATTAGTCCTCTACATTATCTTTAGGTAACATGTAATTAAATGTCTCTTTTCCCCCTTGTATAACATCTTTATACACATAGAGAGCTAAGACGATACTAAACCTACCAACTACCCGCCACGATATCAACATAGAAGGCAAATTCACAGCGACAACTATGGGACTTTCTACTTGTCGATGCAGGTAACCAAGATCGCATACTTCTCATGAATACGGTTACAAAATGTATAACACCTCGTCTAGAGTAAGAGCTACAGCTTTTATATTTTGCTACTGTATACACATAACGGATGAGTGCATGTTCGACAAATTTTGATTTGGTATGCCCAACACACAATAGTCAACCCCCCCCCCCCCCCCCCCCCCCCCCCCAAAAAAAAACATTGCTCAACCTACTATAGCTGTTGGAGTTATTATCTTTGATGAATATGTAGATGATGTCTATGTTTTGATCGGAAATTTAGCAAAATTAACTGGAAGTTTTGATGACATTCATTACTCCAAGAAAACAAGGATTTACACAAAGAAGTCAGTGTCATCAGTCTAACAAAAACACGTTAATATAGAAGTGTGTTGCTTATATTATGAGGTAAGTTCGTTTTGAATTATTTTTAGCATTCTTCTGCCCAGGATCGTCGATATTCATTTCATCCACGATTGAGTATAAATGTAGAGAAAATTGCTTACTTAGAAGAGGGGCGACAGATACCAAAGGGACATTCAAACTCATAGATCGAAAATAAACTGACAACGCCATTGCTTAAAAAAACTAAGACAAACAGACAAATAATAGTACACAAGACACTACATAGAAAAACTAAATACTGAGCAACACGAACCTCATCAAAAACTAGGTGGTCCGGAAGGGTAAGCAGATCCGGCTCCAGATGTGGCACCGGTCGTGTTGCTTATGTTATTATAAACCAGGTAAATAGTCTAATTCGGAAGGTCCGTTCGTGAAAAGGGATCGGGATTGTAGTTTCGACATAAGGAACTTGATTGATTGTTGGTTGGTTGCTTAACGTCCAGTGGCAAATATTTCATGCATGTTCAGGACGAGAACAAGTTAACAGTAAATACAATAGGTAGGTCCTGTAATAAAGGCCGTACGGGATGAAGGTCGGGGAAATTTGGACTGCCACGGGGAAATGAGAGTAAATTGGATAAGGACAGAAATTTAGCCTTGCAACAGGCCACCTACGGACCCCTCAAAGAGTTGTTGCAAGGGTTCTTAACGTGCAAAGAACGTGGCACTCTCTTTACACGAGGCATCGGATTTAACGTCCCCATTCTGACCGGACGTGACTACGAATTTGTACATCCCGCACAGCCAAACGGACGCCACACTTTAGCGAGTGTTTTACCGCCGTTCGGAGGAAGACCAATGGTGACCATATTTCTATTCCCCAGTCACCCTTGGGGGGCATAAGGAACATATCCGATATCATATGTGAAACGGATATTCAATAACGGTCAACCAACTCGTGATGGTGTCCGTAAAATTTACGCAGGGATGATTTCAGCTTCACCATTTGGAACTTTTGTTTTAATAGCTTCCTTGTGAACAGCAACCCTCTATCAAGGAAATCATGATACATGTGATAGGAAATACAAGCCCAGGAATATCGTATCAATTGGAAGATATATACTCCGTATGCAGGCCCTGCCGGAATGTTGCTACATAGAAATGGAAAGCAACTAAAAATGGGGTTATACGTTTCGCTGTCAACATGATGAGGGCAGTCTGTATGCTGTATAGACAAACTTGGCCAAACTTTTAGGAATTTTTGGTCCTCAATGCTCTTCAACTTCGTACTTGTTTTGGCCTTTTTAACATTTTTTGATTCGAGCGTCACTGATGAGTCTGATAGACGAAACGCGCGTCTGGCGTATATACAAAATTTCAATCCTGGTATATATGATGAGTTTATTTACAACCACTGGGTCGATGCCACTGGTGGTGGAGTTTTTATTCCTCGAGGGTATCACCAGCCCAGTAGTCAGCACTTCTGTGTTGACATGAATTATCATGGATTTGGTCATAATTACAAATTAACTGTTTACAAAACTTTGAATTTTTGAAATACTAAGGCTTTTCTACCTCAGGAATAGATTACCTTAGCTGTATTTGGCTAAACTTTTAGGAATTTTTGGTCCTCAATGCTCTTCAACTTCGTACTTGTTTTCGCCTTTTTAACATTTTTTGATTCGAGCGTCACTGATGAGTCTTGTAGACGAAACGCGCGTCTGGCGTATATACAAAATTTCAAGCCTGGTATCTATTATGATTTTATTTCCTTTGAATGATTTATGCGAGTTAACACTATTTTACTCGCTTATAAACAATCGTATCTTCATTGACCATTGACTAAATAACTTTATGACGACATTTTGCAGACTGACCTGCCATGCACAGATGCGGGTCTAATATTTTTAAATATGGGCTCTTAATGGTCAGCCCCCCGGTGGATCGCTATCCTTGCCGTGGTCGGGGGGCTTGCGTGTCTCAGTGACCCCAAAAGCTATGCCAGCTGGAGCTTCGTCTCCTGGTAGGGTTACCCATGCTGGACAGGTCGAAGGGTAGAGACCAGACTAAAGTGATCCGAACATCGTACGAGTTGCCCGATGTTTTGAATAAAATAGGCTCTCCAACCCGTTGGCCGTGGGTTGCTACCCGTGTCGGTGGTTGACGAGATCCTTGCGGATGAGGGCTGTAGCCAGACTCCTTACGGTCAGAAAATACCCGGACGGACAAGACTATAGTTCAATAAGCTGCTTTGGCTCCAATATCATCTAAACGGGAGGTCGGATGGACCCGGTTCGATCAATCGGCTGGTCATGTCGAGCCCTTCAGTTAATCCTCAACAATAAGCTTTCTTGTAACAATTTTCATGATATACACATGTGTTTTAAATAAAGCTATTTATATTTCGGATAACTGAAGAAGGCGATGGCTCATGGGTCAATCAAGTGGTACACTTTCTATTTCGCTTGATGGATACGCTCTGCTTGAGTATACCATTCTTGGAACATCTGGTGCTTTCCGCAGTGGATCTTGGGTGCTAATTTTGGGGACCAGCTTCGTTATACATGTTATACTTGGAGCTCGTTTTCAGCATTAGCACTTGACCCCGGCTCGCCACGGAAACACAGCATCGCCCTTGTAGGCACTCCGAGGTGGGTGGATGACAAGAATGGTGAATCTTTCTCATTTCCTATGGCACAACAAAACCAACCCTCTAAATCAGCTTTAATACATAAAAAAAGAAAATGTGATGATTCAGTGCCCTGTCAGGAAGATGACAGTTGGCCCAGATTTATTGTAATAAAAGGAACAGATGAAAAACCAATTTCCAAAATATCTCCCTTTGTGATTCACAAACAAATTCAAAGCGTAGCTGGTACTGTAAAAAAAGTTTCAAAAATGAGATCAGGCAATTTGTTGGTTGAATGTTCCAACAAAAGTCAATCAACAAATTTGCTTACACTGACAACAATTACAAACATTCCTGTTTCTGCCTCTCCTCACAACAGTTTGAACAACTGTAAGGGGATCATTCGAGACAGAAGTCAATACCTTGGTGACCTTACCGTGGAAGAAATCTGTGAGAAACTTTCAAGCCAAGGTGTAACTGATGTTGTTAGATTTCAAATAAAAAAGAATGGAAATATAATCAAATGAAAGACATATCTTTTGACATTTAGAACTCCAACTCCTCCTCCATCTATTACTTTAGGTTGCTTCGGAATCAGAGTTGACAGGTTTATCCCTAACCCAATTCGATGCTTCACTTGTCAAAAGTTTGGTCATGGAAGCAAACAATGTCGTGGTACGCAGAGATGCTTCAAGTGTTCTGACGAAGGACACGAGGGAACAACCTGTAGCTCTGAATCTTCTAAATGCGTAAACTGTGGTGAATCCCATTTTTCATCATCTAGGGACTGCCCTGTTTACCTTAAAGAAAAAAATATTATCAAAATTAAAACAGAAAGAAACATCAGTTACCCAGAAGCTAAACAGATAGCTTCTGATTCGAATGATCTCCTTGTTTCGAACAGACCATCGTACGCCAGCAAAGTTGTCCGCTCATTCAGTCACGAGCATACACAAACTCGCATGACCTGGCCAATTGATGCTGAGACATTTACAATGCTGCCTGTTGAAACAGAACCTAACGATAAAATATTAATTCCAAGAAAACCAACACCTTCTAAAACCAGTACTCAGTCAACTCAATCTTCCTTACAGAGCTCAATGTCATCATCTAAAAAAAATGAAAAAAAGAAATCAAATAAAAAAGATACAGTTAAATCAGACAGTTGGGGAGGTGAATCTGTCTGGGATCTTCCCAGTGACATAGATGATTCTTCCATCTGCATCTAATAAAACTAGTTTATCTTCTGCATCTAGTACAAAGTCTTCTAAAGCCCCGCCCCCCCCCCCCCAAGGGTGACTGGGGAATAGAAGTATGGTCACCATTGGTCTTCCTCCGACCGGCAGTAAAACCCGTGCTAAAGTGGGGCGTCCGTTTGGCTGTGCGGGATGTACAAATTTGCAGCCACGTCCGGTCAGAATGGGGACGTTAAATCCGATGCCACGCTCTTTGCACGTTAAGAACCCTTGCAACAACTCTTTGAGGGGTCCGTAGGTGACCTGTTGCAAGGCTAAATTTCTGTCCCTATCCAATATACCCTCATTTCCCGTGGCAGTCTAAATTTATCCGACCTTAATCCCTTAATCTATTACAGAACCTACCTATTGTATTTATTGTGAACTTGTTCTCGTCCTGAATATGCATGAAATATTTGCCACTGGACGTTAAGCAACCAACAATCAATCAATCAATCTAAAGCCCCGTCTCCTCTTCGTTCTCCAGAACAGAAGGATGTCCCAAAGAAGCCAGCAAATACATCCTCTCAGAAGTCTTCTGATTCGAGGTCGCGGGGTAGGGGTCGAGGCGGAGTAAAACCAGCTGCGCATGGTCCTGGAGATCGACGACTCTCCTCACACAACAGATTTTCAACACTTAACGACGAATCAGAAATGGAAATCGAAAGTGTTTCGCCACCCGAAAGATTACAATCTCAGGGTGAGCGAAATAAGAATGCTGGCAAACTCGATAGCATTCGCCCGTCTATTAACAAATCATGACTAATATCATCCAATGGACCCCCCAAGGGTGACTGGGGAATAGAAGTATGGTCACCATTGGTCTTCCACCGACCGGCAGTAAAACCCGTGCTAAAGTGGGGCGTCCGTTTGGCTGTGCGGGATGTACAAATTTGCAGCCACGTCCGGTCAGAATGGGGACGTTAAATCCGATGCCTCGTGTAAAGAGAGTGCCACGCTCTTTGAACGTTAAGAACCCTTGCAACAACTCTTTGAGGGGTCCGTAGGTGACCTGTTGCAAGGATTAATTTCTGTCCCTATCCAATATACCCTGATTTCCCGTGGCAGTCTAAATTTCTCCGACCATAATCCCTTAATCTATTACAGAACCTACATATTGTATTTATTGTGAACTTGTTCTCGACCTGAATATGCATGAAATATTTGACACTGGACGTTAAGCAACCAACAATCAATCAATCAATCATCCAATGGAATTGCCGAGGTCTTAAAATAAATCTCGAGTTAACGCTTCTAGTTCAGTCTTTTTTACCTACTGCATTTTGTCTTCAAGAAACTCATTTAAAAGAAAGTGACAATGTATCTTTAAAAGGATACAACATGTATAGCACATTTTCTAAGGTAGATGAACGTGCTGCAGGCGGATCATCCATTTTTGTGAAGGACAACGTCATTCATAGCACAGTCCAACTCACCACGGATCTGCAGGCAGTTGCAATTCGTTTATCATTAGATAAACAATTACATTATGTTCTATATATATTCCACCCAATTCAATTATAGATAAAGCTAAACTCAAAAACCTCACTGATCAATTACCCTCACCATTTATACTTATGGGCGACTTCAATGCACACAACCCCTTGTGGGGAAGCAAGTCTCATAATATCAAAGGTAAGATCATTGAGGACTTTGTCTCTCAAGAAGGATTATGCATTTTTAATGATGGATCTAATACTTATCTTCATCCTGGAAACGGGTCTTATTCTGCTATTGATATCACTATTTGCGATCCCTCTCTTCTTCTGGATTATTCATGGCGTGTTCATGATGATCTATGTGGAAGTGATCACTTTCCAATAGTACTTGAACATCTTTTTACTTCTGCCCAACAGAGAGTACCACGTTGGAAACTTGACAAGGCGGACTGGTCCTTGTTTGAGAATCTCTGTCAAGCGGAACTTCAGTCAAAGATGTTTGAGACTGTACAAGATCCAATTTTAACTTTTAATACAGTTTTAACGTCAATTGCTGACAGAACTATTCATAAGACCTCGGCAAATCCGAAACATCCCAGCAAACCATGGTTTGATGATGCTTGTGATCAAGCAATAGGTGACCGTAAAAAATCTGAAAGACGGTTCAATCAACAACCAACGACGGAAAACTTGAGTAATTTCCGTGTTTTTCGCGATAAGGCACGGCGGACTTGCAGGCAAGCACGACGAACGTCTTGGAAGAAATTTGTCTCGGAGATAACATCTCGCACTCCGATGACAAAAGTATGGAACATGATACAAAAGATAAAAGGTAAAAATTCTAAAGCCACAGTTAAACATTTAAAAAATGGCAATGATTTATTAACATCTGAAAAGGATATTGCCAACAAGCTTGGTGAAACTTTTGCGAAGGATATTGATTTTAAAAATATACCTTAAATTGTTATAATATTCGAATTAGCTCTCGCCGCGATATAGCCTTTCTGTGCTAATGCGGCGTAAAGCAAACAACAATCAATCAATCAATCTGGAAGCTTGCAACCGTCGTGCCTATTCCAAAACCAAGTAAAGATCACACGGATCCTATTAATTATCGGCCAATTGCTCTTACCAGTTGTGTCTGTAAAACACTAGAACGGATGGTCAATGATCGCCTTGTTTGGTTCCTGGAATCCAATGGGCTTTTAGCCAATATCCAGTGTGGATTCCGCCAAGGTCGCAGTACTCTTGACCATCTTGTTCGATTCGAATCATTTGTCCGTAATGGTTTTGCGAAAAATGAACATGTAGTGTCGGTCTTTTTCGATCTAGAAAAAGCCTATGATACTGCATGGAAGTATGGTATTTTAAAAGATCTCTTTGATATGGGGTTGAAAGGCAATATGCCAAATTTTATTTCAAATTTTCTATCTAACAGACAATTTAATGTTAGAGTAAATTCAACCATGTCTGATCTGTATGATCAAGAGATGGGTGTCCCTCAGGGCAGTATTTTATCTGTTACATTATTTAGTCTTAAAATCAACAGCCTTGTTGACGTTTTAAAAAGTAATATTGAAGGTTCATTGTATGTTGATGACTTTTTAATATGTTATAGAGGCAAAAATATGAATAACATAGAAAGACAATTACAGTTATGTCTTGGAAGAATTGAAAAATGGGCCTCGGAAAATGGGTTTAAATTTTCCACTTCAAAAACGGTCGGGATGCATTTTTGTAACAAAAGGAAATTGCATCTTGATCCAGAACTCACTTTGCCCCCCGGTGGATCGCTATCCTTGCCGTGGTCGGGGGGCTTGCGTGTCTCAGTGACCCCAAGAGCTATGCCAGTTGGAGCTTCGTCTCCTGGTAGGGTTACCCATGCTGGACAGGTCGAAGGGTAGAGACCAGACTAAAGTGATCCGAACATCGTACGAGTTGCCCGATGTTTTGAATAAAATAGGCTCTCCAACCCGTTGGCCGTGGGTTGCTACCCGTGTCGGTGGTTGACGAGATCCTTGCGGATGAGGGCTGTAGCCAGACTCCTCACGGTCAGAAAATATCCGGACGGACAAGACTATAGTTCAATAAGCTGCTTTGGCTCCAATATCATCTAAACGGGAGGTCGGATGGACCCGGTTCGATCAATCGGCTGGTCATGTCGAGCCCTTCAGTTAATCCTCAACAATAAGCTTTCTTGTAACAATTTTCATGATATACACATGTGTTTTAAATAAAGCTATTTATATTTCGGATAACTGAAGAAGGCGATGGCTCATGGGTCAATCAAGTGGTACGCTTTCTATTTCACTTGATGGATACGCTCTGCTTGAGTATACCATTCTTGGAACATCTGGTGCTTTCCGCAGTGGATCTTGGGTGCTAATTTTGGGGACCAGCTACGTTATACATGTTATACTTGGAGCTCGTTTTCAGCATTAGCACTTGACCCCGGCTCGCCACGGAAACACAGCATCGCCCTTGTAGGCACTCCGAGGTGGGTGGATGACAAGAATGGTGAATCTTTCTCATTTCCTATGGCACAACAAAACCAACCCTCTAAATCAGCTTTAATACATAAAAAAAGAAAATGTGATGATTCAGTGCCCTGTCAGGAAGATGACAGTTGGCCCAGATTTATTGTAATAAAAGGAACAGATGAAAAACCAATTTCCAAAATATCTCCCTTTGTGATTCACAAACAAATTCAAAGCGTTGCTGGTACTGTAAAAAAAGTTTCAAAAATGAGATCAGGCAATTTGTTGGTTGAATGTTCCAACAAAAGTCAATCAACAAATTTGCTTACACTGACAACAATTACAAACTTTCCTGTTTCTGCCTCTCCTCACAACAGTTTGAACAGCTGTAAGGGGATCATTCGAGACAGAAGTCAATACCTTGGTGACCTTACCGTGGAAGAAATCTGTGAGGAACTTTCAAGCCAAGGTGTAACTGATGTTGTTAGATTTCAAATAAAAAAAAATGGAAATATAATCAAATTAAATACATATCTTTTGACATTTAGAACTCCAACTCCTCCTCCATCTATTACTTTAGGTTGCTTCGGAATCAGAGTTGACAGGTTTATCCCTAACCCAATTCGATGCTTCACTTGTCAAAAGTTTGGTCATGGAAGCAAACAATGTCGTGGTACGCAGAGATGCTTCAAGTGTTCTGACGAAGGACACGAGGGAACAACCTGTAGCTCTGAATCTTCTAAATGCGTAAACTGTGGTGAATCCCATTTTTCATCATCTAGGGACTGCCCTGTTTACCTTAAAGAAAAAAATATTATCAAAATTAAAACAGAAAGAAACATCAGTTACCCAGAAGCTAAACAGATAGCTTCTGTTTCGAATGATCTCCTTGTTTCGAACAGACCATCGTACGCCAGCAAAGTTGTCCGCTCATTCAGTCACGAGCATACACAAACTCGCATGACCTGGCCAATTGATGCTGAGACATTTACAATGCTGCCTGTTGAAACAGAACCTAACGATAAAATATTAATTCCAAGAAAACCAACACCTTCTAAAACGCTTCTAGTTCAGTCTTTTTTACCTACTGCATTTTGTCTTCAAGAAACTCATTTAAAAGAAAGTGACAATGTATCTTTAAAAGGATACAACATGTATAGCACATTTTCTAAGGTAGATGAACGTGCTGCAGGCGGATCATCCATTTTTGTGAAGGACAACATCATTCATAGCACAGACCAACTCACCACGGATCTGCAGTATAACACACTAGAATAACACACGAATATCTTTTAAAAAATGAAGTAGAACCACAATGTATACCTTGTAACTGCAAGTATACTATTAAACATGTTTTAATCAATTGTATTGACTTTGCTGATATTCGGAAGAAGCATTTCAATGTCAATAATATGTATGATTTATTTAATAATATTCCATTTACAAATATTGTTTCATTCTTAAAAGAAATTGGAATATATTATAATATATAAAAATGTTGTTATATTTAAAACGATTTTAATTTTTATCACGTTATCTTAGTGTTGATTTTTATTTGTAAATAATCGGTTTGCTTTAGTCTAGAATTTTAGTTTATTGAAAGACCTTTTGTCTGATTTTAAAAATATACCTTAAATTGTTATAATATTCGAATTAGCTCTCGCCGCGATATAGCCTTTCTGTGCTAATGCGGCGTAAAGCAAACAACAATCAATCAATCAATCAGAACTCACTTTGTACGGCAACCCAATTAAAATGGTTGATGAAACCAAATTTCTTGGGTTAATTTTCGATAAAAAGTTAACCTTTCTACCCCATATCAAAATGTTAAAATCGAAATGTTTAAAAGCATTAGATATTTTAAAAGTTGTCGGCAGCACCGACTGGGGTGCTGATCGCAACATTTCACTTAATTTATATAGATCTCTAGTTAGATCTAAACTAGATTATGGCTCTTTAGTGTATGGCTCTGCAAGGAAGTCCTACATACAGATTCTCGATGCTGTGCATCATCAGGGTTTGCGTCTCTGTCCTGGCGCATTTAAAACCTCACCAGTTGAGAGTCTGTATGTAGAGGCCGATGAGCACTCACTCTCTAACAGACGTTTGAAGCTTGGACTTCAATTTGCTGTCAAACTAAAAGCCTACTCAGATAATCCTGCCTACAGCTGTGTTTTTAATCCAATTTATGAAGATATTTTTGCAAAACATGAAAATAAAATTCCTCCGTTAGGTATACGTTTAAAACCACATTTAGCTTCTTTTGATTTAAAATCTGTTGCTCAAGTTGAAACTTGCAAATGTCCTCCATGAGAACTTCCCAAACCAAAAATGATATTTGATCTCCGTGAACACAATAAAAATAAAACAAATCCTCTTTTAATTCAGCAACACTATGCTGAAATCAAAGCCAATTATTCAGATTTTTCAACTGTCTATACTGATGGATCAAAAGATGGTGACAGAGTTGCATCTGCTGCTGTCTTCAGGGACAGAGCTGCAACTCTCCGTTTGCCGTCTGATGCATCGATCTTTACTGCTGAAGCAGAAGCAATAATTTTGGCTTTGAAATTTATTGCTTCTTCAGATAAATCCAAATTTATTATATGTTCTGATTCACTTTCATGCTTACAAGCTATACAAAATACTAAAATTAAAAACCCAGTAATTCTCAAAATTTTATATGTAATGAGGAATTTAAAAATTCTTCGTAAAGAAATATTATTTCTATGGGTGCCGAGTCATGTTGGAATCCTTGGAAACACAGCTGTAGACCTTGAGGCAAAGAATGCCCTGGGTGACCCTTTATCTAACTGTGATATACCATATACCGATTTTAAATCTAATATTAGAGAATATGTTTTTAATATATTGAAAAATGAATGGAGTAAAAAAGATGATAATAAATAACATGAAATTAAACCTAATTTAGGTAAACCTTTCAATAAACCTTTCAATAATGTTATGTGCAGAAAAGATCAGTGTGTTATTTCTAGATGTCGTATTGGTCCTACTAGAATAACACACGAATATCTTTTAAAAAATGAAGTAGAACCACAATGTATACCTTGTAACTGCAAGTATACTATAAAACATGTTTTAATCAATTGTATTGACTTTGCTGATATTCGTAAGAAGCATTTCAATGTTAATAATATGTATGATTTATTTAATAATGTTCCATTTACAAATATTGTTTCATTCTTAAAAGAAGTTGGAATATATTCTAAGATATAAAAATGTTATTATATCTAAAACGATTTTAAATTTTATCTCGTTATCTTAATGTTCATTTTTGTTTGTAAATAATCAATTTGCTTTAATCTAGAATTTTAGTTTATTGAAGGGCCTTTTGTCTAGTTTTAAGAATATGCTTTAAATTGTAAAAAATATTCGAATTAGCTCTCGCCGCGATATAGCCTTGTTGTGCTAATGCGGCGTAAAGCAACCAACAATCAATCAATCTCTCTGGAAGAACTCAAAACATCTCTGTCAAAAGCCCATGATACAGCTTGTGGGCCTGATAATATTCACTATCAACTCTTAAAACACTTGCCAGATTCCTCGCTGGAAGCTCTTTTGCAGCTCATGAATAAAATCTGGGAATCTGGTGATTTACCATCAATTTGGAAGCTTGCAACCGTCGTGCCTATTCCAAAACCAAGTAAAGATCACACGGATCCTATTAATTATCGACCGATTGCTCTTACCAGTTGTGTCTGTAAAACACTAGAACGGATGGTCAATGATCGCCTTGTATGGTTCCTGGAATCAAATGGGTTATTAGCCAATATCCAGTGTGGATTCCGACAGGGTCGCAGTACTCTTGATCATCTTGTTGGATTCGAATCATTTTTCCGTAATGGTTTTGCGAAAAATGAACATGTGGTGTCGGTCTTTTTCGATCTTGAAAAAGCCTATGCCACTACGTGGAAGTATGGTATTTATGATCTTTTTGATATGGGATTGAAAGGCAATATGCCAAATTTTATTTCTAATTTTCTCTCTAACAGACAATTTAATGTTAGAGTTAATTCAACCATGTCTGATCTGTATGATCAAGAGATGGGTGTCCCTCAGGGCAGTATTTTGTCTGTGACATTATTTAGTCTAAAAATTAACAGCCTTGTTGAAGTTTTAAAAAGTAATATTGAAGGCTCATTGTACGTTGATGATTTTTTAATATGTTATAGAGGCAAAAATATGAATATCATAGAACGCCAATTGCAATTGTGTCACGGAAGAATCGAAAAATGGGCCTCAGAAAATGGTTTTAAATTTTCCTCATCTAAAACGGTTGGGATGCATTTCTGTAACAAAAGGAAATTGCATCTTGATCCAGAACTCACTTTATATGGAAACCCAATTAAAATGGTTGATGAAACCAAATTTCTAGGGTTAGTTTTTGATAAAAAATTAACCTTTCTCCCCCATATCAAAATGTTAAAATCAAGATGTTTAAAAGCATTAAATATTTTAAAAGTTGTCGGCAGCACCGACTGGGGTGCTGATCGCAACATTTTACTTAATTTATATAGATCTCTAGTTAGATCCAAACTAGATTATGGCTCTATAGTGTATGGCTCTGCACGGAAGTCCTACATACAGATTCTCGATGCTGTGCATCACCAGGGTTTGCGTCTCTGTCTTGGCGCCTTTAAAACCTCACCAGTTGAGAGTTTGTATGTAGAGGATGATGAGCATTCACTTTTTGACAGACGTTTGAAGCTTGGACTTCAATATGCTGTCAAACTAAAAGCCTATTCAGATAATCCTGCTTACAACTGTGTTTTTAATCCAATTTATGAAGATATTTTTGCAAAACATGAAAATAAAATTCCTCCGTTAGGTATACGTTTAAAACCACATTTAGCTACTTTTGATTTAAAATCTGTTGCTCAAGTTGAAACTTGCAAATGTCCTCCATGGGAACTTCCCAAACCAAAAATGATATTTGATCTCCATAAACACAATAAAAATGAAACAAATCCTCTTTTAATTCAGCAACACTATGCTGAAATTAAAGCCAATTATTCCGATTTTTCAACTGTCTATACTGATGGATCAAAAGATGGTGACAGAGTTGCATCTGCTGCTGTCTTCAGGGACAGAGCTGCAACTCTCCGTTTGCCATCTGCTGCATCCATCTTTACTGCTGAAGCAGAAGCAATAATTTTGGCTTTGAAATTTATTGCTTCTTCAGATAAATCCAAATTTATTTTATGTTCTGATTCACTTTCTTGCTTACAAGCTATACAAAATACTAAAATTAAAAACCCAACAATTCTCAAAATTTTATATGTAATGAGGAATTCTTAAAGAAATAATATTTCTATGGGTGCCGAGTCATGTTGGAATCCATGGAAACACAGCTGTAGACCTTGAGGCAAAGAATGCCCTGGGTGACACTGTATCTAACTGTGATATACCATATACCGATTTTAAATCTAATATTAGAGAATATGTTTTTAATATTTTGAAAAATGAATGGAGTAAGAGAGATGGTAACAAATCACATGAAATTAAACCTAATTTAGGTAAACCTTTTAATAATTTAATGTGCAGAAAAGTTCAGTGTGTTATTTCTAGATGCCGAATTGGTCATACTAGAGTGACACACGAGTATCTTTTAAAAAATGAAGATGAACCACAATGTGTACCTTGCAACTGCAAGTATACTATTTAACATGTTTTAATTTATTGTATTGACTTTGCTGATATTCGGAAGAAGCATTTCAATGTCAATAATATGTATGATTTATTTAATAATATTCCATTTACAAATATTGTTTCATTCTTAAAAGAAATTGGAATATATTATAAAATATAAAACATGTTGTTATATTTAAAACGATTTTAATTTTTATCACGTTATCTTAGTGTTACATCTGCAATTTAAAAACATGTCGTATTGGTCATACTAGAATAACACACGAATATCTTTTAAAAAATGAAGTAGAACCACAATGTATACCTTGTAACTGCAAGTATACTATTAAACATGTTTTAATCAATTGTATTGACTTTGCTGATATTCGGAAGAAGCATTTCAATGTCAATAATATGTATGATTTATTTAATAATATTCCATTTACAAATATTGTTTCATTCTTAAAAGAAATTGGAATATATTATAAAATATAAAAATGTTGTTATATTTAAAACGATTTTAATTTTTATCACGTTATCTTAGTGTTGATTTTTATTTGTAAATAATCAATTTGCTTTAGTCTAGAATTTTAGTTTATTGAAAGACCTTTTGTCTGATTTTAAAAATATACCTTAAATTGTTATAATATTCGAATTAGCTCTCGCCGCGATATAGCCTTTCTGTGCTAATGCGGCGTAAAGCAACCAACAATCAATCAATCAATGTAAAATATTGGCGTGCTACAGAAAGGCTATTTGCAACCAGTCACACTATTCAGGTATCCAACCCTCCATATTGGTGTCAGCAGCCCAGCATAAGGGTACTTTAAATACTCTAAAACACAATAATTTCTGAATCCAATATTTTTCTAAAAGGTAAAAGAGAGTAGAGTCTTACAGTATAATCTGTTCATATGAGCTTGTGCCTTTTTCCTCAAGTCTTTCAAGACAAGTTTCTGATCTGTACTTTCAGTTCCTACAAAATTTTTTATAAAATATTACAACTATCACAGAAAGGCCACATTAAGTTCGAGAACAATTAGTTACACATTAATTTGATTTCCATAAATGAAAGGGCTGATCTGAAAGGTCATCAAAACATTCCTTATTGTTTAAGTTCAGGAATAATCTTTTGTATGGTATGAAATTGAAGTTTAATATTATATGAATGAAATAAACATGTTAAGTGGAATATACAAAATAATTATGCATGAATACAGTGTAAAAATGTTGAAGAGCATGTAGTATATTAAGATGTTTCAAAATGGTGTGTTATTTGTGAACATATTCCATGTATGATGTGGATGTAAACAAAGTTTCTCCAATTCTTTGTCAATTTAACCCATCTTGAACCCAAAAATTTTATAAAAGTGTGGCTCACATTGATCTCAGTCAATAATTGGTAAATGCAACAGGTTCTCCCTGACAAAAATTAGATAATACATAGACATTGACATCTTCTGTTAATTCAAAATATAAACTTATCTATTTATAGTGGATTGGGAAATGTAACTTCAAATTATTCTTATCCCTCTCCACTTTGTGTATGTATGGCCTTGTAGTAGCATAAGCATACTCTTTTTGAAATCTACAAGGGTGTATTTTACATGCTAAGGGTATTGCTCTCCCTGAAAATAGGCCAGCCATTTTAACCGACTATTGTAAATGTTTGTTATTCAGAATTAAGAATATATATAGTTTGCGGATTTATTTGTACGTGTATGATGTAGAAATCAGGAATATGGATAAATCTATTAGGAGAATGAGGTTTTATTTATTAAATAATCATTGAGAAACAAATTCTTACATACTTACTCCTGGATATATCGGATTAATCAAAGCTTGATTGTTTAATTATCAAATTTTAACCTCACTCATACTCACGACTAAATTATTAATTTAACTTTCTCTATTGGATAAATTTGGTAATTAACTCTTAACTAACATCAAAAGTCAATTATGTTATAAAGTGTTTTGTCATGCTTTGAGAATAGCGTTAAAGCAATGTCTAGTGTCATACTTAAATGTATGCCCAGACAAACTTAAATATGATTTTTTTTAACATAAAATTAGCACAACAATGAAACATTGAACTTTCTATTGATATTGGTTAATATTCCTATGCATTCAAATTTTCTAATATACTGCAATTCTCTTCTATTCACCAAGGGTGACTGGGGGATAGAAGTATGGTCACCATTGGTCTTCCTCCGACCGGCAGTAAAACCCTTGCTAAAGTGGGCTGTGCGGGATGTACAAATTTGCAGCCACGTCCGGTCAGAATGGGAACGTTAAATCTGATGCCTCGTGTAAAGAAAGTGTCACGCTCTTTGCACGTTAAGAACCCTTGCAACAACTCTTTGAGGGGTCCGTAGGTGACCTGTTGCAAGGCTAAATTTCTGTCCCTATCCAATATTCCCTCGTTTCCCGTGGCAGTCTAAATTTCTCCGACCTTGACCCCGGACGCCCCTATTACAGAACCTACTTATTGTGTTTATTGTTAATTTGTTCTCATCCTGAACATGCATGAAATATTTGCCACTGGACGTTAAGCAACCAACAATCAATCATCCTGAATTTGCATGAAATATTTGCCACTGGACGTTAAGCAACCAACAATCAATCTTCTATTCACAAATAAGGTGTAGCCATTTATTCAGGAAACTATTGTACATGTAAATGAATACTAAAAAAATAATGTATTGGAATTTTGGAAAGCAATAGTTAAATTTGCAAATTAATTACAAGACTGCAGTAAAGAAACATGAAAGTTAGGCACTATTAAAGTATATTTACCAGAAGAATTATTTGAGTACAACTCCAATATTTTAGGACGGGCATTAAAGAATGCTGCAGTTTTTTTTCTACAAAAAAAAGCTGTTGCCCACAATTACAACATCTACGTTGTACCCTCCAATTACAACTATCTGAAATGTTCAAAAGTATACTAGTTATATCCAGCAAATATGTTTAACATCACTGCATATATACTATTGTACCTATCCCAAGTCAGGAGACTGTAGTTTTAGTGGTTGGCACTTGTTGCTATGTGTTATACATTGTATATTTTAAACTATAAGTATGCCCAGGCATTATATGAAAAAGATTTCCAAATGATTCCAATCTTATTAGTATGATCAATAAATAGATTGATAGATAGATCAATAGATAGATCGATTAGATAGATAGATCGATATATCAATGGATCGATCGATCGATTCATAGATCGATAGATAATAATTACACATTTACATAACAGTTTCTTAACCTTATGCACCGACCGTGCAAGGGCTTTCTAGCCAGTCAAGGTCGTTAAAAAAAACCCGTAGTAGTAGTAGCAATGTTATGTTAACTCTTCTGTAACATAAATATTAGTGATGAATAAAACTTGGAAAATCAGTTCAGAATTCTTTCAAGTGGCTTAACAAAAGCACAGTGAGTCTATATACCTGGCTAACAATTTTCTTAAACAGTTGTTTAGCTGCTTTTGGTTTGTTTGTTGTCTGGTTGGTTAGCACTCTAGCTTTTTCTTTATATTCAAGCTTTTCCTCTGCTGACAGATTCTGCCATGCAGGTGCCCAGTCCTTCATAACTTGGTAATCCCCTTAAACACAATATTTAAATTATAGTTTCCATAAACTTTATTAAAGCATCACCAAACAAATAGTAAAAAAAATCTATTTGAAAAACTTTGTATTGTTCTATTATACTTCAGTTTTTCATGTCATATTATCAAATTTATTGTACAAAATGTATATTTCTTCAAAACATATCAACAGAACTAGCTTTTTATGTGCCATTGGCATTTATGTTTTACAGTCTGTGCATGTGTTTGTTCATCTCATTCTGCCAAGTTTCAGGTTAAAGATTATGTTCAAGGTAGTTTTGATGAAGTTGACCCTCATTTTATGGTTCACTGAGCATGAAAGATCATGTACAGTAGACATATTTTCTTGTGTGTTTACTTTATCAAGAATACGGGAATATGAATAGCTTTTCCTGCTTAATATTTTGTAGTTTCATCTATATTAAGTATTACAAATATTTTGAAAATGCAGACAGAGAAAATTCTTTCGTGGATGTGAAGTATCTTCAGTGCAGTCAACAATACTTCAAATCAGAGAAATGTTAATTTAATTGATGACACTAGTGTCACTACCAAAATTCAGAATGAATTATTAATTTGCATATTTAGGTAACAACTTTTAAATTGTGAAAATATCATTCTATGTATATTATTTGAATTTAATACACCAAAATATATATCAAGGAATATTAAACATGATATTAAAGCCAGTTCATAACACCAAAATTTCTTTTTATATGAATTTAGTATTTTCATTTTTTTCTACCCCAAGGGTGACTGGGGAATAGAAGTATGGTCACCATTACTCTTCCTCCGACCGGCGGTAAAACCCTCGTCAAAGTGGGGCGTCCGTTTGGCTGTGCGGGATGTACAAATTTGCAGCCACGTCCGGTCAGAATGGGGACGTTAAATCCGATGCCTCGTGTAAAGAGAGTGCCACGCTCTTTGCACGTTAAGAACCCTTGCAACAACTCTTTGAGGGGTCCGTAGGTGACCTGTTGCAAGGCTAAATTTCTGACCCTATCCAATATACCCTGATTTCCCGTGGCAGTCTAAATTTCTCCGACCTCAAATCCAAGACGCCTCTATTACAGAACCTACCTATTGTATGTATTGTTAATAAGATTGAGAATGGAAATGGGGAATGTGTCAAAGAGACAACAACCCGACCATAGAACAGACAACAAACAGCAGAAGGTCACCAACAGGTCTTCAATGCAGCGAGAAATTCCCGCACCCGGAGGCGTCCTTCAGCTGGCCCCTAAACAAATATATATACTAGTTCAGTGATAATGAACGCCATACTAAACTCCAAATTGTACACAAGAAACTAAAAATAATACAAGACTAACAAAGGCCAGAGGCTCCTGACTTGGGACAGGCGCAAAAATGCGGCGGGGTTAAACATGTTTATGAGATCTCAACCCTCCCCCTATACCTCTAGCCATCGTAGAAAAGTAAACGCATAACAATACGCACATTAAAATTCAGTTCAAGAGAAGTCCGAGTCTGATGTCAGAAGATGTAACCAAAGAAAATAAACAAAATGACAATAATACATAAATAACAACAGACTACTAGCAGTTAACTGACATGCCAGCTCCAGACTTCAATTAAACTGATTGAAAGATTATGTCTTCATCATATGAATATCAGGCACAATCCTTCCCGTTAGGGGTTTAGTATCATACCATCATAATTCATTAATTTGTTCTCGTCCTGAATATGCATGAAATATTTGCCACTGGACGTTAAGCAACCAACAATCAATCAATCAATCATTTTTTTCTAGTGTTGATTCATTTTCTTTACTTACTATTTTTCTCACTCACGAAACAGTTATAAGAGGATATGCCTCGTGAATAATGAGCTTTCTTGTGTTCATACTTGCGCCCACTTTCTTTCTTTTTTCTATTACCAATCCAATCCTTTGACAGAAAAAAAAAACATACATGTAATGCATAGTTTTATGAAAAATAAAGAAATGAACAATTAAACATATGGATGACTGTAAGATGCTACTCATAAATGTTTACCCTGTGATTTCTAAAAAATTCAACAACTATTAAGAAGCATGTTACCAAAAGATCAGCATTCTATTATGATCCAAAATTTGTTCACAATTTTATGTAGTTCTTCCGAAATTCACTCAGATTTACCCAATGATTTAATTAATATTCAATTAAATGCCTTAGAAAAAATACAATCAGTTCAAATAATTGTCATTTCAGTAAAATTATCTTTAAAAACTTTATACTGTAAATACATTAATTTTGGTGGGGTTAAATTTTGTTTGTCTATGAATAAGATTTCATTCGGATTTAACTTTGTGTTTCCAGTAAATTGAAGTGATATTTTTATTTGTAGGTTAAATTTTCGTGGGGGTTTTAAGGTGAGAATACAGTTTCAAGGAAAATAACTCTTTGACGCAATGTCAGCATTAAAATTCCTCAAACGTTAGGATGGCGCGACCTCACTCGTTCAATTTCCCTGAAATTTAACCTCCGGTGGGACGTCATGCTTGTAACTTTTCTTTTTTGGCTGAGTGCTCCTGACGTCATTTAAGAGGAGCTACAGAATTGTGTGCGATTTTGTTCATGCATGAAACCTGTTGTTCAGTGGTTGTCGTTTGTTGGTATGTTTCATAGATGTTTCTCATTTCTTGATCGTTTTGTAAATAAATTAGACCGTTGGTTTTCCTGTTTGGATTGTGTTACACTGGTTATTTTGTTGCCCTTTATAGCTTACTGTTCGGTGTGAGCTAATGCTCCGTGGTGAAGGCTGTACTTTGACCTATAATTGTTAGCTTTTTATACATTGTGACTTGATTGGAGAGTTGTCTCATTGGCACTCATACCACATCTTCTTATTTATAATGACAGAATTTTGTTCATTTCCCATGAAATTTATCAAGATTGTAAATAGTTTTATTTTTATGGTTCAAGATAAATATCAAGACATCTAACCAAACAGACAATTTATACAGGTACATTGTAAGTCGAAAACATATTCAGTCTATTGATGTTGAAGTAATTTAATAAACAAGATAATTATGTCTTAAAATAACGAGATTAAATCCTCCACGAAAATTACTGCTTTTAATGTATTTCAAAAAGATAATATTTAACATGATATTATACCTTTATAACTTGAAGTTGTAATCCAGTTTTGGTTTCTGCTTCTTTGTGAAATGTTTCACAGGCTTTTCCTTTTGAAGTCATTCCTGACTGGTACAACTCCTCCAATATTTGGCAACTCTCTTCAGGCAAAACAGTTTTCTGTGGATAAAAAAAATTAACTATTAACACAGCGATGTGTCTAACATGTTGCACCTGAACTAAGAATACATGGGTAACACATCATATTGGGGTTTATGCAATAAATGTTTATAGAATGAAATACATTTACTGCATGGTGCTAGAAAATATGTCTATGTAACAATCGTTATTTAACAAAACCTAAATATAAAGGTTTTTGAAAAATCCCTCAAGCAGAAAAGATAGGTACTTATCTTCATCCTGGAAACGGGTCTTATTCTGCTATTGATATCACTATTTGCGATCCCTCTCTTCTTCTGGATTATTCATGGCGTGTTCATGATGATCTATGTGGAAGTGATCACTTTCCAATAGTACTTGAACATCTTTTTACTTCTGCCCAACAGAGAGTACCACGTTGGAAACTTGACAAGGCGGACTGGTCCTTGTTTGAGAATCTCTGTCAAGCGGAACTTCAGTCAAAGATGTTTGAGACTGTACAAGATCCAATTTTAACTTTTAATACAGTTTTAACGTCAATTGCTGACAGAACTATTCCTAAGACCTCGGCAAATCCGAAACATCCCAGCAAACCATGGTTTGATGATGCTTGTGATCAAGCAATAGGTGACCGTAAAAATTCTGAAAGACGGTTCAATCAACAACCAACGACGGAAAACTTGAGTAATTTCCGTGTTTTTCGCGCTAAGGCACGGCGGACTTGCAGGCAAGCACGACGAACGTCTTGGAAGAAATTTGTCTCGGAGATAAAATCTCGCACTCCGATGACAAAAGTATGGAACATGATACAAAAGATAAAAGGTAAAAATTCTAAAGCCACAGTTAAACATTTAAAAAATGGCAATGATTTATTAACATCTGAAAAGGATATTGCCAACAAGCTTGGTGAAACTTTTGCGAAATCTTCCTCTTCTAAAAACTACAGGGAAGATTTTAAAAAAGTTAAAAAACAAAAAGAAAAAATTAAATTAAACTTTAAATCAAAAAATGGTGAAAATTATAATAAACTCTTTTCTCTTGAAGAACTTAAAACATCTCTGTCAAAAGCCCATGATACAGCTTGTGGGCCTGATAATATTCACTACCAACTGTTAAAACACTTGCCAGATTCCTCGCTGGAAGCTCTTTTGCAGCTTATGAATAACATCTGGGAATCTGGTGATTTACCATCAATCTGGAAGCTTGCAACCGTCGTGCCTATTCCAAAACCAAGTAAAGATCACACGGATCCTATTAATTATCGGCCAATTGCTCTTACCAGTTGTGTCTGTAAAACACTAGAACGGATGGTCAATGATCGCCTTGTTTGGTTCCTGGAATCCAATGGGCTTTTAGCCAATATCCAGTGTGGATTCCGCCAAGGTCGCAGTACTCTTGACCATCTTGTTCGATTCGAATCATTTGTCCGTAATGGTTTTGCGAAAAATGAACATGTAGTGTCGGTCTTTTTCGATCTAGAAAAAGCCTATGATACTACATGGAAGTATGGTATTTTAAAAGATCTCTTTGATATGGGGTTGAAAGGCAATATGCCAAATTTTATTTCGAATTTTCTATCTAACAGACAATTTAATGTTAGAGTAAATTCAACCATGTCTGATCTGTATGATCAAGAGATGGGTGTCCCTCAGGGCAGTATTTTATCTGTTACATTATTTAGTCTTAAAATCAACAGCCTTGTTGAAGTTTTTAAAAGTAATATTGAAGGTTCATTGTATGTTGATGACTTTTTAATATGTTATAGAGGCAAAAATATGAATAACATAGAAAGACAATTACAGTTATGTCTTGGAAGAATTGAAAAATGGGCCTCGGAAAATGGGTTTAAATTTTCCACTTCAAAAACGGTCGGGATGCATTTTTGTAACAAAAGGCAATTGCATCTTGATCCAGAACTCACTTTGTACGGCAACCCAATTAAAATGGTTGATGAAACCAAATTTCTTGGGTTAATTTTCGATAAAAAGTTAACCTTTCTACCCCATATCAAAATGTTAAAATCGAAATGTTTAAAAGCATTAGATATTTTAAAAGTTGTCGGCAGCACCGACTGGGGTGCTGATCGCAACATTTTACTTAATTTATATAGATCTCTAGTTAGATCTAAACTAGAAAAGCAAACTAAAAGCCTACTCAGATAATCCTGCCTACAGCTGTGTTTTTAATCCAATTTATGAAGATATTTTTGCAAAACATGAAAATAAAATTCCTCCGTTAGGTATACGTTTAAAATCACATTTAGATTCTTTTGATTTAAAATCTGTTGCTCAAGTTGAAACTTGCAAATGTCCTCCATGGGAACTTCCCAAACCAAAAATGATATTTGATCTCCGTGAACACAATAAAAATAAAACAAATCCTCTTTTAATTCAGCAACACTATGCTGAAATCAAAGCCAATTATTCAGATTTTTCAACTGTCTATACTGATGGATCAAAAGATGGTGACAGAGTTGCATCTGCTGCTGTCTTCAGGGACAGAGCTGCAACTCTTTGTTTGCCATCTGATGCATCGATCTTTACTGCTGAAGCAGAAGCAATAATTTTGGCTTTGAAATTTATTGCTTCTTCAGATAAATCCAAATTTATTATATGTTCTGATTCACTTTCATGCTTACAAGCTATACAAAATACTAAAATTAAAAACCCAACAATTCTCAAAATTTTATATGTAATGAGGAATTTAAAAATTCTTCTTAAAGAAATATTATTTCTATGGGTGCCGAGTCATGTTGGAATCCTTGGAAACACAGCTGTAGACCTTGAGGCAAAGAATGCCCTGGGTGACCCTTTATCTAACTGTGATATACCATATACCGATTTTAAATCTAATATTAGAGAATATGTTTTTAATATATTGAAAAATGAATGGAGTAAAAAAGATGGTAATAAATTACATGAAATTAAACCTAATTTATGTAAACCTTTCAATAATTTTATGTGCAGAAAAGATCAGTGTGTTATTTCTAGATGTCGTATTGGTCATACTAGAATAACACACGAATATCTTTTAAAAAATGAAGTAGAACCACAATGTATACCTTGTAACTGCAAGTATACTATTAAACATGTTTTAATCAATTGTATTGACTTTGCTGATATTCGGAAGAAGCATTTCAATGTCAATAATATGTATGATTTATTTAATAATATTCCATTTACAAATATTGTTTCATTCTTAAAAGAAATTGGAATATATTATAAAATATAAAAATGTTGTTATATTTAAAACGATTTTAATTTTTATCACGTTATCTTAGTGTTGATTTTTATTTGTAAATAATCAATTTGCTTTAGTCTAGAATTTTAGTTTATTGAAAGACCTTTTGTCTGATTTTAAAAATATACCTTAAATTGTTATAATATTTGAATTAGCTCTCGCCGCGATATAGCCTTTCTGTGCTAATGCGGCGTAAAGCAAACAACAATCAATCAATCAATCAGAAAAGATAGGTCAAAGTGAGTCTTCTGAGTGACATTTTTAATTATGATTGAACCATGTTGTTCTACCAAATACATTTCAACTGTTATTTAAAGCATTAATGCTACATATTGAATAAGAATGGAAACGGGGAATATGTCAAAGAGAACAACCCGACCAAAACAACTCGAGGCCACCAATGGGTCTTCAATATGCGAGAAATCCCGCACCCAGAGGAGGTCTTGAGCAGGCCCCGAAATCCTAATGTATACTAGATCAAGAAAATGGACGCCACTCTTCACTTCGAAACACAGAGATGAACTAAAAGTAAAAAAATATACAAGACTAACAAAAGCTATAGGTTCCTGACTTAGGACAGGCGCAAAATATGGTAGGGTTAAACATGTTTAGTGAGATCTCAACCTTCCCCCCTTTCACCTACAGCCAATGTAGAATAAATAAACACACCATGATACGTACAAATAAAAACCAGTCCAAGAGAAGTCCGAGTCCAATGTTAGAAAATGTAAAGTAATATAACATACGATGAAAGACATGAATTAACAAAGGACTACTAGCAATGTACACCATGTCAAGTGTATTATGTATCCCAATGTTACAAGGTGGTCTAAATATGACAGACATTGTAAAACAAATTGAAGCAATTCAAATAGGATGGGTCAAAAGATTAAGATCTCCTGAAACCTCTAACTGGAAAGTTATACCAAGATTCTTCTTTGATAACTTTGGAAAAAAAAAATAATTTTTAATATGAACATAGAAAATATGAATTCAATATCAAACATAAATACCAGACTTTTACTTAGAAATAATAAAAACATGGATAAAATATACAAAGGGGAAAACTGCAACACCTGAAAATTTTAGATCAATCCGACAACAGATTATATGGGGGAATAAAAGATAAGGGTAAATGCCTTGTTTTTAAAAATTGGATTGATAGTAAAATAATTCATATAAATGACATATTAGATACCAATGGGAAAATATCAGAAAAGGTAGTACTTGAGAAATTATAAAACAGAACTAATTGGATTGCTGAAATGCTAAAACTTAAAAAATGCTATTCAAATAAAATGGAAAACAATGATTGAGCATGAGAATTCAGTTAAGACTAAAGTTTTAACCATGCTGAACATCAAAATAAATAGTCGTCCGGAACTTTTATTAAATAATATGGAAACAAAAAATATTTATAAATTTATTAAAGTGCAGGGTAAAGAGACACCACTAGGATTCTTAAAATGGAATCGTCTATTAAAAATTGGTAACTTAAATAAAAAAAACAGTAAGCATTTTAAAATTCACTCATTTTTTTTCTGAAAGATAATACACTAAAAATATTTAGATGGAAACTTTTGCACTATATCTTACCTTGTAAAGTCTAATTGAAGCAATGGAAAATAAGTACAAGCTCAAACTGCCATGAATGTAATATTACAGATGATTACGAACACATATTTTTAAGATGTAAAACATTAAAAGTATTTTGGGAAAAAATAAAACATATTTTAGGAAAAATTAAAATAGAAACTCCTATTCTAAGCTTATAAAATTTAGCATGGGGATATTAAATTGAACAGGAAGAATACTATGAAGTAAACTACTTATTAACAATAATCACATACGCAATTTATAAGGCATATAGATATAGGAAGATGTGGCATGAGTGCCAATGAGACAACTCTCCATCCAAGTAACAATTTATAAAAGTAAACCATTATAGGTCAAGGTACGGCCTTCAACACGGAGCATTGGCTCACACCGAACAGCAAGCTATAAAGGGCCCCAAAAATTACTAGTGTAAAACCATTCAAACGGGAAAACCAACGGTCTAATCTATATAAAAACGAGAAACGAGAAACACGTATGAACTACATACACAGACGACAACTACTGTACATCAGATTCCTGACTTAGGACAGGTGCAAACATTTGCAGCGGGATTAAACGTTTTAATGGTACCAAACCTTCTCCCTTTTCTGAAACAATAGTATAACATCACAACATAGAAAAACACACTATAAAATATCAATTGGAAGGCTTAACTCAATCAAAAAACGTAAAAACACACAATGAACGAATAAATTTGATCTGTGATACCTGCATGCACATACATAGTTAATAAAATTTATAAGGCATACATAATTAAGGTCAAAAGTAAATAAACAGGTTTAAACAAAGTTAACGTATGATACCACTGTGAAATGTTTAACAATATTTAGAAAATCATCACTTTTGAAAAAATTTGCGTCATATTATACACAGGTAAATGCAAATAATTTTGTTGTTAAGTATACTTCTTCTGTGTGTATAAAATCTTCCGTTTAGGAATACCAAGAAATTACTTTAATATCAATAAAAATACTACATTTCTGAACAAAGATCAAAACCTGTTAATACTTTTTGCATTTTCAAATCAAAATTTCAAGAAATTTTCGAAATTGAGTGTAAACGGCAGGATAAACTCAATATTCTTTGCAGTGTTGCAAAAATTTTAAGTGCTTTGTAACTAGATTTAAGGTACATTTATGTTTAACCCCCAAGGGTGACTGGGGGAATAGAAGTATGGTCACCATTGGTCTTCCTCCGACCGGCAGTAAAACCCTTGCTAAAGTTGGGCGTCCGTTTGGCTGTGCGGGATGTACAAATTTGCAGCCACGTCCGGTTAGAATGGGGACGTTAAATCCGATGCCTCGTGTGCTACGCTCTTTGCACGTTAAGAACCCTTGCAACAACTCTTTGAGGGGTCCGTAGGTGACCTGTTGCAAGGCTAAATTTCTGTCCCTATCCAATATACCCTCATTACCCGTAGCAGTCTAAATTTCTCCGACCTTAATCCCGGACGCCCCTATTACAGAACCTACCTATTGTATTTATTTTTAACTTGTCCTCGTCCTGAATATGCATGAAATATTTGCCACTGGACGTTAAGCAACCATCAATCAATCAATCAATCATTTATGTTTATTTTTTTTTTATGTTATAGATTTATATAATATTATCATCACTTTGACATTTATAGAATAGAACCTTATAATTATATGGTATAGGTGTATAAGCAGACATTTGTGTTTAGATAGATATATATACATATATGTAAACTTATGCACGGGAGACTGTATGCGTAAATTGTGTTTTTTTACAAAACAAATAGCAATTAACATGTAATGTATAAAAAGAGTTTTCTCCCTTTACGCAATAAAAATCACTGATTCCGTGCATAATGGTCATGGGTCACGATGTTTGTAATATTATCCAAATGAAATTAGCAAAAGACACAAAGCGGTTTTCTAAATTAGCAATATATATTCTTATTTTCAATTTTGGAGAAATCAAACATGCTGAAATATCTACTTTCGTTTCATTGAACGTAATTTAGAATTATATCAAAGATTGAAGACATTTCAAATAGGTATATATACACATAGAAGAACATCATACATTAAGTCAACTTAATCATAGTGGCACACTAGTTATAGTTGAAACTTACCTTGATAGAATATAATAGACAAAATTTATCCAACGGAAAATCACACGTGTTGTAGGGTTTATAAATAAATCACTGTAAATAACAAACCGTAAACGGAGAAAACAGATATTCGCAAAATGAATGTAACATGCAACTGTAAATTATTCCAACAATGGAGAACATATAATTTCGTTAAGTCAATCCCCTGGTTCATTTGACGATTAACACACAGGGATAAACCTATATATAATGGTTGTACTATATATGGCAGTTGTTAACAACTAGATAATAGTGCAATAAAGAATTTGTTAATGTTAAAAAAAATGTACACCATGTCAAGTATATGAAATATCAACATAAAACCTCTAGGAATGAATATTCTATACCCTTTATTCCAGAAGAAAAAAAATTGTAATAATACTAATATATCTGTTCCAGTAACAATTATATTACCATGATTTCAGGATATTTTTTCATGTGGAACTTAATATATGAACAATCTACTTTTTCATGACAGAGTAAAATTTTAGTTTTATACAACCAACAATACTAAATTTATCGATAGGGGAGTAAATAAAAAGTGCCTTCCAACACCCTCCTTTTCCATACATTTATTTCTGAAAAAGCCAAAACATAAAATTATTTTATTTCTACGGACTATGGTATGCTAAAGGATCATTAAACGTTTTAGTTCAATAAAAAGTAAAATCACAAAAATACTGAACTCCGAGGATTGATTGAATGATTGTTGGTTGCTTAACGTCCAGTGGCAAATATTTCATGCATATTCAGGACGAGAACAAGTTCACAATAAATACAATAGGTAGGTTCTGTAATAGATTAAGGGATTAAGGTCGGAGAAATTTAGACTACCACGGGAAATGAGGGTATATTGGATAGGGACAGAAATTTAGCCTTGCAACAGGTCACCTACGGACCCCTCAAAGAGTTGTTGCAAGGGTTCTTAACGTGCAAAGAGCGTGACACTCTCTTTACACGAGGCATCGGATTTAACGTCCCCATTCTGACCGGACGTGGCTGCAAATTTGTACATCCCGCACAGCCAAACGGACGCCCCACTTTAGCACGGGTTTTACTGCCGGTCGGAGGAAGACCAATGGTGACCATACTTCTATTCCCCAGTCACCCTTGGGGGAGTGAACTCCGAGGAAAATATGTACATTACAAATCATCAAGATAGGGTTTTAAAATTAAATAATTCTAGTTTGAGATCAAACGAAAGAGGAATAACCAGAAACAATATAATGTTCAGTATGAAAATAATCAACACATTTTAAGAATTAGATTTTTTAATCAGAAATGAAAGGTGTCCATGCCCATGTTTTTCGTTTCATTCATTGTGAGAATTCTGAAATACTGTTAAAAATCATTACACTTTCAGTATTGAAAAACAAGAATAGTTATAGCCGAATATGTTCATGTCTGTATGTGTTGGTTGTATATCGATACTGTCACCTTTCTGTAATTCAGTCACAACAATTAGGAGATAACTGTATTGTATTTTAAGCTCCGACGGCATCAAATCACCAATTGATACCGTCGGAGCTTAAAATACAATATTGTTATCTCCATTCTAATGAAACTGACAGAAAACAACGTCAAATCATACATTTAAAATCTGTCATAGGTCGTCTGCGCTTGCACGTACATTTTCATGGCATCAATTGTCAATTAATGCCATGAAAATTGGTGTCGTTATCCAATCAAAACGAACGTTACAAACGATGTTGCATTAGAACTACAGCATTTGATTCAGAATAACGTCCATGTTCTGTATAATAAATGTTCATTGTCCGTGTATTAGTTCTATATTATTTTTTTGACGCTCACCATTTGTATATTCAATTAGAAATGTTAATAGATACTATGCACAACATGTATTCTTCAGTGTTACTCAGAGTAAATTTTGAGGTAAAAATACAGCCATTTAAGCCAAAGTGAACCTTAATCTCAATATGGTTTATGTTTTTTTCTTTGGTGATAATTTAAGAGAATCCGGATAAAATGCGTTAATACTAACACCCAAAGAGGCATTTTTTTTGTAACAGTGGTTTGATTCCGCCAGTGTAGTTTATCCGGAGGAAGAAAATCCCCAGTGATTTTTATCCACCAACGAAAATTCACTAGGTTTTTCTATCCGGGTCCAGTGTAAAACATCCACCAGTCATTATAAGGTTCTTAAAAGGTTTTTTTGAAGGGGAAATATATATAAAATGTGGCTTTATAGTTTTTAGTGTATTTGAAACTTGCATAGTTGATTTATGTTAAAAGTGGAGAGTTTTCATCTAAGGAATGTTCACACTGGTGTTTTTAAACAAGGAATGATTACACTAGTGATTTTGTACCGGAATGATTGCACTAGTTATTTTATACCGGGTTTAATTACACTAGTGCTTTAGATCCATACATTAATTGCTGAAGCGATTAGTACTCATTTGAACACACGATAACACAATAATGCTTATCAACGAATAAGATTTAAATAATTTTTCTATGCAAATCTATAAAATCATAGCTTTTAAATTGTCACTAATTATAATATTTATATTTATTGGATTGCCGAAGTTTTTCTGTGTATTTCCTTTTCGGTCGACTTGGATATAAAATCATATCTTCTATGTCAATATCAAAGGATGCTTCGATAATTGAAACTTTATGTAAGAACAAATCTGCTCTTTAAATTTGGTTTATATCAAGTTCAATGGCCTGATCATTGATACAGTATTTTGAGTTATAAAAACATCCTCCTCATCATCATCAATATTATTTACTAGATTGACTCAGATTAATTAAACTGGTTCCTTGAAAATCGTTTTAATTTTAACCCATTTATTTATGTAAACAATAAACCGGTTTAATATAAACTAAACAACGATATCAAGATCGACGCTTTCACACTATTTACATCCAATATTCTCTAGTGAAAAACAGTTACCCGGAATAAATACACGGCGGAATGAAAGTACGCTTACATGTATACTTTACAACTCTATGTACTACCAACGACAATATTATTTTCATTACCTGTATGACGTAGCTGGGCGCCTAAACAACCTATCATACGGTATTTCTCTTTGGTATACTATATTTTGAGGTTGATAGTTTAGGGATATTGTTTGATTAGAAACAATTCTCCTGAACCTCATTGATGACTTTGGAATACAAACAGTATACTGACCGGCAATAAAACATAAGGTTGAATGGGGCGTCATTATAGATGGTGTGTGATGTACACATGAAGAATGTATTTTTTTTCTGGTGAAATCAGAGCTTACTATTCTGTTCAAATTTTATTGTAAAGGGTATATTGGATAGGGACAGAAATTTAGCCTTGCAACAAGTCACCTACGGACCCCTCAAAGAGTTCCTGCAAGGGTTCTTAACGTGCAAAGAGCGTGGCACTCTCTTTACACGAGGCATCGGATTTAACGTCCCCATTCTGACCGGACGTGGCTGCAAATTTGTACATCCCGCACAGCCAAACGGACGCCCCACTTTAGCACGGGTTTTACTGCCGGTCGGAGGAAGACCAATGGTGACCATACTTCTATTTCCCAGTCACCCTTGGGGGGAGTTCCTGTATGAAGTCAGCCTCATATTAATAAAGAAACAAGTCGGCAAGAAGAGGGGCACAATTGGTTCCCATTGGAATGCCGACAGTCTGTTGAAAAACACGTCTTTCAAACGTAACAAATACTTTGTCAATCAAGAAATCAAGCATCTTGACAATGTCAGTTTCAGATAATTTTTTGTCTGAATCAGAGTGATTCTTTACAAAGTAGAATTTATCCCTCCCAAGACAAGATACTTGTATATAATTTTCTCTAATAAAATGATTTTTTTTGCCTAGTCCAAATACTTTTCTCTGTAATTATAAGTTGGAGGCTTATAGTTCTTTTTTCCAATGTTACTTCTTGGGGCATTTCTACGGTTTGGGTTCCAGATGGATGTGAAATCGCGATCAACATTTTCATTCCAATGACAAACTGCCAACTGACTTCTAGCTTGGTAATTGTCATCACTAAAAGCAATTCTTTTATCTTGGAATATGTTCATAGTATTGTTAAAGCTCTCAACATAACATGTATCTTTGGCTAACACATAATCCTCAGGGTGAGTGTAAATTGTAGATTTCCGTATAACACCTTGGAGAAGTTTTCAGCAATTGGTATTGAAAGAACTATCCGCTTAGGTTCGTAATTTGTATTACGTTTACATCGTGAATCAGGATGACACTTCTGGTGGTTGTTCTTATAATGTCTCACAATATTTAGCAATACATCCTTTAATACCTTTGGATTTGCTTCACAATTTCTAACGGCCCAACCCCCCAAGGGTGACTGGGGAATAGAAGTATGGTCACCTTTGGTTTTCCTCCGACCGGCAGTAAAACCCGTGCTAAAGTGGGGCGTCCGTTTGGCTGTGCGGGATGTACAAATTTGCGGCAACGTCCGATCAGAATGGGGACGTTAAATCCGATGCCTCGTGTTAAGAGAGTGCCACGCTCTTTGCACGTTAAGAACCCTTGCAACAACTCTTTGAGGGGTCCGTAGGTGACCTGTTGCAAGGCTAAATTTCTGTCCCTATCCAATATACCCTCATTTCCCGTGGTAGTCTAAATTTCTCCGACCTTTATCCCTTAATCTATTACAGAACCTACCTATTGTATTTATTGTGAACTTGTTCTCGTCCTGAATATGCATGAAATATTTGCCACTGGACGTTAAGCAACCAACAATCAATCAATCAATCTAACGGCCCAATGAAAATGTGTGGCAACTGTTTCCACTTGTCCTCTAATTGAGCAGACTAGGACTTTTCTTTTAAATATTTTGGTCCCGCAGATACTCTTTTCATTGCAACTTTTATCTTTTTAATGGCATGCCATGGATCATTCTGAATTGTAATAATTCCTTTGTCTTTTACCAGCTTGTTAATACTCAAATTTGGGTCATGAGAATGTCCATTACCTTGAACATCTTGCTCTTCCAAGTAATGATAGATTCGTTGTGTACACAATTTTTCATGGCGTTGTGATACAGAATCATCAGATTTTGTAATATGTTCACATTTAAGAACTTTGTGGATTTTTTTCTCCTGTGGCTACAACACTGCTGTCTTTTGCATCTGTCATTATGTTAATTCCTGTCAAGTCATCGTACATTTCAATTTCTGATCTCCAGGAACAGAAATTTTGAAGCAAGGAGGTCGTTTTGTTTCTTTTCCATTTTCAATAGCAAGTGAATAATACTAAATGTAACTGATGCAATATAATATTATACATGTAGAAGATTATCTACATGATCTATATGTGAACAGTTTTGTAATTTGAACCGGTCTTAGAAAATTTCGGACCACAGCAGGGGATTGTTTTATTTATATTTTTTATCTACAAATCCTAATAATAATGTTATGGATATAATAATTTAACAATTACATTATTGCAATGGACATTTTTTAAATATGGAATTATAGGGAGTGGGGGCAGTAAGAATTAAACAGAATTCATAATAAAGCCTTACGAAACATGCACTGCCCTGCATGATAGCCTCCCTCAATTTGAAAGGGGATTCTAAAGGAGTACTGAACATAATTTTTAAAGCATTACAGACGCAATGTCTTGCAAAGTATGTTAGATATGTTTTAAACATATTCATCATGTCAGTTTTTATCCCGTATGTAAAATCTTTTATTGTAAAACATAAAATATGAATGAGATCTCTCCTGTAGATACCTTATTATAATACGAGGTGTGTATAACACTGGGATTATGATGTCCAATAGTTATCAAAGGTACCAGGCTTATAATTTCATACACCATTCGCGCGTTTCGTCTACATAAGACTCATCAGTGACGCTCAGATCCAAGATATTTGGTGCTAAGATTTGGAGGGAAAATATTGTTGTTTTATTGCTACAGTTTGATAAAAGGTCAAGTCGTGTAAATTAGATATCAAATATACACTTCACAAAATGGAGAAAATAGCACTTCTTGTCACTGAAGAGCAAAAGGAAACCATTTACAGTTTATTTGGATATTACAATTGGGATGTAAATTTAGTAGATAGTGACAATGAGATTGCAAAAGTTAAAACTATGTCCACACAAACTAGAGACATTGTACATGAGGAGATAGAAGATGGAATTGAAGAACCCCCAAGGGTGACTGGGGAATAGAAATATGGTCACCATTGGTCTTCCTCCGACCGGCGGTAAAACCCTCGCTAAAGTGGGGCGTCCGTTTGGCTGTGCGGGATATACAAGTACGCAGCCACGTCCGGTCAGAATGGGAACGTTAAATCCGATGCCTCGTGTAGAGAGAATATCACGCTCTCTGCACGTTAAGAACCCTTGCATCAACTCTTTGAGGGGTCCGTAGGTGACCTGTTGCTAGGCAAAATTGCTGTCCCTATCCAATTTACCCTCATTTTCCAGTGGCAGTTTAAATTTCCCTGACCTTCTTCCCGGATGGCCTACATTACAGAGCCTACCTATTGTATTCATTGTTAATTTGTTCTCGTCCTGAATATGCATGAAATATTTGCCACTGGACGTTAAGCAACCAACAATCAATCACTTCTTAACCCTTCCCAATATTTGAATAAAATCATATTTTTATGAATTGTCTCCCTTTTATACCCTAGCCCCGGTCTTTAACATTATTGCCATGTAATGTAGATAGGGCCTTCCTTTTTTCGAGGAGAAATATGGTCACTTGGTCGTCTTCCGACCGGCAGTATAACACTTGCCAGAGTGAGGCGTCCGTTTGGCTGTGCGGGATGTATCAAGTTTGCAGCCACGTCCGGTCAGAATGGAAACGTTAAATCCGATGCCTCGTGTAAATAGAGTGCAACGCTCTTTGCACGTTAAGAACCCTTGCAACAACTCTATGAGGGGTCCGTAGGTGACCTGTTGCAAGGCAAAATTTCTGTCCCTATCCAATATACCCTCATTTCCCGTGGCAGTCTAAATTTCCCCGACCTTAATCCCGGACGCCCCTATTACAGAACCTACCTATTGTATTATTGTTAATTTGTTCTCGTCCTGAATATGCATGAAATATTTGCCACTGGACGTTAAGCAACCAACAATCAATCAATATTATATGAATTAACAGTACATTATATAAGTAAATAAGATTGTCCTTTAACATTTACCTTATGTAAAAATTAATGATGGTATTTGACAAGCCATTGCCATCAAACAATGATTTTGCGTCTGATAATTTCAAGGCCTCCACAATTTGGTGGATTTGAGGTTTATTCCTGTTTCTCTGGCCAGGTCATAATTCTAATAAATAAAAAAAATTTATCAACAAAAGCAACAATATTACTGTTAATACAGTAAAAGCAAACACAATGAAGTACTGTTTCAATAATGAAAAAAAAATCTTAAATCAATTCCTAATACTAATATTGGCTCTCAATATCTTAAGTGGTAACTGAAACATTGTTGAAAACAAGACCAGCACCAAGTCAGGATAGGCCTCACTGGGTATGATTGATCTAAATAAAGAATATGCTCATCTTAGATTCCAAAAAAAATCCTGGATAAACAATATGAGTTTTCCAGTCTTGCATATGAATATACAGTAGTTCAAGGTACAAGGAAGATAACGTATGTCAGAACGTTGATGTGTTGAAAGAAACAACATTGTTTTTTTTTATCTACAACTATTCAGTTGTTTAAGTTATTATTTGTCAGAATTCTAGGAAGTGATAGTTATCAGTTCAAAAGAAAAACATCACTATTATTCATTTATTAAAGGCAGTACAGTTACCCTTTACTAACATATATTAGGTTATACGTTTACATTAGGTTTTTACATTAACAATATGCCGTCTTGGATGGAGAGTTAGACGGCATATTGTTAGTCTCATTTGCCTCATACAACATATTTTTTTATTATATTTATCTTCAACATCTGTAACTATAATTTCAGTTATAATCAAACTTACATAGGGTCACTTGATACATGGCCACAGCAGGAGAATGGTATTACACTGCTGTCATCTGGCATCCCTACACATAGAGTGTGTGCCCACATGCAACAGTTATTACACTAGACCCAGGAGTCTCCCCATTACACATGGCACTAAATGTCATTATGCATCTCGCATCACCAATCAGTACTGTTGTGTTTGATCTTACTTCTACATCTGAACACATAAATTATATCATAAAAAAAATTATAAAACCTCCAATATTTCACCTGTTTATGTTTCTCATTTCTTAATTCAAGAAACAGAAGTATTAATTTAGTATTTTAATAAAATTGAGAATGGAAATGGGGAATATGTATCAGACACAACAACCCGACCAATGGGCATATAACAGCCGAAGGCCACCAATGGGTCTTCAACACAGAGAGAAAATCCCGCATCCAGAGGTGGGCCTCAGCTGGCCCCTAAATAAAAATGTGTACTAGTTCAGGGAAAATGGATGTCATACTAAACTCCGAAACATACAAAGGAACTTAAATTAAAAAGAACCATACAAAACTTAACAATGACCAGAGGCTCCTGACATGGGACAGGCGCAAAAATGTGGCGGGGTTAAACATGTTTTGTGAGATCTCAACCCTCCCCCTATACATCTAGCAAATGTAGAATAATGAAACACACAGCAATGCGCACAGTAAAACTCAGTTGAAAAGAAGTCCGATGTCGGAATAGGTGACAAATGAAACTAAGCAAAATGACAATGATACATGAATAGAGAAAGAACTACTAGCAGTTACTGACATGCCAGCTCCAGAACTCAATTAAACTGATTGAAAGATTGTCTTCATCATATGAAAATAAAGGACAATAACCCCGTTAGGGGTTTAGTATCATACCATCATAAAATATATAAGAACATTATTAAGGATTTTTCCATGAGTGCAGGCTACACAGTTTTTTTTTCCAATTTTTTTTAATATCAATTAAGCGTTGTCTTTAGGGTGAATTGTTTTCATATCTGGCTGGGGATTTAATTATTTTATATTGAATGTCTTAAAAAAAGTGAGGCTACCTTGTTTAAACACAACTGGCTGGACATGGCTCATGCTACCATTGCTCCTCACTCGACTCCATATAATGTGTAATGGCTGCATATTGCCTTGCTGGCAATTGCATGGGCCAACACAGGAGTCAAAGATGTCCATTGGCTACAGGCAATGTTGTTGAATTGGTACATGCATGGCACAACTCATAAATTTCACTTGCAGCAATCCTTTAAAAAAAAGAGCTTTGTTTAAATGAAATGTCATCCAGTTACATTATTAGATCTTAAGATATAATTAAAATATACCGGTATCAGGTTATTTTAATCCAGCCACTTTCTACAAAAATTTATTTCACATGACTTTTTTCAAATAATAAACAGAGAGACTAAGCATCAGTGTGTAATTCATAATAAATGTCTTTGTTACCAAAAGGAAAATTTCATTTCTAACTTTATGAATTTATTTTATTGAAGTAATTCCTGGATTTTGAACCTCTCTTCGAGCTATTTGGAATCAAACATTACTGGTGAGTCTTATGTAGATGAAACATGCATCATATGATCCAAATAATGAGCCTAATAGCATTGACCAGTGTTTATTACAGATAACTTGAATATCAGTAATGTTAATTTCTTTTGGCAAAAGAAAATTCTTACAGCAATAGCTGAATACTACAAAGCAATAAACAAAAAATAAAAAAACAAAAAAAACAGAAGAAAATTAATGGTTGAAGAATCCAGGATGAATGATATATTCGATATAGATGCAACATAGGAGCACTTCTATAAATGTTCTTCATTTTCACTTGAACCATTCCCCTCCCCTTTTGAGTATGGTATGCTGTTTCAAATGGGGAAGATATTTTAATCCTGCCTTCAGACTAGCCAACATGAGCAAATGCTTTCCCTCCTCTGTGCCATATGGAACAGTAAAAACAGTCTCACAGCCGCTTGATCTATATACTGTCCCATTAAAAGAACAGTTGTGAAAGGTAGATAAAAAAAAATTATGAAGGTATTTATCATTATATAAAAAAGTAATAACTTAAAATTGTATGTGTAGTTAAAACTCCCCCGACTAATTTTAAGTATTGAAAAAAGAACGAGCAGGTATCTGATTAAAAGAAAAATCCATTACTGTACAGATCATTCCTGTGCAGTTTTAAGACGAGACATATATATTTATACTGCACTTGTTCTATATGAGCATTCAAAATGCGTTGACTGTATATTTCTATGTCATATAATGTCACTGACCTGATATCACCTTTCCTCATGAATATTTAAATAATAGAGCCAGAACTATATTTAAATATTCATGACGACCTCTTCAACCTGTCCTTGTTTCCAATGTATACAACGAAGCGTGGAACGACACAAACTTATTTCTTTTACAATTGTTGGAAAAACATATTTCACTTGTTAATATTTTTTGTTTAAAATCTATAAATCATTATGTTTTATGCTTATTGTTGGTATTTTAGTCCATATTCAAACGCATTCGTTCACCATCGATTGGTTTCAACAGGTAATGTACATTTCATCATGTTCATTGTGATGTATATTTCTTCGCAAGATATAAGGCCTTTTTAAAGGGGGATTTTTCCTAAAATTTCAATCAAATAAATAACAATAACACAATAAACACCCCTAAGGGTTACTGGGGAATAGAAATATGGTCACTACAGGTCTTCTTCCGACCGGCAGTAAAACCCTTGCCAAAGTGGGGCGTCTGTTTGGCTGTGCGGAATGTATCAAGTACGCAGCCACTTCCGGTCAGAATGGGGACCTTAAATCCGATGCCTCGTGTAGAGAGTGTGCCACGCTCTCTGCACGTTAAGAACCCTTGCAACAACTCTTTGAGGGGTCCGTAGGTAGCATGTTGCAAGGCAAAATTTCTGTCCCTATCCAATTGACCCTCATTTTCTAGTGGCAGTCTAAATTTCCCCGACCTTCATCCCAGTCGGCCTCTATTACAGAACCTACCTATTGTATTTATTGTTAATTTGTTCTCGTCCTGAACATGCATGAAATATTTGCCACTGGACGTTAAGCAACCAACAATCAATCAATCACAATAAACAACAATTGAAAATGTTTGTTTTTCTCTAGATTGCAGTTTAAAGACAATAATAGTGTATTGACTTGACATATCAACGATATAAGGATTCGGCCCGAAACGGAGAAAAATAGCCTCGCATTTCCCCGTTTCTAAGCCTCATCCTTATATCGTTGATATGTCAAGTCAATACACTATTATTGTCTATATACAATATATAAATATTTTAAATCTAAAGATGCAGGTTAAATATATAGTCCTTGTCAGTTATCCCAACAAAACTCTTACAACTATATTCATTAGATGAGCGGTGTATGCATATACAAATGTTCAAGAGAAAAGAAATAATTCTCAAAGATGGTGTTATAGCATATTTTCTTTCGATTTTGTCACCATAAATACATTCTCATTCACACACTTTTACATGCTTGAATTAAAATTGCCTTCAAATATGATTAGATGATATATGAAATATAATATTTTGAAAATTAATCCTTATCAACATAAATACCTCCTATCAACTCTTCCAATATTCACAGGCAATGTTGTTGGCATTGGTACTGATAAAGAATGGTGAGACCAACTATCAAACACCATGTCTTCATCAATAGTTGTTTGTCCGCCTGGCTTCTCAATGATGCACTTTTAACAAAATACCTTTAGCTATGGATTCCTGGGTAAGAAATATTAATGCCATTACATTTTCTCAATTATTCCAACATGCAAAAATCTACTAGTTAATGTAATTGAAATTTTCTTGAATAAAAATGAAATTATAATTGGGGATTGACCAACAGATATACAGATTGAAAACAAAAATTGATATTTAAAGAGGGGGGGGGGGGGGTCGGAAGTCACTATTTATGTGAGCCCCCAATGCATACAATTTTAATTGATTATTTTATATAACTGTAATGGCTACCTGCTTTGATTAACCATCATCCATGACATTTTAACAGAAGTGCCTTCTAACCCCCCACCCCCATTCAATTAATTCTTGAAAAAACCCTAACCAAATTAAACACAAGATATTACCACTTTTCTAAAATCTGGACTTTCTGGTGATGTCCGCTCTCCCAGTTCCATTGCAACAAAGTTTGTCGAGTTTCATCAACATAAAGTAGTCCACACAAAGAACATTCAATGACCTGATTCAAAAAAGAAACTTAAAAAAGGCAGAGGTGATAGAAAGGGTTTCGGGGAATGCACGAGGGAGAATATTTTCCTTGAACCTTCAAATGACAGTTAGTACCAAGGACGTGTGGAAAATTATCAGTGATAGACTTTAAACTATTGTCAAAACACAGAACAAACATAAACGTGTAGCGGATGATCGAAAGACAGAGGCAAAAGAACTCCGGGAATGAGCAAAGAAAAAGTCAGGAGATGTAGCATATAAATACTCAACAATAACAAATTTATAATGCATTAACAATTCATAACATATGTACAACTGTCTAATGAAGAACGTTTATAATGATAAATAAAAAAATAAAATTCACCTACAATTTACCTGTTCACAATCGATGCAAATGAAAGACAAAATCAGTGCAAGCGAAAGAAAAAATCAGTGCAAGTGAAATGCAGATCGGCTCAAATGCAAAACGCTATTTTTTATGCATGTGAAAAAATTAATTAATGGATCAAATACAAATATAAATCAATTGTTTTAAAAACAATTGTTAACGGTCTTTCCCCTCCGAAACATGATTTATTGATTGATTGATGAATGTATTGATTGATTGATTGATTGACTGATTGATTGATCGATTGACTTATTAAACACGTGAGATAGGGTCGCTTGAAACAAGCAAACACGAAACAAATGAGATCTTGGACCCGTATTAAACACAAAGGACCGAAACATGCATGTAATGGTTGGTTGGTAGGTAGGTAGTCTGGTTGGTTGGTTAAACACCAGGGGCCGAGCCACTAGGACAACGCGAAAAGGGAATTGAGAGTCGAGTGCCCGTGTTTAAACACGTGAGACCTATCCTCTAGGAATACGCGAAAAAGGAATTGAGAGCCTAGTGGCCGTGTTTAAACACTTGAGACCTATCCTCTAGGAATGCGCGAAAAAGGAATTGAGATCCTAGTGGCCGTGTTTAAACACTTGGAACCTAGGCTTAAGGAATACGCGAAAAAGGAATTGAGAGCCTAGTTCCCGTGTTTAAACACTTGGGACCTAGGCTCTAGGAATGCGCGAAAAAGGAATTGAGAGCCTAGTTCCCGTGTTTAAACGCTTGGGACCTAGGCTTAAGGAATGCGCGAAAAAGGAATTGAGAGCCTAGTTCCCGTGTTTAAACACTTGGGACATAGGCTAATGAATACGCGAAAAAGGAATTGAGAGCCTAGTGGCCGTGTTTAAACACTTGGGACCTAGGCTTAAGGAATACGCGAAAAGGGGGGGGGGGCAAGATGGGTAGTTGTGGGCATTGGATGATTTACAAAGATAAATTGCATCATGAGAGCTGTAAAATTTGAAGCTATAATTAGTTAATTTGTTCATTTTTCCATTTCAGTGGCATGAAAACCCCCAAAACACTACGCGTATCATTTCGACAAATACTCTCGACTTAAATAATGTTGTGACTAACATTTTGCTCACATTTTTTAAAATTTTACCCCCAACTTTTTTCTGAGTAAAAGCAGTTTGAAGTGAATGTCAAAATTTAGAACATGACCTTTGACCTTGACCTAATTTTCTAAGTTGGGACCCAAGGGCCTTCAATTGAGTGGACACAAGAAAAACAGTGTTCGGGGAGATAACTCTTACAAAGTAAAGTGTACGGTTTAACAGGGTCATTTTCAAAAGCGCACCCCCAAGGGTGACTGGGGAATAGTAGTATGGTCACCATTGGTTTTCCTCCGACCGGCAGTAAAACCCGTGCTAAAGTGGGGCGTCCGTTTGGCTGTGCGGGATGTACAATTTTGCAGCCACGTCTGGTCACAATGAGGACGTTAAATCCGATGCCTCGTGTAAAGAGAGTGCCACGCTCTTTGTACGTTAAGAACCCTTGTAACAACTCTTTGAGGGGTCCGTAGGTGACCTGTTGCAAGGCTAAATTTCTGTTCCTATCCAATATTCCCTCATTTCCCGTGGCAGTCTAAATTTCTCCGACCTTAATCCCGGAAGCCCCCATTACAGAACCTACCTATTGTATTTATTGTTAACTTGTTCTCGTCCTGAATATGCATGAAATATTTGCCACTGGACGTTAAGCAACCAACAATCAATCAATCAATCAAAAGCGCAATAACTGTTCGATATCATATGCGAAAAATCTAAGCGACATCTTGCGAAACCACAATACTACGCAAGAACAAAATGTGGCGGAAGAAAAAAATAAAATCTCAGAACAAAACCAATAGTCTTTCCACGGAAAAGTGGAAAGACCTAAATAAGGATTATACTACTTATACTGATTAATGATGAAGTATTATTATCAAGCAATGTTAATTTTTTATTTACATTTATTTAAAAAAAAAACAAAAACAAAGTTTAAAGCATATGATGTTTGATTGTACCAGGAAAGGCCAAAATGTTTTTTTTTAATAATTTCCTAGCAATATATATAAATTTAATGTAAAGTAATTGAAATGTAATTCATAATTACATGTTGAAAAGGAAATGTAATAAATTACTTTCAATTACATTTAATTGAAAACAAGCTCAAATACGCTACTTTCAAATTTGTAATTAATCACAGCTTATTACAATTACATTTTTAATTACCCCCATGTCTGTTAGAAATGAACGTATACATTGATTAGGTTAGCAATTGATCTAAGATCATGTCCATACAGCATTTGCCCCCAAGGGTGACTGGGGAATAGAAGTATGGTCACCATTGGTCTACTTCCGACCGGCAGTAAAACCCTTTCTAAAGTGGGGCGTCCGTTTGGCTGTGCGGGATGTACAAATTTGCAGCCACGTCCGGTCAGAATGGAGACGTTAAATCCGATGCCTCGTGTTAGGAGTGCCACGCTCTTTGCACGTTAAGAACCCTTGCAACAACTCTTTGAGGGATCCGTAGGTGACCTGTTGCAAGGCTAAATTTCTGTCCCTATCCAATATACCCTCATTTCCCGTGGCAGTCTAAATTTCTCCGACCTTAATCCCGGACGCCCCTCTTACAGAACCTACTTATTGTATTTATTGTTAATTTGTTCTCGTCCTGAATATGCATGAAATATTTGCCACTGGACGTTGAGCAACCAACAATCAATCAATCAATCATACAGCCTTTTGTGAACATCAGGTCATTTTAATACATGTGAATGAAATGAAAGCAATGTTTAACAGAAGTATAACTCTTCAAACTGATTTTAAACCCCAACCACATTTATGCCTGTACCACGCCAGGCTATCTTGACCATTCGTTGCCAGAACATGTATGATTAATTTTTGAGAAGGGTCTAGTGTTTTTGGTAGATGTGGTCTTTTGTACTGTTCAACATTTTTCTTATAATCCTTTTATGTTTTTACATAGCATTTTCTATAAAATATTTGCAGCTGTAGAATCATTGTAGAATTGTTCGATTACCATTCTATTGACTATGTTTTCTGTTGAAGTATTGTCCAATTCAAATCATGAATTGCAAGATGAATGACAAATGATTAGCATATGTTTACATTCAGAAGAACCTTATATGACTATAATTAAAGGAACTTTGCAATGGCCAAGCTTTGGTTATTTTTTAGTAAGAACATTCATTTCAGCCTTTTCGTCACGAGCCTCCTCACATATTCTCCTCAAATCTTCAACCTGCAACAACCAATAAGGGAAAAATAATGTCTTATTGAAGTGACCTGACAATACATGATTCTTATTTTGTACAACCTGTTAGAATGTCCCCGTTCTAATGTTTGTGTCAACCATTTAGACTCTCACCCACGAAGACCTCTGTGAATGATTTTTGAACAAAAGTTAGACATTTGACTCTGAAATAGAGCATCAGCATTATTGGACCCCCCGGAAATTTAAAATTCATACTTTCGCATTTTTTTTTGCCTGAGCTTAATTTCAATCTTCCATTTATATGAGTGTTTCCTTTGTGAATAATGGAATTGAGACTTCATATTTCTCAATTGTAAAATTTGTTGATTAATTCTTTGATTTTCTTTACACAGATGAATGGAATATTTATTGTCTCATCACCCCAAGGTTGACTGGGGAATAGAAGTATGGTCACCATTGGTCTTCCTCCGACCGGCGGTAAAACCCTCGTCAAAATGAGGCGTCCGTTTGGCTGCGCAGGATGTACAAATTTGCAGCCACGTCCGGTCAGAATGGGGACGTTAAATTCGATGCCTAGAAAGTGCCACGCTCTTTGCACGTTAAGAACCCTTTCAACAACTCTTTGAGGGGTCCGTAGGTGACCTGTCGCAAGGCTAAATTTCTGTCCCTATAAATAAAGACAACAGTAGTATACCGCTGTTCGAAACTCATAAATCGATAGAGATAAAAACAAATCCGGGTTACAAACTAAAACTGAGGGAAACGCATCAAATATAAGAGGAGAACAACGACACAACAAAAACACAACATTAAAATGAAACACGCAGAGAAACGAACTATAATATAACAATGGCCATTTTCCTGACTTGGTACTGGACATTTTAAGAAAAAAATGGTGGGTTGAATCTGGTTTTGAGGCATGCCAAACCTCCCGCTTTTATGGCAACGTCAAACACAACACCAAAACGACAACATCACATGACAGGACCACAATACAAATATCCAATATACCATCATTTCCCGTGGCAGTCTAAATTTCTCCGACCTCAATCCCAGACGCCTCTACTACAGAACCTACCTATTGTATTTATTTTTAATTTGTTCTCGTCCTGAATATGCATGAAATATTTGCCACTGGACGTTAAGCAACCATCAATGAATCATTTATTGTCTCATTATTATAGACTATAGTGGAGAAGTCAGTGTAACGTATGGCCTAGGTTCCTAAACTATATTATGAATCGATCACATTGTGCCAGGTGATAAATTTTCAGTGCTGATCAGGATGGAAGCTAATTTAAATGAGCATGTGCACATCATTCTAAGGTAGATTCACTGTATACTACCATCTTGTATTGTACAATAGCAGTACATGATCGGTCTACTTCTTTCCCTAAATCTGCAAGTTTTTAAACAGATTTGCAATATATGTGTAAGACTGTTGTTTAAAGAAAATTAAGTGATTTGGTGCATTATACAAATCGTTAAAACAAATACCAAATATTTGTGTTTTAGAATCAATTTTGAACCTAGCCATTTAAGGGGAGAAAACTCTTGTAGTAAAAGTTTTATACTGGATTGATTTTTTACCAATGCAGCAAGAAAACAAGTTCGATTACACCATTATTTCTCTAATTTTCTTAAAGCATATTATAAAACCAATCATATTTTATTTACAAATTCTAAAATATAGATTTTTTTTTATTTAAAAAAAGTATGTGTTTTCATAAACAATTTTATATGCAAATTTGTGCAATTTTACATGAATTGTAGCTTGGAAAAGAGCAAGGTTACCTGTAATTTTTAATTGTTTAGAAAAAAGCGTAGTAAATTTTTTTTTTGGCCAATTAACAGAAAATTTTATCTTAGGAAATATTACCGATATGATCGGTCCTAAACAACAACAAAAATTATGAAAATGATTTTCAACGTAAATCAAAGGAATAAGGTTCATTGTCTATAAGCTGTATTTTTACTGAGTACAACATCTTGCAAGAACTTGAAATTAATATTCAAGAATATCAAAACTACCTAACGAACAAATATCTTTTGACGTATTCTGCCTAACTCTACTACCAAGCAGTGTACCAGGATCCTATGACAGTGCTTTAGGATTTAGTAGTAACCCAAAGCATTAATGCATAAATTATTTTACACAATATGAAATGTGTTCATTGATATATCCTTTAAAGTATGTAACATTGAAGAGCTGTAAGCATGTTAAATGTGTGCAATGGTTCAGCTATGGCTGAATGAATTTAGCAAAAATGCCCCCAAGGGTGACTGGGGAATAGAAGTATGGTCACCATTGGTCTTCCTCCGACCGGCAGTAAAACCCGTGCTAAAGTGGGGCGTCCGTTTGGCTGTGCGGGATGTACAAATTTGCAGCCACGTCCGGTCAGAATGGGGACGTTAAATCCGATGCCTCGTGTAAAGAAAGTGCCACGTTCTTTGCACGTTAAGAACCCTTGCAACAACTCTTTGAGGGGTCCGTAGGTGACCTGTTGCAAGGCTAAATTTCTGTCCCTATCCAATATACCCTCATTTCCAGTGGCAGTCTAAATTTCTCCGATCTTAATCCCTTAATCTATTACAGAACCTACCTATTGTATTAATTGTGAACTTGTTCTCGTCCTGAATATGCATGAAATATTTGCCACTGGACGTTAAGCATCCAACAATCAATCAATCAATCATTTAGCAAAAATTGTGATATATCTATTACAACCATAAAGACATTTTTCGATTCGACAAAACTAAGATCAATCGAATGCATTAAAATCTACATTCTAGATTATTTAAACATCTAAACTTTAAATGTATTTCTTTTCATGCAATATATAGAATTTAAATTATATAAGTATGAAACCTTGTTATATTAAGAGTTGTCAATATCTAGCTGCCCAGTATGGAGCCTGGTTGGTTTTGCTGCCACTTCTTTAAATCAAAAGACAATGAGTTATCAATATCTTAAGTCTTCAGTATGGAGCCTTGTTTGTTTTTCAGCTACTTCTTTAAATCTGAAGACAATGAGTCATCGATATCTATCTTTCCAGTATGGAGCCTTGTTTGCTTTTCTGCTACTTCTTTAAATCTGCACCCCAAAGGTGACTAGGGAATAGAAGTATGGTCACCATCGGTCTTCCTCCGACCGGCAGTAAAACCCTTGCTAAAGTGGGGCGTCCGTTTGGCTGTGCGGGATGTACAAATTTGCAGCCACGTCCGGTCAGAATGGGGACGTTAAATCCGATGCCTCGTGTAAAGAGAGTGCCACGCTCTTTGCACGTTAAGAACCCTTGCAACAACTCTGTAAGGGGTCCGTAGGTGACCTGTTGCAAGGCTAAATTTCTGTCCCTATCCAATATACCCTCATTTCCCGTGGCAGTCTAAATTTCTCCGACCTCAATCCCAGACGCCTCTATTACAGAACCTATCTATTGTATTTATTGTTAATTTGTTCTCGTCCTAAATATGCATGAAAATATTTGCCACTGGACGTTAAGCAACCAAGAATCATCAATCAATCTTTAAATCTGAACAAAATGCATGCTACAAATACGAATAAAAAAATGTATAGACTAATTTATTCTCATAAAACATTTGTAGATGATAGATTAAACATTTTAAAATTGAAATACAAGAAAATTGGTTAATATAAATACCATATCAAATGATAACACTTGATAGATATGGTGTTACAGAAGTGGTTTTCTTGATAAACCTTCTGGTAGGGGATGAGACCCAATCCTACCCTGGTTCAACCCCAATTATTGTTTTAACCATTAATAAAAGCAGAATATATCAAAACTGGAGCTTCTTTGTGAACACGCTGAATTTTTACACCTCCCTTTTCACATTGTCACTCGGCGAAAAAAATCTCACTTAATTCTTAATTCAAAGACTCATATTTTATACAAAAGTCATCTAAAAACCTAACTGTGGATATGGACATCAACATAGTATATTCTCATTGACTACACTTATCATGAAATTCCGTTGTTTGGTTTCAGAGGAGTTGCAATGACAAGCTATTACAGTGGTATATTTAGGCCAAGTTCAAAAGGTCATCATTCCTAGAATAAAAATTTATTCAAAATGTCTTGTCCAGAAGCACATCTACAAAGTTAGTCCTAATTATCTAAAAGTTTGACGGAATTCTGTTGTGTGGTTTCAGAGAAGTTGCAATGATAAACTGTTGCAGTAGTTTAGGCCGAAATTCTAAATTCAAAGGAGCAAAACTCATAGACTAAAATTGAATCAAAATTTCCTGTCTATATGCAACATCTACATACTAGTAGTATGTTGTAACTATCTACAAAGTTTCATAAAATTCAGTTGCGTGGTTTCAAAGGAGATTAGTGCAGCGAGCACTGATGGGCTGGTAAAATATATTATACACTATGCAATTTTTTTGCTTGGGTTAAAATAGTAATTTGTTATTACAAATAAATGTAGCAGCAAGTTTGATCTAAAGTTTAAAAAAAAGCTCAAAGACATTGCGAATATGTTACTGGACAGAATTTTCATGCAAGACAAAAAAAATAACTGACCTAATGAATTGGAGATGTAAACATATTTGGTTCTAAACAATAGGCCTGTAATGTTCTTAAACCCCTATTTTAGAACAAGAAATCAACCAAGGAAACTAAATTTTCCTGACAGTCTATATAGTATTAGTGTCAATCCAATGGGAGACAACTTTAAAAAAACATTAAAGTCTTAATTTTTTTCTATATATCTATCTAACAAACCTGAATTATTGATTTATACACAAAATAAAAGAACCGAGTTCCAAAGAAAGTCCCAACATTGCGCATATTTTACCTGTTAAAGAGACAATAATTATTTATCATATGATGCAGACAAAAGGGAATACTGTTGAAAGTTACTACAGACTGAACTCTCTATTGGAAAAGAAGATGTAGAACAAGAGTCCACAGTACAAAATGTTCGCTCGTACCATCATTTTCCATGTTCAGTGAACCATGAATTCAGTATAAACCATTTTTAGCATACATATACAACTATTTTCTGGTAACACTTTGGTATCTTGAAATTAAGGAACATAGTTACTTTATGAAAGTGGAGAAAAGTCAGGAAACTTAACAATAGCTTTAAGGAAAATCTGGGACTGTTTTGGTTGCCTAATTGTAAGCTATATCCGTGCCTATACAAGTCTTCATTTTAACGGACCATCCAACGGTGTGCAACAACAGCATAAATAGGGAATGTTACTGTTCACAGTCACATCACAGTGCCTAAAAGTGCCTTTATGTAGTTGTCAATATACTTGTATCAATATTTGTTTTCTGTCTAATTGGAATGTCTTGTTTAACTGCATACTATTAATGATCAATCAAATGTTTTTTTTTTCCTGTAATGTTCAGCCTTTAGTTGAATCAATCTGCTATATTTACTACATTCAGTAACCAAAAACAGGGAAACACGTGAAGCACACTAGACATTTTTATCCTTTAAGCAGTGTTGGTGTTTTAAAAATAAAAATTCAAGAAAACAACTGAATATACTAATGATATATTTCACAAAACAACATGCATGCATATCAACCAGCATACTTTTTTTAATAAAAAATCTCCCACCCCCTCCCCAAGATATGATTTGCAGCAGGTCAAGTTTACGATCATATTCCATCTACACCAGGGACTTACAACCTTGCGACTTTTCAAGGTGCGCCAGAGGGTTGCATCCTCTTCTGCAAATTATGTACTTTTAAATTGAATGCATGTATTTGATAAAAGATAAAGAAATAGTAAATATGGAAATTCCTAAGTATGTCATTTGTGAAGGCATAAATATATTATTTTTTTCATAAAATAATATGATAGAATGAACATTATAATCACATTAACATACAGAAAATTAAGTTTATATCAACTAGTATCATCAAATCACATTCACATACCGTATATAAAGTTTATATCTAGCATCAAATCACATTCACATAATATTTATTACCAAACACTCAAACTTCTTGAAATGAAATTTCAGATTTCACATTATATAAGGAACTACTTTTCATGATCAAAAGGTATATGCACCCAGTTTCTAGCGATAATTTTTCATATCACTCGACTGTGCTGAGAATGGAAATTATCAGTCAGCAAGTTGAAAAGAATATTTCGTAAAATAGCGATAAAAACACCTATTCCTGTTAATTACATAATTATTTCTGAGAATTGTGTCAAAAAAGACAAAAAAGTAAATTTGGGGCGGGGGATTTATCTGACAATGAACCCTCTACTGTCTGATTCTTGCCAAAACTGACACTTCATGTGTATCTATTTTTTTTTACCTATGTCCAGAGTGGACTATCCCCCCTGAAGCTGCTCTTACAGCCGATCCCCTGGTTAGACTGTAATGATCAAGTCCATACTTGAGTCTCAACATCGACTTGATAAATACATCTTCATCAGGGTTTTCTACCATTGGGCGTAATCCAACACCTCTCTTTGAAAAAAAAAATGGTTCCAGCATGTTTATTTTTGACATTGCTCTGACAGTTATCATATGTGCGTTCTATAAGTAAGCTATCATCTATGTAAGGGACACTTATATGACTCATTTTGCGCAAAAAAAGAATATACTGCTTTAAGTAATTTAGTAAAAATTCTTGGGACTATTTGATAATCCTTGTGGTAATGCACAAAATTGATAAGAGATATCATTCCATACACATTTTAAGAATTTGCGGTCTTGTTCATGAGCTGTACACTAAATTAATTGTCTTTCAAATCAATTGATGCAAAGTAATCATTTTGTTGTATGCTTTCTAAAGCTCGAACCAATGTTTCCATTTTAAAATGAAATTTTGACACACTTTCATTATTTTTTCCATGCGTCAACATTTCGAACATGTCTTTGGTCATGCTCTTAACTTCATTCTTGTCGCCTCCAGTTTTCATTATATTAAGGAATTTAACGACCATCAGTTAAGTTGTTGTCCTGCATTTCTGCACATTTTGTAATGGCAAATCTGGATCTCGTTGTTTTTTTTTGTTTTTAAAACCTCTCCAGATTTCTCTGTTGACTTTTGGGACCTGTAAACGTTTACAGTTTTCTGGGACTTAATAAGTGTCATCTAATTTTGTAAGTGTCTGTTTTCAATGGCTAGTTGATTGCCTGATCAACTAACTTTGCCATCTGATCCTCTTTTTTCCCCCAAATTTCTTTAATTTTCTTCATACATTTTTTCCAGTTCAATTAGAAAAGCTTTGTTTCCTGCATCGTCATTTGCGTCGACTATTGAGTATTTAGTTCCTCATCCTCATCGGATATATATCTTCAAGTCCATTGGCAAACACTTCACTTTCACTGCTAATAGTGTTAATGTCATTATCAACTTTATTCCTCTCTGCATTTGTATTGACTTTTGTTTAAGGGACGTATTTTCCGAGTAACAGAGTCCTGAACAGTTAACATATTCCATATAAACGTGCTAAATTAGCGATTATCTCTGTATGAGAGTCTATCTGCCGTTTGTTTACATCGGCCATGTTGGATATATTCTCCCACAATGGTTGTATTGTAAGGTCATTTCCGGTTGACATTTCGCCAACCTCTTTGCTAACACTTTGTGCTGCTTCAACAACAACTTGTTGTACATGCCTTTGTGATGTTTCACTGGCTTTCCTAGCGTAACTTGACAATTTTCATCAACCGAATCTAATAAATTCTTCCGTTTAAAAATACATCCACGCGTGAAAGTCACATCAATAGTTAGTTTCTAACTAAGTTATACTTTTTTTCCATTAATTCGACGATTTGTATTTCAGAATGTCTCGTGACCTTAATGACCTTTGGCAGTTGCGAACTTTCGTTATCTCGTAAACTCAACCGAACATAAAACATTTATCAATATAATACAAAACTCTCACATTTGAGTACCTCTTTCAAAATTCAAGTACAAAATTTATTCAGATAATAAATACACGTAATTCATTTTATCTCTACAAAGCACACCAATGTTTGCGACCAATCTTGGACAATCATCCTGTAAATAAATCAACTTTTATAATTATTTATTTCGAAAAAAGCCTCTAGTACACTTGATTGTAATGCCTCGAAGGACTAAAACTACTATCAAACCACCCGTGCATAAAATTCTACATGTACACTTGTATACATCCAATCAAACACATCTATCTATAAATACCATAAACACGTGTTCTTTAAAACACAACAAACTTATATCGATATATGTACAACTTTGATAAATATAAATAGAAGGATAGGAAAGTCCCTTCATAGTAATATCCGCAAAATACCGCGTTATGCGGGAAAACGCGAGATCTTCCAGAGAGCTTCAGCGGGAATTGCCGCTTCTAGAATTCTACAACGATTTGTTATCATAAAACAGTATATCAATATTTAAATACGGATTCAGTAGAATTTTTTTATGTAATGGTATTTAATGACACTCCAATTCAATAACGACATAAGACGCTTGTAAACCTCATAACAAGTGATCAACAGCAAGGATGCTTGATGCGACCCATGATGTTGGGTCCGATTTCATGACATTTTATGTTTGCATTACAGTCAACAGAATATTTATTTTCAATCACTGCTAATAAGTACTCCAATGTCTCATGAAACCTGTCTAACACTATGGGATGATTGTTTTGCTAGATTTGAAGGATTTGCTTTTCTAATTCCACTGCAAAACCGCGAATTATCAGAAATAAATAGATAATGTTTTCCGTTACAGATGAAACAATTGAAGATCATTGAACTATCTTCATTTGCCATTAGAATGTTACAATAAAAATACTCGACCATGAAACCTTCCATAATATTTGCCAGTTAGGGCCCAGTTAGGAATTAATTTGCATTTAAAACTAAGCTAGTAGAATTGCGTATAACAAGTTCCATCTCGCACACTAGCAAAAAAAAAGTGCCACATGGCTTTTGATCGTGTATGTTGTACCATTTGCTGTATTGGGTTATAAAATTGAATCTGATTTCATGGTAAAGTTTGAAATAACACCAAGTTCATGCGCACTATGTCTAGTATATCTTTTACGCAGCGATTTTACAATGTATCCTGATATGTAGAAATAAAATGGACTGGTCATTGCTGCTAAGGTGTGATTGCTCTTTTTCAGAGTTGTCTTTTTGCACCTTGGTCATCTGTGCCATAATTTCACCAATTATGTCTTCAAAAATCAATTGTAAAAATGTTGAAACTACATTCTCTGAATATGTTGAGAAATTGCCTAAAAATGTCTGCCTAAGAGACACATTCGAACATGAATTTTTCGAAAATTTTGACTCTATCATTACTTTGTGTAAGTTTTGAGTTTGACACTTCAAAAATTGTGTAAATATCATGTTGTAAACATTCCTTAGCAGATGTATTGTTGTTTACACAAATCTTGAATATCAGATAGGTTTTTCATTAGATTGTAACCCCCAAGGGTGACTGGGGAATAGAAGTATGGTCACCATTGGTCTTCCTCCGACCGGCAGTAAAACCCTTGCCAAAGTGGGGCGTCCGTTTGGCTGTGCGGGATGTACAAATTTGCAGCCACGTCCGGTCAGAATGGGGACGTTAAATCCGATGCCTCGTGTAAAGAGAGTGCCACGCTCCTTGCACATTAAGAACCCTTGCAACAACTCTTTGAGGGGTCCGTAGGTGACCTTTTGCAAGGCTAAATTTCTGTCCCTATCCAATATACCCTCATTTGCAGTGGGAGTCCAAATTTCTCCGACCTTAATCCCGGACGCCTCTATTACATAACCTACCTATTGTATTTATTGTTAATTTGTTCTCGTCCTGAATATGCATGAAATATTTGCCACTGGACGTTAAGCAACCAACAATCAATCAATCATTTGTACTAAAAGTATCTTTAGACAACTGTGTATATTCAGAACTACAAGATTTTGCAACTTGTTTTTTTTATGGCATGCTGGTGGTTTTTTTTTCAAGATTTATTTTCTCAAATCATCTTTGGTTATTTTGAAAGTAAACAATAACTCTTTTAGATCAGCTTGGGTCATGGCTGTTTTAAACTGAATAGTAGAAAGGAAACTGCAGAAGCTCATTAAATAAACAACATACTCAGTATTTCTATTTGATTTGAAATATATGTGCATTGTAAGGACATACTTTTAGTGAAACCCTTAAGCAGATTATGGTCATTCCTTATTATTTCCATCTTCTCTGCATCTTTAATCCTGTGCCATAATGACAAATATAAATGGAAATATCCTTAAAGGAGAAAAGCTATTAATTCCAGCCTTGGATAGGAACTGCACAGATAACTGGCTTTATATCAAAAGGGCCCCCAAGGGTGACTGGGGAATAGAAGTATGGTCACCATTGGTCTTCCTCCGACCGGCAGTAAAACCCGTGCTAAAGTGGGGCGTCCGTTTGGCTGTGCGGGATGTACAAATTTGCAGCAACGTCCGGTCAGAATGGGGACGTTAAATCCGATGCCTCGTGTAAAGAGAGTGCCACGCTCTTTGCACGTTAAGAACCCTTGCAACAACTCTTAGAGGGGTCCGTAGGTGACCTGTTGCAAGGCTAAATTTCTGTCCCTATCCAATATACCCTCATTTCCCGTGGCAGTCTAAATTTCTCCGACCATAATCCCTTAATCTATTACAGAACCTACCTATTGTATTTATTGTGAACTTGTTCTCGTCCTGAATATGCATGAAATATTTGCCACTGGACGTTAAGCAACCAACAATCAATCAATTATATCAAAAGGCAGTGTGGGTTTATAAGGCCGAAGGTCAAATACAAAATAGCTGATGACAGAAAGCGAAACTCCGGAACTGCTGAAGGTGACAGTTGGTACCGACGTAACAGTATGCCGTTTCTTCAATGAATGTATCCCACTTTTGATAAATTTCTAGGACAATTCTCATGGATGCAGAATAAGGTCGCGTATTGGACATGTTGGAGGAACCTCAACGTATTTCTCTGTATGAGATGTATTTGATTTTGAAACTTCAATTTGAAAGTACCCGACTCCGATCACTCATGGTCCAAAACAATGATTATTTCACATTGTTCATTAGGGATTTCGCCCCCAAGGGTGACTGGGGAATAGAAGTATGGTCACCATTGGTCTTCCTCCGACCGGCAGTAAAACCCGTGCTAAAGTGGGGCGTCCGTTTGGCTGTGCGGGATGTACAAATTTGCAGCCACGTCCGGTCAGAATGGGGACGTTAAATCCGATGCCTCGTGTAAAGAGAGTGCCACGCTCTTTGCACGTTAAGAACCCTTGCAACAACTCTTTGAGGGGTCCGTAGGTGACCTGTTGCAAGGCTAAATTTCTATCCCTATCCAATATACCCTCATTTCCCGTGGCAGTCTAAATTTCTCCGACCTTAATCCATTAATGTATTACAGAACCTACCTATTGTATTTATTGTGAACTTGTTCTCGTCCTGAATATGCATGAAATATTTGCCACTGGACGTTAAGCAACTATCAATCAATCAATCAATCATTAGGGATTTCTGAGCTCTCTGCTAATATAGGTTGTAACATATATTGCGATTCATTTGGTCTATTTAAAGTTGACAGTTGTTCTTGTACATCACTGCGAATCTGTTGCTGGAGTAAGTTGGGTTTTGGAACCTGGACCTGAAAGCAAAGATTCATTTGCATAATGCTTTTTGTTTTTGGTCTTTTATCAACTATCGGCAACTTGTCATGGTCCATGTATATCAGATTCGCAGGAACTACTCGACATTCTGCCTTAAATTTGATCAATGGATATCTCGAACACAACCATGGGTCAGTAGACCACGTACAAGATAGCTTGTACCAATACTAGTTTTAAAAAAGCATTTGAATGAAAACCTTGAATGGAGAATATAATTTATCGTAGCAAATATAAAATGCCTCAGTCCACCATGTCAAAGGTAGTCACGAGTCGATACTTATCTTCCACTGTAGTGCTAGATATTTAGTTAGGAGTATCTGACAAGTTGAAAGTTGAACACAATGATTCCGTAAAACTATGGAAGATGTTTGGAAAGTTCATGCATTTGTACGTTGGGGTGAAGGATCAAGTATCAAAACATTTCTAAAACTAGGTTTAACAGAGCCAAAAGAAAATATTTCAAGTTCGTAGCATGTGTTCTCAGCAATGAATTATGTTGATGGCATGTTAACGCTGATGTCCTCATTATTAAAGTGTTACTTGGCCTGTCTCGCTGTGTCCAACGTAATACCCTAAGATGGGACTATATAAGGAAGTGTATATATGAAGATATAACTACCTTGATCTGTTGTTAACTGTATATATGTCTGTCTAAGGCTTTCTATACAACTGCTTCGGTCTAGTGCACCAGAAAGAGGCTCAACTGTCGTCCTTGTGTCATCATCCGTTTGGGGTCTCTCGGGTCTCTACCAGTCTACCAGTACCACTGCCACAGGCTTGGGAAACTCCCTAGAGGATATGCAGGGCAATAACACTACACCCCCCTCCATCTTAAAAAGGAGGAACAACAGTTCCGACAAAGGACAACTGTAAAAACTCCCCAGGGCTAGACTGGTAAGGTCTCTCACTGACTAACCTATGACACAAGGTTGCTAAAAATATCTACCCTTACCCTTATTTCACAAACTACAGGAAAAAATGTAAAAAATAAAATTACCCTTACATGAAAAATCATCAGCAATCCCATAGCTGGGAAAAATGTATCAAATCTGTTTAACTTTTCCTGATACATTATACAGCCGACAATAAAATTACAATGCAAATTCCACCTATTCTTATACGTAGAATAAAAAATATAACAAAAATTTGTTCAAATCACAAAAATATCGTCCTTAAGACAAATTCATTATACCGCCCTAAATTTCCAATTTTACTAACTAAATAATTCCCCTTATAAAACCATCAACCCAACAAGAAAAAACAACCTCCCATAACTGGGATAATAGCACATGACCATAAAAAGATGACCGTTCAATCCCACCATCACCGATGTAACACATTACTATTCTACTCTACTATATACAGTGGTCAAGTTGGAGCTACCAGATCTTGTCGGTTGAACTACTTTCAACGAAGTATACACTGTACATGGGATGCGAGGCAAACAGTTCAGCATAAAAAATGCAATTCACAGATGGATCCGTTTAAGAATATACATAAATCCATTCACAAGTATTATAGTCCTTCTACATCTTGTGGAATACAGTTAGTAATATGTACACATTTGTCAATATAAAATTCCAGAATCTTCTGTTGTTCCTTAAAATAGTCACAATATAAATGTCCTCCATATATTGTAATAAAATCCATATACATATATCGAAATGTAATTTAAACCTCACATCCCAGAGCTATGTTGCTATAGCAAACCCAAAGTGGGTATCCTCCTTTAAGGAAATGTACGAACTCAAAGTTGAGTGGATTCCACTGAGAAGAAGACCTCAATGGTTGGCCTAGTCTCCATCTTGATTATATCCTGAAGTGTGATGAGGGGATCAAGCACCATCCCCTGGAACTGCAAAATAACCTCCCCTCTGCTTGGGAACCTCTCTTGGGCTAGTAAGCGCAGATCCCTTAGTGAACATGTTGGCACCATACGCCTTTCGGTTCCATTTTGAAGGATAACTCTCTGTCTGTCCTCCATAGGCACCTCTTCCACAGACTTTTGAAGGGCAACCTCTGTTGGAGCAACAACAGCTTCCTCCTGCTGAGTTGGAGCAAGCAACTCCGGACCTGCTGCTGCAGGTTGATCCTCAGCCACTTCTTCCACTGTATCCATGTGAACTTCCACAGGATCTGTGTTTTCCACCACGGGTTCGACCTTGAAGAATTGCCTGTTCCAGGCATGGAAATGAACAAGGTCGAGTCCATTATCATCGGGGCTATATTGCTCTGTTGCCAGATTGTCTTGTTGGGAGGGTGGCAATCGGTGTATTAGAGTGCCGGTTGGATCTTGAACCAGGCAGAGGTTGGCCAATCCATTTCCCGGCAAACACTCCTGAAAACTGGCATTTCTTCCCCAGACTGGGATTATACACTGGGGACTCTTGAGTTGTGTCTCAAAAACCTGAGAAGATCATCATAGGTGGCGTCCTCCTTTCGCGTCAGCCACTGAGCCAGTACCATGACCATCTGGCCACGATACTGGTGAAATTTCCGTTGCCTCATCAGGGATGGGTCTTGTTTTGAGTCAAACATGGCTGTGAGGTGAGCTGCCAGAACGTGGCGACGCACGTTACGTGTGACAACTGGACAACCCCTCACCAGATAGTATTGGTCTTTTTGGCTGACAACCCATGTCCTCTCCTCGGTCTTGCTTCTATGGCATACATAGTATGCAGGCACCTGATTTACTGCAGACTAGGGTGGTTCTGTTGAGGTATGCGGCACCTCAGGTACTTTTAAGGTCACGACCAGCTTGGTCAATTCAGCCTGCAAGGAAGAGACATCAGCCACCTTGACCTCTGGAGGTGTCTTTCCTCCATCCTGTGAGTCTTTAGGAGCTTCCCCACTCACCTGCTCGTCTTCAACGGAGGATACCAGAACATCTCTGTAATATGTTTTACCTCCCCTATCCACAGTCATCCCTCTACCCATACTGGGTTTGTCAACAACTGTGTCTTTCAGGTTATTGTTTCCATCCACCTTCCCTTCTTTATAACTTGCCATACTGAAATGATAAAAGGGAAAGGTTAATTATGCTGACTTATTGTACATTTGGCTCTCCGCCCTCTATCTGGGACAGAAAATGGCCTATTTATGAGTTAACAGTTTGGGCAAGCATATATCTCTATTGCGTCTACCTCCACTTGAAACCACTCTTAACATTGGTCGCATTGCACCATTGTTTCACCGGTATCTGGGCCCCCTGTACAAACAGTACTCCTTTTAAAAATACCATGGAATACTCCTTTTAGGAAAATAATGAAATACTTTATAATATTTAGAAGGAAGACGTAAAGTCCGTGTACAGATCATCTTTCAGAGCGAGAAGGAAGTCGAGACAACCACTGACATTCTGAATTCCCTTAAAGACAATTTGTAAAGTAAACCGTAATAGGTCAAAGTACGGTCTTTAACACGGAGCATTGGCTAACACCGAACAGCAGGCTATCAAGGGCCCCAAAAATGATTAGTGTAAAACCATTCAAACGGGAAAACCAACGGTCTAATCTATATAAAAAACGAGACAATTATAAACCACACCAACAAACGACAACTACTGAACATCAGGTTCCTGACTTAGGACAGGTGCAATCAAAGTCAGCGGGTTTAAACGTTTAAATAAGTACTTACCTTCACCCTAAGTAGTGTAATTTGGGCAGTCAAAACGCCTCTTCCGCCTTGGCGCCTCAACCCGGTACCTACTTTGACCCTATGAAAGGTGACCTCATACAGTCCATCTGGCATGATGTATGGAGTCCCAAGAGGTGTATCTGATGCATACTTTGACCCTTTGACAGGTTACATGTTACAACCCATCTGGCATGATGTAACAATGATATGAAAAACATCGAGAAGCCTCTAGTGAACTTGATGCAAACTTTGACCCTATGAAAGGTGACCTCATACAACCCATCTGACATGATGTAACAACGATATGAAATACACCGAGAAGTCTCCAGTGAACTATTTCATTAAAAGAAAACACAAACAAACAAATAATATCTGTTGACAATTCATTATATTATCTTCAATAAATATACATATATAATATGAAGAATGGAAAGTATTACATTGAAATACATCACTTAAATAAATGAAATCGGGGGGAAGTTCTGCGCCCGTTTAATCGCGAAACTATTTTTACTATATAGAGAACAAACTTTCAATCATATATACTTATTTATTTAAAAACAATATTAAACATGGAATTTACAGAGGCAAACGAGGGAATTCGTGTTTAAAAAGTTGAATTATTATCCATACTCTTTGATTACAAATCTGGAAACTTTTCCAGGTAACATATCTAATGCAAATGCAGAAATTAGGATGGAGAGAGAAATACTTCACAAACTGCCCATGGAGGATAATTCGTTGAGTATGCATTTAAAGGACGTGTATCATCAAATGTTACATTCGACTAATGTAGAAGTAAACAACTTTTACAATGTATAAACTGTAAGACTTTGCAATGTGAAATATTTAGCAAGAAAAATAATGGAGAAAGACGAGTATGGCTTTGGATTTTGAACGAATGTTCATGACACTATTTCTGATAAGTTATTTGAAAGGTAAGTTTTAAAAATTAAGTCTCACAACTGGAGTACGTCTACGCTGGGATCTTCTTTAGTTGGGTTGCATATGCTATTGAGGTAATTGCCGAATTTCAGGACGTCGTTGAAGTAAATTTTGGTTGTTTTGTATTAAGTTGGGTTGTTGTTCCATATGCTGTTGAGGGAATTGTTGAATTTCAGGACGTCGTTGAAGTAAATTATGGTTGTTTTGTATTAAGTTGGGTTGTTGTTCCATATGCTGTTGAGGTTATTGTTGAATTTCAGGACGTCGTTGAAGTAAATTTTGGTTGTTTTGTATTAAGTTGGGTTGTTGTTCCATATGCTGTTGATGTAATTGTTGAAATTCAGGACGTTGTTGAAGAAAATTATGATTGTTTTGTATTAAGTTGAGTTGTTCCATATGCTGTTGAGGTAATTGTTGAATTTTAGGACGTCGTTGAAGTAAATTTTAGTTGTTTTGTATAAAGTTGGGTTGTTGTTCCATATGCTGTTGAGGTAATTGTTGAATTTCAGGACGTTGTTGAAGTAAATTTTGGTTGTTTTGTATTAAGTTGGGTTGTTGTTCCATATGCTGTTGAGGTAATTGTTGAATTTCAAGACGTCGTTGATGTAAATTATGGTTGTTTTGTATTAAGTTGGGTTGTTGTTCCATATGCTGTTGAGGTTATTGTTGAATTTCAGGACGTCGTTGACGTAAATTTTGGTTGTTTTGTATTAAGTTGGGTTGTTGTTCCATATGCTGTTGAGGGAATTGTTGAATTTCATGACGTTGTTGAAGAAAATTATGATTGTTTTGTATTAAGTTGAGTTGTTGTTCCATATGCTGTTGAGGTAATTGTTGAATTTCAGGACGTTGTTGAAGTAAATTATGGTTGTTTTGTAGGAGATTTTTCAGATAATTATTTACTTGTAATATATTTTCCAATCTTCTTATTTTGATTTCCTGTGAAAAAACCACTTTCAAAACAGCCATAATTATTACAAATAGATATAGGAAGATGTGGTATTGGTGCCAATGAGAAAACTCTCCACCCAAGTCACAATTTGTAAAAGTAAACCATTATAGGTCAAAGTACGGTCTTCAACACGGAGCCATGGCTCACACCGAACAGCAAGCTTTAAAGGGCCCCAAAATGACTACTGTTAAACCATTCAAACAGGAAAACCGACGGTCTGATCTATATAAAAAAAACGAGAAACACTTATGAACCACATCAACAAACGACAACCACTGAACATCAGGTTCCTGAACTTGTTTAGAGGGATAACGCGTTTATCATTAATTGTTGAAGGTTAAACACAATCTGGAACACTATTTGGCCTAAACATGTGCTCACGGTGTTCTAAAATATTTGTACCTTCCTGACTTTTTCGATTCCTGTTGTGGTTAGATAGAGTTCGAATGATTAAATCCATTCTGAGTAGTTTTCGGCTAAATTCTCTTCCAAATTTAGTGTTCCCGGAGGCTTTAATTGCTTCATTACTCAAGTTTTACATCTATACAACAATGGCTGACTAGCAATGCTTTAATATCTAAAGGGGCGTAACTCTCATACATAATGCATACATAACTATGGAACACAATACATGATAGTAGCCACCAACTACGACCTTTTTGAGAGCACTAAATCTAGTGACTCTCGGGAACATCTTCAGAATTGTAGACAAAACTACATATTCCACACGTGTTCTTCATTTGAGCCTGTTTTGCCGGTACAAGCGCGGCCAGTGGCAGACGCTATACCACTGACTTACTGATTGATGCTCTTGTATCTCCGGGGTCATATCTGGTGGTCGAGCAGATTCCTGGGTCGTACGTGGTTGATCAGTCTCCTCCATCATCTGAGAAGCCTGGTGATTGGTATACCTAGAAAACCATAGGCTGTAACTATGACATGTTATATCAGATTTATTTCATTGTAATTTGTATTCGCGATAGGAGTGTCTGACGTTATATTCTTCAATACCTCCTCTTCCTGGTCACAAATTGTATTTTGCGTGGACCTAGTCCAGCTTTATGCATGATATTTTTCTCCACAGGTGTTAGAACCTTTTTGTCTCCTTATCAGCTAAACAATGTTTACAGTCCAAGTCTGTGGAAATTGTCTTATGTGAGAGGCAGTTCTTCTAGTGCCTTCACAAAAAATTAATGTCCCTCGTGTCTTCTGGGGATCAATGCTCTTTTTTCCTGGTATTTTCGGATATTCAAGACATTGCTGGCAGTGATTGTTACTTTTTCTTTCCATTGTCTTGTAATTTGGTTCAAAATGGATTCATATCCTAGTGCTTGGATCGTTACAATTGCGTTTTTCTATTATGTATTGTCTTGTCATTTTTGACATTTGTTGATATGAAAAGTAGTCACCAAGAAAAATTAACTAAATATTTGTATAGAGTCTATCGTGGTTGGCGGCATCATCCTCTTCATATATTCGTGGCTCGGTCATTGGTCTAGATGGCTGAAAAAGAAATCATTTTGCGGTTATTTATGCCATTATAAATCAATTGTTCACGTTTCTCAATGCATATTTTAGTAGCATTTGATCAAGGAGTTGTATAATACTAAAGCATTTGATCAAGGAGTTGTATAATACTATACAAATCCTCAGACTTGATTTGATCAAGGTATTCGTTAGAATTACATTAAGCTGGGTCTGTAAAACAGTTAATTTTTGATCTGGTCCAATTTACTTTTCATCATGTTTTCGGCCCATTTATATTTTTTACTGTCATAGTTTACTAAACTTAAATTGAACCATCCATGAATAATCCTTAAGTATTTTTCATAACCTATACTGAGTTCGTTAGTATAAAAGTCCCAGATTTGAACATATTTTTTTGAGCATTAATAATCTAAAAGGACCTGCGGTCCGGTTGGTCTGGACAGAGACATGTATGTCTCTGGTCTAGATGAGGGTTCCCTAATTTCTTTATTCTTTATATTTTATACCATTTACCCCTAATCTTATTATTTGCCCATTGTTGTATCATCTATACTTAAGCGCCGTATTATTCTCTATTGTTATTGCCTTTTATTCTAAATTTTTTTTTGTTCATTCCGTGACCGATTTTGCCAGAATAGATACGTTGGCCGGGGTGGCCCCCACATTTTTATTGTTGAAGGATTGGTCAGGAGTGAAAATATAGAACAAATGTTCCCTTATACAAAATGAAATCCTAGTGATCTGCCTCTAAAGTATAATTTTTAACACCAGTGTCGGCATTGGCCTGTGTCTGTGATGGGACCGGATGGTGGTTGTTGCTGGACATCATGGTTAAAAGATATACCGCATTATACAGGTTCCTGAATTATAAACTAGACATTTTTTGTTTTTGTTTTGAGATATTAAATTTTAAGAATCATTAAATCAGTTACTGCCTCGTTCTGGAGGAGGGCCATGTGCTTTTAAACTTTTAATATTTAAAAAAATTTTAAATATTGTTGCCGGGTAAGATTTTTTTTTAAATGGAAATGAATATTATGTACATGTAAATGTAGAAAGTTAATAGATTTTTTTCTTGCGGTAAGCGCATGATTTTGAATATTTAAATTTGAAAAACTAAAATGGGTGTTAATTATAAACAATAAAACTTCAGACATTTCTATATCTTATGGTATCTATTAGATAAAAATCGCTCATAATATTCTTTTTTTTTTAAATATCGATTCTTGTTGAAATTATAGGACATTTTTTGCGTGGGAACTCACTTTTGTCCTATGACTAACGTCACTGGACCCAAATTGCACCTTTTCAACATAAACAGCTGAGAAATTCTTAAAAGTTTTCTTTCAGACTAAACAATTTGTATTATGATTATTTGACATTATACACGTCTTACAAAATAGGTGAATATATTCAAATATACACTAAACGTTCACAGTTTTTATATTAACAGATGAAGCTTTCACTGGAAAAGAATAATGTACGAAAATGCTGCCATGCGACGTTCACAAAAAGTCATCTTTTAAAAATGAACAAAAGAAAATATGTTACAATCATTCATTTAAAAAAAAAAAAAGAATAGCGAGCATGTACTATGTCAAATTGTTCTACATATTTGAAAAAATAAAACTAACTATTTTTATTCGATTTTTTATGATGTGAATTTAAGCATGCATGCAATTTGGGTACTCCTCATTACGGAATCATGGATAGTTTTGGAGTCGATTTAAACCCATTTTTCTATGACTCAATATGGATTAAAAATCAAATTGGTGTACCTATAAAATAAAGAAGGATACGGCTACAAAATAAACACAGAATGGAAATTTTTGTCTTGCTCATAAAAAAAGATAGGTGAAAAAACTGTCAAAATAGGTGCAATTTGGGTACCGTCACGTTATATACAGGTGCAATCAAAACATCTCACTCCCCAAGGGTGACTTGGGAATAGAAGTATGGTCACCATTGGTCTTCCTCCGACCGGCAGTAAAACCCTTGCTAAAGTGGGCGTCCGTTTGGCTGTGCGGGATGTACAAATTAGCAGCCACGTCCGGTCAGAATGGGGACGTTAAATCCGATGCCTCGTGTAAAGAGAGTGCCACGCTCTTTGCACGTTGAGAACCCTTGCAACAACTCTTGAGGGGTCAGTAGGTGATCTGTTGCAAGGCTAAATTTCTGTCCCTACCCAATATACCCTCATTTCCCGTGGCAGTCTAAATTTCTCCGACCTTAATTCCGGACGCCCCTCTTACAGAACCTACCTTTTGTATTTATTGTTAATTTGTTCTCGTCCTGAATATGCATGAAATATTTGCCACTGGACGTTAAGCAACCAACAATCAATCAATCAATCAATCAATCAATCAATCAAAACATCTCATGTAAATTCATGGGTTTCCTTGAGAAGTAGATAAGCCATAAATCATTAAAATGTACAGATATTGAATTATTGAATCCCCAGACACTAATTTGCAGATATTGCCCACATTCCGTGATCCTAACTAGGGGACCTCTCGTTGTACCTTAGGCCAGCAAAAACACATGTACAAGGGGGAAACCTTGAAAGAATGAAAAACGTGCGTTTGAAGCATAAATAACAGTTTCCTTAAGAACAAATTTAAATTAAAACATTTAACTGTTTGAGACTAGTTTAATTCATAAATTGGAAAGCATGGGAAAAATAAAAACCAATTTCATTACTCCTTATTCACTTATCTGTTACGTTTTCCATATCCCGTTTTTAAGGAAGTTCCCTTGTTATGTTTTGGATTTTTTGTCAGATTTTCGGAATCCTCTGGTTTCAACCATAAGAATACTTTAAAAAAATTTGCCACTTGACCCCTATTTTTCTTTTTATAAATCTTTTACATGTACAATTATAAGCCATCTGTAAAAGTCTTATAAAATCTGTAATATTTTTTAAAAGTTTTTGAGAACTTAAAACTTGTCAATGATAAAGCTACGAAAAATCAAGAGAGAATATTTTCCCGCCAAAACTTCCATGGCTAATTTCTCGAAAACAAGCACATTGACCTATATTTTATTTTTGCTCTTTTGATTCTTTTATTAATCCCCTATCAATATATACTGGTGTTTTGAAAAGCTTATTGTTTTGAAACTGAGTAGCGAACTTCCTTATTGTTGATCAATGTCACAATTTGGTAAACTTGTAAGTTAATATGCTTGCAATCAAAAACCACTGAATGAAATATTATTTAAGAATTGAATGGTTCTTTTTGTAAATTCATAGGGGTGTAAAGCGTTGACCGAAGTACATTTTGTAGGAAGTGCAGAAGTGCTTCATTCTTAAAATGTATGCATGGTCAAAACGCTTTTACAAGCTATGAAGTTATTAAAAGTAGCACTCAATACTTATAATTAAATTTTTTCGCTATGAACATGAAAACATGTGTCATCATGTATGTTTCAATTCATGCAATTCATTTTAAAATGAAGAATGATGTGTGATAGCTGTTAGCCAATCAAAATAACATATATAATAATGAAATAAACATCTCATGTAATTATTTGTTGATAATACATATCGATGTGTAATTAATATACATAACATTTAGTAGATAGATATAAGATGTGGTATGAGTGCTAATGAGACAACTCTCCATCCAATAAACCATTTCAGATCAACGTACAGCCTCAACACAGAGCCTTGGCTCACACCTAACAGCAAGCTATAAATTACCCCAAAAAGACTGTAAAGTATGTTGCATACATTGGTTCAATAATTTCAATAACATTAAAATTTCAAGAAACTCGTTTTATATGTCTAAGAATATGAATTGTTTACTCTAAGAACACCTAGAATATTTGCCTGAGCCATTATTCACTTTGAAGTTAGAGATTGAAATTTTACTTGTCTTTGTTTTTGCCCTACGCAGAGTACAAAAGCACAGGAATGAGATCATTTTGGTATTTAATATATGAAGAGTTTTTTGTTCAAATTTTTGTTTGTTGTAAACTAATGGACTATTCATTGGCAAAATAATTTGAGAACCACAGCATATAGAAAAAAAATCTTTTTAGATCGATGTCCAGGCTAATTGTTATAATGAACATTAAAAAAGTGATAGTTCAAGTAATCTATATACTTCTCTTCATTTAATAAAAGCCTAAAAAAAATGTTGGCCTAAAAATTAGTCCCTGTTTTTTTCCCTTTTAGCTTACCTGAAATTAATCACTTGATTTCCTCTCATGGTCAAGGTCAGACCCACTTTCTGAAATGTGTTGTCTGAATAAATTTGTTCCAGAATGCATTTGGGTTTATACAAAAGTTCATCTTCAAATTCTATTAGATTGCTGAAAATTATAAAAGAATTACATGTAGTAAGAGAATGCCAGTGACATAATATGATATATATGACGCCCGACAAACAAAAACGACCCTTATGGCAAAAATTATGTATTATCAGATTTTTTATTACCTAGACAGATAATACTAATCTCAACTCAATGTAAAAAATTTGACAACGATCGGTGAAAAACTAGTTGGGAAATTTTAATTTTAATTGCACAAGAAAATTTGTTCTAACGAAAAAAATCGATATAACGTTGGAATCATGTACTTTGACGTGGATTTCAGTCTGCTACCATTTACAAGTTTACTCTTCTGGTGCTTGACAAAATACAGCCTGATATTCCTTCCTAGCATATGGACGGACTTTTGAATATAGATATTCATGTCTGGCACGTGAAAGTCCGGCGGCAGGAATAACTTCAGGACGAGCCAACGGATCGAACTGTTCTAAGGGACGGTGAAGAATGTTCATTTCTTTTTCAATCCCATTGCATTTTTCTTTAACAATAACTATACCCGGTTTGTCATGACGGAAGACGAAATGATGATACTTTCTGATACTTGGAACAGGTTTAAACAACGCAGATAAGAATGGTTTCCAATCTCTCCATTGCCAGGTAGTTTCATTGTTCTCTTGGTTATACCGAAAGAAGATGTAGGCCAAATTTTACCAAAATCTGTGGCATAGCCCATTTACTGTAACTTGACCTTAATATTTTTTTGTTTTTCATTGTTTATGTTCCTGATGTAAAGATTTTAATTTCAATAGCAATTGTTGTTTATCATGTTGATATAGTGCTTATATTTTGTTACATAAATATGATGCTTTATTGTGTTGATACAGTGCTTATTTTGTAACCTAAATATAATGCATGGGTATACATATAACCATGACAACAATACACTTTGTGCTAAATGTATCGTTTTACTGATATCCATCTTTTTATATGACAACAAAAGATTAACTGATGTGCTGCAAATGTGCCAATTAAAAAGAATTAGTAGATTCATCATAATTCTACAACAACTTTATTTAATGCAAAAAACATTCCTGAATTATGTTTTTGTAACTTGCCATTATGTTCTCCTTGAAATAAATATTTTTTTAAACTTCAATTATATAATCTGGTTTTGCAGTATTATTTACATGATTATTATTAGTTTGTCAATGATAAACATTCAAAGGATACTACAGATACAGTTAAGTCTGCCTCATATCTTGACTTACATCTAGAAATTGACAATGAGGGTCGGTTGAAAACAAAACTTTACGACAAAAGAGATGATTTCAGCTTCCCAATTGTGAACTTTCCATTTCTATGTAGCAACATTCCAGCAGCGCCTGCATACGGAGTATTTATCTCCCAATTGATACGATATTCCCGGGCTTGTATTTCCTATCATGATTTCCTTGATAGAGGATTGCTGCATACACGGGAGCTATTAAACCAAGAGTTCCAAATGGTGAAGTTGAAATCATCCCGTCGTAAATTTTACGGACGCCATCACGAGTTGGTTGACCGTTTTGGAATAACCGTTTCATAGATGATATCGGATATGTTCCTTATATCGTAACTACAATACCCTTCCCTTTTCACGAATGTGACCTACCGAATTAGACTATTTGCCGGATTTGTAATAACATAAGCAACACGACTAGCAAAGATGCTCATGTTCAAAATTGTGAAACCTGTATATTTTTGGTAAAAAGCTAGTTAAATTAGTCATTTTCAAGTTACAGTTGAAATGGTCTTAGTTTTTTCACCATACTTTTGATGTAGATCACAAGCACTTATGGAGTAGATCCCCACTTTTTTTGTTGTTGTTGGAAATGTTCTTTCATATTTTCAATTTTTTTTAATTAATAGTTATTTATTCAAAATATTCAATATTTTATCAATGGGATTTAATAATAACAGTAGTTATATGAGGGCTAAAGGATATAAAGTGAACAAAAGTTATTGTTAAGCCATACGGTTGTATATGCTGCAATGTTTTTTTAACTTTTACTAACCCTCATTATACATAGGTGTAAACCTTCATGTTAATTCTCTTAAAAACATACATATTGTAAGAAATTGATAATTGGAACCAATTTATTACGATGTTGTTTTGGAAAGTTGAAAAATTCTAGCATGACAGGATATAGTATTTAAACATTTGACTTTTCTACACTTTACACAAGTATTCCCCATTCCAAACTAAAAGACAAATTGAAAGAGTTGGTATTGCTTGTTTTATAAAAAAGAATGGCGAACGTAGATACAAGTATCTTGTCTTGAGGAGGGATAAATCCTACTTTGTAAAGAATCACTCTGATTCAAACAAAAAATTCTCTGAAACTGACATTATCAAGATGCTTGATTTCTTGATTGACAACATATTTGTTACGTTTGGATAGACGTGTTTTTCAACAGGCTGTCGGCATTCCAATGGGAACCAATTGTGCCCCTCTTCTTGCCGACTTGTTTCTTTATTATTATGCCCCCAAGGGTGACTGGGGAATAGAAGTATGGTCACCATTGGTCTTCCTCCGACCGGCAGTAAAACCCTTGCTAAAGTGGGGCGTCCGTTTGGCTGTGCGGGATGTACAAATTTGCAGCCACGTCCGGTCAGAATGGGGACGTTAAATCCGATGCCTCGTGTAAAGAGAGTGCCACGCTCTTTGCACGTTAAGAACCCTTGCAACAACTCTTTGAGGGGTCCGTAGGTGACCTGTTGCAAGGCTTAATTTCTGTCCCTATCCAATATACCCTCATTTCCTATGGCAGTCTAAATTACTCCGACCTTAATACCAGACGCCCCTATTACAGAACCTACCTATTGTATTTATTGTTAATTTGTTCTCGTCCTGAATATGCATGAAATATTTGCCACTGGACGTTAAGCAACCAACAATCAATCAATTTTTATTATTATGAGGCTGACTTAATACAGGAACTTCTTAGGAAGAAAGATAAGAAGTTAGCAATATCCATTTAACGTTACTTTCCGCTATATAGATGATGTTCTCTCACTGAATAATTCAAAATTTGGTGACTATGTTGAACGCATCTATCCCGTGGAACTAGAGATAAAGGATAAAACCGATACAGTTAAGTCTGACTCATATCTTGACATAAATCTTGAAATTGGCAATGAGGGTCGGTTGAAAACAAAACTTTACGACAAAAGAGATGATTTCAGCTTCCCAATTACATCTTGAAATTGGCAATGAGGGTCGGTTGAAAACAAAACTTTACGACAAAAGAGATGATTTCAGCTTCCCAATTGAGAACTTTCCATTTCTATGTAGCAACATTCCAGCAGCGCCTGCATACGGAGTATATATCTCCCAATTGATATGATATTCCCGGGCTTGTATTTCCTATCATGATTTCCTTGATATAGGGTTGCTGCTCACAAGGAAGCTATTAAACCGAGAGTTCCAAATGGTGAAGTTGAAATCATCCCTTCGTAAATTTTACGGGCGCCATCACGAGTTGGTTGACCGTTATGAAATAACCGTTTCACAGATGATATCGGATATTTTCCTTATGTCGTAATTACAATCCACTTCCTTTTTCACCACGAATATGACATTCCGAATTAGACTATTTACCAGATTTGTAATAACACGAGCAACACGACGGGTGCCACATGTAAAGCAGGATCTGCTTACCCTTCCGGAGCACCTGAGATCACCTCCAGTTTTTGGTGGGGTTCGTGTTGCTTAGTCTTTAGTTTTCTATGTTGTGTCTTATTATTTGTCTGTTTGTCTTTTTATTTTTTAGCCATGGCATTGTCAGTTTATTTTCGATCTATGAGTTTTACTGTCCCTCTTATATAGGGACGAATATTGTTATGGTAAGATCTTCAACGGAGCCGAGATCACTAAGTGACAATAGGGCGCCAAAAACAAATTAAGGGTGAGCACCTGTTTTTAATTATCGGATATCAGCATACAACAGTGATGTAGATTGATTAGAAATAATAGGGTTAAAACCTTTTCTCTATTCACATATTGACAGGAAAGGCGCACATATGATTCAATAACACATATAAAAAGGTATAATTATATTTCCTATCAATGCGGTTTGTTATGTTTACATTGTCACTGATTGTGAGGGCAAGTTCAATATTTAGTACATGTTGTCATGTAAGTGCAAAACACCGATGACGATGCAGACGATCTTTTTAGAAATAAATATTGGTTTAATACCTTTCAAAAATATAAATTACTATGAAAAATATCCTTGCGTAGAAAGAATTTGAGGGACAATTTGACATTTAAACAAGGAAACTAGGAAAAATTTATTTCAACAGTTTCTATACAAAACATTTGGTTCCATAATGATACCGGCGTAAACAAATTTGCTACTACATTTATGTTATTTCTTCAACTAGAGTACATTTGATAGCAAAACTTAATAGAAAGTTTCCAGAGAAAGTAGTAGAAAAACTTTTATTTGATAATATAAAATATTACCATTAATGCAGCTTTCTACACCTCCAATGCCCTTAAAGGAAGCTGAGTCCTTGCACAGGTCAATTGTCCTGTTAATTGCCATACTTAAAGGTTTGGCCTTCGGTTCACCCCCAGTTTTGGCATGGTCTCTCTTGTTGACAGAAAACACCTCCGCCTCTCTGTTGGTGTTGCCCCACTTGTCTTTACACTCGTTTGCAGATCTACACAGGCAAATTTTTTTCACGTAAATTTTACGTGAGATTCACCTCAAACGAGCTTATACATGAAACTCACGTAAAATTTTTCTCGTGAATTTCACGTGAATCTGATGTGAAATTCACGTGAATTGAGATTTCATGTTAAATTCACGTGAATAGAGATTTCACGTGAAATTCACATTAATTTTTTCATGTTAATTTCACCTGAATTGAGAATTTTGGTGGTGCTTAAGTTTTCTTTTTCAACATGCATGCACAATAATTTCTGTATAATTAATATAACTTGACTCACTCTGTAATCATATTTTAACTGTTCTAGTTCGTATAAATAGAATGCAACATTTAAAGCATAATGGTATATAAAAAAGATAATGTTGTTCGATTGCCAATGAGACAACTCTTCACTAGAGACCAAATGACAAATATTAACAACCGTATGGCCTTCAACCATGAGCAAAGCTCATACCACATCGTCTGAGCTACAAAATGCCCTGAAAGGACAAATGTAAAAAAATTCAAACCAGAAAGTTAACAGCCTAATTTATGTACAAAATTATTAACAAAAATCACATATGTAACAAAGCAACAAACAAAACCCACCAAATTACAGGCTATTGACTTGGGACATGCACATACAAAATGTGATGTAGGGTCTTATCCTAATATTTTAGAAATAATAATATATGGTACAAAAAATAATGATCGTTCCATATAAATTATTCCAAACTTGCTTGCTTAAAATTTTTACTGTAAAGATACAATTCAAAAGTTTCCGATTGTCTCCTTAAACCTTGACATCCCATAAAAAATGTGTTAGGGAAGTGACTTAAATTGTTAGTTCATTAAAAACTTTACATGCAAATAAATTTATTTCCACATGATTGTGCCTTTTAATTAAGGAACCAAATACATATGACCATTCCTTTTATATTGTTATGGAATGAATCTTAGTTAATATTTTCAAGAGAGTGTTGCTTGGTCATGATGATGACAAAGTAAAATATTGAAATAAAATGAGATCTTTGTATACATAATATGTCACAAGTCAGTAATAGTGTAAATTACATTTATATTAAAATAAAATAAAGAATTTTCTGCTTTCATATTGACATCGATATTAAAACAGTAATGTCTGCAGTAACATCTTAAGGACCAACAATGTTTAAATTAATAGCTTCAATTCAAGGTCTGAATTTACAGATAATTTTAATTTTTATTAGGACAGTATTGCATTTGAAAATTTGGGAGCAACTTATAAGTTGGAAATTTGAATATCAAAAAACAAGTCTACTGTTGACACATTAGGTACATGTTTGTTGGTTCAAGAAGCAGGACCGGACTTACCCTTCATGAGCACCTGAGGTTTCCTTAATTTTTTACTTAGTTTATGTTTCAATTGGTCTTTATTTTGAAGTATGGAGTGTCTATTGTTTGTCTATCCTTTTTATAGTTGACATAAGTCACAATTCATATAAGCATTATCATTATATATTACATACTTGTTATATCTTTCTACCCCAAGGGTGACTGGGGAATAGAAGTATGGTCACCATTGGTCTTCCTCAGACCAGCAGTAAAACCCGTGCTAAAGTGGGGCGTCCGTTTGGCTGTGCGGGATGTACAAATTTGCAGCCACGTCCGGTCAGAATGGGGACGTTAAATCCGATGCCTCGTGTAAAGAGAGTGCCACGCTCTTTGCACGTTTAGAACCCGTGCAACAACTCTTTGAGGGGTCCGTAGGTGACCTGTTGCAAGGCTAAATTTCTGTCCCTATCCAATATACCCTCATTTCCCGTGGCAGTCTAAATTTCTCCGACCTTAATCCCTTAATCTATTACAGAACCTACCTATTGTATTTATTGTGAACTTGTTCTCGTCCTGAATATGCATGAAATATTTGCCACTGGACGTTAAGCAACTAACAATCAATCAATCATTCCTCCAATTCTTTTGATTTCCCTTTCTTTGAGCAGGACCCATTTGTCCTGGTCCAGGCTATCTAAAAGGTCCCCAAGGTAACCCTTGAAGGATGTCCAAAAATCCTCCAAGGGTTCCCCAGACTGCTTTCTCGGCTGTTTTTCGTAGCTGAAGGCTCTCTGGAAAAATAATTAAACATCAATAATATAGATTAACAATAAAATAATTGTTTCAATTTATAGTATGTTTATTTTATATGGATTAATGAAAACACCATGAGTGGTTGCACACAATTTCAGTGCCCCACTGGTTTTATTAGTCTCTTTACAAAGGAGGTTGACCATTAACAGACCTGAAAATTGCTGACACAGTACAACTCATCATTATCATGTTTAACATCTGATCAGATAAAGCTACATAACAGATATCAAAGGCGCTGGCTTTATCGAAACTAGATTTTCTACAAACTAGATACCAATATGCAATGTTGTTGACTAAACTTGATATTTCAAGGTGTATACAATAGAATTAAAAGGCTAAGGTAAAATTTCCTTATTGTTTCACCCAGGCAATAAATGTTGCATCAGGGTATAAGCGAACAGCCAGCTCAATAGATGAATTAAGTATGCAGTAAAAATAACTTGTATCTCAGTTTTTTCTGTATATAGTGTATGTAACCTAACTAATGCTCTACTGACACAAATTGAGTTTATCTGCATAATGATGTGACAAGTTGCTTAAACTCTCAAGTGATTGCTTTTGAGAATTCTTACAGCTATATCACAATATGTAGTTTAAGTGATCACCATGTGATGAATTAGTGAATTACAAAATGTGTTTTATACGCTCCTTTCACATAATGAATGTCTTAAGATTGAGATGCGGGTCATTATCTTTTTAACATAATAACAAATATCTTCATTTTTTTTTAATAATTATACTTACTAAAGCAACTGTCATGTTTTCCACAGCTTTTTCATCTTGGCACTGGAATCTGGAAAAGAGGGCTTTTCCTTAGTCCTTTAGACTTTTACACCCTAAGTCTTCTGTTGACTCATTCCTCGACAGCATCTAAATAGTAATTCAAACATCAGGATAGGATCACATGTAAGCAAAATATATTACTTAAGGAATAACTATAGTATTTTTTTTCTGTCTATGAAGAAATAACATCAAAAATGTGGTGCACACTGAATAAACCGCGTAGCGTGTTATTTTAAAGTGTGCACCACATTTTTGATGTTATTTCGAATAGACAGAAAAAATATTACGGTCATTTCTTATAATTTATTTCTAAATTCCATTTTAAGCGAAGGTAAATCATGAAAAAACATTGATGACGTCACGGTCCAAAATTAAATTATATTTAAATGTCTGAAAGTATACAAATTTCTAGTAAAATAAGTCCATAAGTTACCAATTTTACAAGTATTTTTTAAATCCTGTGCCAGTCTAAATATTTCACTGATTTTTTTTCCAAGGAAATTTTGTCCATGTACTCATTTTCAGTAGTAGGAATAAACTGTGTTAAATGTTCTGATATAATAAATAATTATGTATCTTATTTGGTGATTTTTTAAATCACTTCATATATATGGTGTAGTATCAGAGGTACATTAGAATTCAGGAGGTCTCTTAAAAATTCTCTAACCTGATTACAGGCCTAAATAAATCTGATGACACAGATTAAAAAAAAACAAAAAATCAGTATGAACTTTACATGTAATCAAGGCATTAATTTTAAAAGGATTTTGCTAAGGCTTACATATAAAGCATTTACACAGGTCCTATGGTGATTACAGGCAAATAGGAGGGGTTATTAGGTATATTAGTCTGCTTGAATTAGACAGAAAGTAAAAATAACTTGATGTTTTAAGGCGAGTTTAAAGTTATTGCTGCCTAGTGTAATTTCCATCAGAAATTTTACCCTTATTCTCAAATTTAAGCATACATCATTGAAACATTTAATCTGCGTTCATATACACAAGACTGACGAAGAGGCTTTTGAGAGCCTGAATGCGCCCCCCCCCCCCCCCCCCCCCCCCCCGAAATTGTGTTGTGCAGATCTTGCACCAATGATTACTTTTGCTATCAAATGTTTTTCCATATTGGTTTAGCCTTGCCAATTTATTTTAATTAAGGGCTGTTCCAGAAAATACTATGTCCCCCCCAGGGAAAGCAATTACTTTTAAATTTTATGTGGGTGGTTGTATTTGAAATACCAAAATGCAAAGGGAATGTTGTTCTAATTTCTTTTTATTTCTGTGGGTGGTGGGGTTAACAAACAGTGCCATCGCTTGGGGGGATTCTGGACATAGTATTTTCTGGAACAGCCCTTATCATAGTTTCTGTAAAAAAAAACTAAGAAATGAAGTACAAATCATCTTTTAATGGCAATAACTCCTGTAAGGCATGTATTGACTATTTCAGTCATGTTGATTTATTTGTTTATCTAAATTTGCTGAATATATTTTTCTGTTAATAGTTTTTCTCCATCTATTATGATATTCAAAAATGGAGATAACAAAAAAACTGTAATTTCCTAAAAATTAGCATTTTGGAAGCAATAATCCAATAATGGCCACAACCGGTTGTCCAATTAGTCTGAAAATGTCATGTCATATAGATCCTGATCTGTTGATCATTTGTTAATGAGACATCAGGTTGCAATGTCACCACCAGACACCAAAAGGTGGCATGTTGAATTTCACAGTTATAGGACCACACCAAGTATAAAAAAGATGTGGTATGATTGCCAATGAGACAACTCTCCACAAGAGACCAAATGACACAGAAATTAACAACTATAGGTCACCGTACGGCCTTCAACAATGAGCAAAGCCCATACCGCATAGTAAGCTATAAAAGGCCCCGAAATGATTAATGTAAAACTAATGGCCTAATTTATGTACAAAAAATGAACGAAAACAAATATGTAACACATCAACAAACGACAACCTCTGAATTACAAGGCTTGTATTTCATTCTTCTAACACTCTCACAAATTTTGTTTTTGGTTTGAGATCTAAAGTCTACCATTTTCCTTGTGCTAAACTTCAGCCCTGCTCTTAACATTTCTTGGGTGTCGGCCTCTGGAGCAAGTCTCCTCTTTAAAGACATTATTTTGGCCTGAAAACACAAACATGTACATGCAAAGTAAAAGTTATATTTTCAACTTTATTTAAATTTACCATTTAATGTGATAGAAACGTTTTCAGTAATTGTTCCAATAAACAATGGATTTTCATACTTTTTGTACTCTTTGTACAGTTATATAATTATGCCATTGAATTTTATATGTTTTGTTTTGTTTTGTTTTTTTATTTTTAAATTTTATATTGCTAGTACATTGAGTCCTTCAAGCAAGTGAAGTGTGTAATCAGCCTCTCTATTTTTTCAAGTATTCACAAGTTGAGGAACAATAAAGCATGTTTACATCTCAGGCTCTATAATACCAAACATCAGGAATTAAGCTGTGACTTTGTAGTATTCAGTAAAGCTGACACAAAAATCTGTTGTTGTTTACCATTATTTTAAACAGTGGTGAACAAGAAGTTGATGACTGATTGATTTGCAATTGACATGCCTACATAAAACATAGTGCCACTTATAAAATATATGACGAAGCAGTGATTTTAAGTGACTGATAAACTCACAAGTGCACATTTATTTAGGAGAGGGCACCCAGAAGTGACTGTTTAGTTATCCCTGTATGTAGCTTACAGGATACACTAAATATACTTATAATTTGAAAATACATTCAAATGTATCATTCTATTTTTTTTCTGGTGTGATCTTTTAATGTTTGAACTTTAAGGCTTCCATGCATCTTATTAATTCTGTCATTACTAAAGTAATAACTTTTTAAGTATAAACTATATAAACTAAAAGTTTCAAAGGCTTATTGATGATTGAAACCCTTATAAAACATTCTTCTATCAGGTTACTTGTACAATTAGTTTAATAACATAAAGATTTTTATTGAGTAGTACCTATTTGAATATCACTTATGATAAATACTGTTCCTGCACCTATGTAGGTGTATGAATTTGCTCATCACTACAGATTGGGTGACGTTCCTAGCTTTGAGGTATTTGAATTTGGGGATTTAGGAATGGGAGGTCAAGAAAGGCAAACGGTCATCTAGCACTAAAAGTCTCAAAGTTCAAACCCATAAAGGAAGCCTTGATTTATGCTGCAAAAACCTTATGCAGATTTACAAATTCTATACACCTTAAAAATCTATATGATTCTGCATTATATGTACCCAAATTCAATATCTGTGTATGTTTCATGAAAATCCATAAATGGAAAGTCATCAGTATTGCTGAACGCATTAAATTCATATGGACGGACAGACAGAACTTGCCCACTTTAGCTTAAAAGCAGATAACAATTAAGTCTTGGTTTAAACATATATATTTATTCATCATTATTAAATCTTACTTTTAACTCCGTGTCCGTGTCTGTCAAAAATGGGTTCTTTGGGAACCGGCTTTTGAGGTAGTCTGTCAAAGGTCTCTTCAAAGAGAAAAAACATCTATAGTCTCAGTCTTCTGAGTTTCTGTCTCCCTTTATTACAAAAATCTTGTTTTTATTTGACTCATCATGTTTGGTCAAATTATAGCTCATTCTTTGTCTGGTTTACATTTAAAAGTTGTTTTTTTTGTACCTAATCATTCTTTTAAACTCTTCTAGGACATGCACATGCTACTGGTGATTTTGCCTGAAACCAGCAGAAGCTATCATTACATATTTTAAGGTGCTATGAAGTGCAATGATTGAGGTTTGTCATTTATAAATGAAAATGAATAAATTGAGAATGTGTCTAATTTGGCCACAGACGCCCCCACTTGTTAATGTGCATGCGTCCACATACAGATACAGGATTCACATATTTAAGACAGTTTTGCGATTATATGCATTTTGAATAAGTTTCATTACATTTGGTGGAGGCATACTACAGTTAGAGAACAGAAACGACAAATTTAGAGATTTTTCCATTTATAAAGGGCATAACTCATGAATGGTAAAAGTATTGCCACCCAATTTCAAACTTATTCTATAATATTATTTTGTGGTAATATGCATGGTATATATATATATTTAAGTTTTATAATATTTGGTTGAGGCAGTCTAAAGCCATTCATAGAACGGAAACAAAAAAATCAGCAATTTTCAGGTTAATGAAGGGGCATAACTTATGAAAGAACAAAGTGACGAACCCAATTTCGACCATGATCTGTGTTTTGTGGTAATATGCATTGTGTATAAGTTTTATAATATTTGGTTGAGGTAAACTAAAGTGAGAGAACAGAAACCAATTTTTTGGATGTTCAGGACGGACAGACGGGACAGACAGACATGGGTAACACTTAATGCCTCCCCCGGCTGGGGCATAATAATAAAAAATAAACATGATCACATAGTTCTGTCTCGGATTGTAGATTAAGAGACTTAATTCCTTTACCCTAAATTTAACAATGTATACTAGTTTCACTACTGGGAATCTTGGTGCTCTCAACTGTATATGTTTGAGCAATGAAAAACTTCAGCGGTTTGCTGATGACACCAAAAGGATTGATAATATTGATTACAGTGATATGTTTAGCTTTTATTCCAAAACTAAACTATCATGTTATTCATTGTTGATATTATTACTCAGTTTGTATGTTTTACCCTAGCTGAGCTGAGAAAAACGAAGTGTTGAAGTATATTGGATTATATTCTTTTCTTTTATAAATGCTACCAAAATAAAGAGATGTGATAATTATGATTGCCAATCAGACAAGTTCTATAATTCACCAACGTTCTGTTCAAATGAAGTGGATGTAAGTAATTATAGGCAATCAAACAGCCTTCAACAATCAGAAAAACCCATACGAAATAGTTGCCTTTAAAATGCAAACTGCAGTTTTAATTCCTACAAATTGTAGATATTTTCAAAACTTTCTCAAGAATTACCTCCATATCTGTCTTCTCAATACAGGTAAATGACCTGCCAGCCTTTGCTGCTGTGTCCAGACATTGCTTTAAATCTTTTAATTCCTTTACTGCAATAATTATAAGTTAAATCATTAAAATAATAAATAGATAGATGTATCTCAAGGTCTTTATGTTACAGGCACTTTAAAAAAATAATAAATGTAAAGTGTAAAATTTAAATATATACATTTTTACTAAAGAAATTATCTATACAGTCCGCCAAAAGTTAAGCACCACCTAAATATAACTGTCAATATTTTTTTAACTATTGCGAAAAAAATATTTATGTTTGGTGTTATAAATTGCCTATAGCATACACTAAGAAAATTCATTACGACCAAAAAAATTAAACTCCGAAATACCCGCTAAGCATCCTTTTACTAAAGGTCATCTGCACTTGTACAAATACACTGTTTCGAAGCCTTTAAATCATCTTCCTACTGTCCCGCGTACAGGTGAAATTTGACCTTCACCAAGTCACTGTGAAATATGGCAAGCGGTAAGTTATCTGTGACTGAACGTTGACAAGCAATTGACATGTCAAATGCCTATAGGAGCACTAGGAGCATTGGTAACCATTTCAATGTTAATCGCATCGACATTGTCAGAATTTTACAACGTCATATTGACACAGGAACTGTAAATGATAGACCAAGGACCGGAAGAGCCCGTTTACTTACCTATCGTGATGACAGACAACTTATTGGTCATGCTAAAGCCAACCCACTTACTCCTACCTCATAGCTTCGACACCACTGGCCTCCAGGTGGTCATGTTAGTGTTCGAACATTGGTCCGTCGACTTCATAGAGGTTACCTAAGAGCACGTCGTGTTGTCGAAAGACGTGCCCTAACAGCCAGGCACCGTATAATCAGGTTTCAAAGGGCTAATGACCATCGACGATGGAACATGAGGACCTGGCAAAATATTCATTGGTCAGACGAGAGTTGGTTTCTGTTACGACCAATAGACGGCAGAATACGAGTTTGGCGGGGAAATAAGACTGCCCATCACCAAAACAACAGTTGCCCAATGACAGAAATCGTTGATGGTGGTGTAACAGTATGGGGTTTAATCTCATACTGTTGTAAGCTGGGTATGCATATTTTGCAGGGTAACATGAACAGACAGACATACAGGGATTTGGTGCTTAGAAACATTGTAGTCCCTCATTTTGAAAATCCCCAACTTGCGTCAAGACCCTCGTACATGGACGACAACGCTAGACCACACAGGGCAAGGATTGTAACCGATCAAGAAGCAATTGACACTATCTTTTGGCCTTCCATGTCTCTAGACATGAACCCTATCGAACGTGTCTGGGATGCCATTGGCAGAAATCTCAATCGCAGAGATCCACCTTTGCAAAATCTTGGCGATTTAAGAGTGGCAATTGTTGATGAATGGAATAAATTTGCTCAACTTAAGTTCAGAAGGCTTGTACAGAGTATGAGACGCCATGTTATGGAACTGTACCGGAAGAGAGGTGGTTACACATCCTATTGACATAAATATTGACATTAAATTTGCCGAACATACGAAAGATTATTTGTTGAGACTTTTAATGATTTTGGGTGATTAATTGTTGTAAACAAATAAAATCAAAGTAAAACTTAAATTCCGTTTCTGATTTGTGTAATTTTCACTATTTCTATGAACACAAAATTCAAATGCATAGAACCTGCATCAGTGACCAAACTTAAGTTTATGGTTTGTTTATGGCATATGTTAGCAAAATTGCTACATGAATATTTTCTCTTTTTCGAGAATTAACTGTTCTTTTTTAATGAAAAAAATTTCGATGCAACAAAGATAGGTGGTGCTTAACTTTTGGCGGACTGTATATATTTCATCATTTCATGCCGTTTTCAATTTTAAAAAACAAGCATGGAAAGATATATTCAATATGAAAGACTAAGTTTTGAAGGATTACAATTAATATCAGACATATATTAAGGATCAACTTTGGTTCTTTCAGAATTTGTTTTCATCAGTATATCAGAATATATACATAATTGTCTCATGCAGCGATGCAATTTTTTCAGCATTTAACATAAGGCAAAAAAATTGGTCAAATGATATTAATCTAATTAGTGCAGGCTCTTTCTTAGTATCATACAGTGCCTATCTAGTGGTTAATTCATTTACATGGCTTCTTTATTGTCTAATTGACTACATAGTTTTTTGTAGTTTCATGAGTTATCTCCCCTGTTTTGTCAATTGCATTCTAAATTGTTATTGATAATTGCAACAATTACCAACAAGTATTACACTAGAAGTAAGTTCCTAAACATTGCATAACCAATTTGAATAATTAAATCATGCATGTTGGACCAATGTGTCTATAAAACAGTGCAAGTGGGGATGGAAACATTAGATATTAAAAATTTAAATGCTTATACATGTAAACATATATATTCAAAAACAAAACATACCTAATTTTTTTACCAACACAGAATTAGATTTGCATCCATCACAACAAAACTGTGGTGCAAGTGCTAGATTAGGGAGGGGTGCTGCTACCCTGTCATCAAACATGTTCTGTTGTGACCCTCCTTCATCAATACTATCTTGGCTGTCCTGTTTATGATGGGGGCGGTTTAAACATGTATCAAGTCAAATTTTTTTACCAAGCAAACAAAGCAAGAATATTTTCTTCAGCAAACCCAAAGTTTTTTTTATTAAAATGTATAAAGATAAAGGAATATATCTATTAACTTTTATTTTTACAGTATTATTAAAATATAAAACTTTAAGGTTTTTCTGCCCCCACCAAGTTTGGGGTTTATATATGAACCACCCTGTATGTCTGTCCATAGATCTTGTAAATTTCTCTTAATGGATTGAATTCAATAACATTGAAAAGAAAAACATAGAGGGAAGATGTTGATAAGACAAAATAGACTAGATTATTTTTTTTGGTTAATAAAATAGAGGCCAGATTGTTTTGTTTTTTGTCGAGCCTGCGACTTTTGTCGCAGAAAGCTCGACATAGGGATAGTGATCCGGCGGCGGCGAGGCGGTGTTAGCTAACTTCTTAAAAGATTTGTAATTTAGAAGGTGAAAGACCTGGATGCTTCATACTTTGTATATAGATGCCTTATGTTACGAAGTTTCCGTCTGTCACATGTCCATTGTCCTTGACCTCATTTTCATGGTTCAGTGACTACTTGAAAAAAAAGTTCAGATTTTTTGTAATGTTAATTTCTCTCTTATTATGAGTAATAGGATAACTTTATTTGGTATGTGCGTACCTTGCAAGGTCCTCATGCCCGTCAGACAGTTTTCACTTGACCTCGACCTCATTTCATTAATCAGTGAACAAGGTTAAGTTTTCGTGGTCGAGTCCATATCTCAGACACTACAAGCAATAGGTCTAGTATATTTGGTGTATGGAAGGATTGTAAGATGTACATGTCCAACTGGCAGGTGTCATCTGACCTTGACCTCATTTTCATGGTTCAGTGGTTATAGTTAAGTTTTTGTGTTTTGGTCTGTTTTTTCTTATACTGTATGCAATATGTCTACTATATTTGGTGTATGGAATTATTGCAAGGTGTACATGTCCAACTGGGAGTTGTCATCTGACCTTGACCTCATTTTCATGGGTCAAAGTTAAGTTTTAGAGTTTTGGGCTTTTTTTTCTAATACTATATGCAATAGGTCAACTATATTTGGTGTATTGAAATATTTTATGATGTACATGTCAGTCTAGCAGATTTTATTTGAGCTTGACCTCATTTTCAAGGTTCATTGCTCAGTGTTAAGTTTTTATGTTATTGTCTGTTTTTCTTAAACTGCAATAGGTCAACTGTATTTGTTGTATGGAAGGATTGTAAGCTGTACATGTCTGCCTGGCATGGTTCATCTGACCTTGACCTCATTGGTCAATGTTTAGTTTTCTTGGTTACGTCTGTTTCTTAGAAACTATAAGCAATAGGTCAACTGTATTTAGTGTATTGAATGATTGTAAGGTGTACATGTATTTCTCATTTGGTTTAAATGACCCCGACCTTTAATAGTTGTAGTAAAGCTTTCTAATTAGGACTATCAACATAATATCAATGGTTAGTAAATACGGCGAGACATTTCAGCGTTTGCACTCTTGTTTTTCTACAAAAAAAAAAAATGCCCCCTACGTCCCCACCTCCATCAAATAGTACAAGCCTTAGATTTTTTTGCTAATCATCAGTTGATTTTTGTGGAGGGAATGACACACTATTCTGTTTAGATGTGAGTAAAAAAAATGGATCAAATTGGTTCTATATAGGACAACAGTTATTTTATATATTTATTTCAATAAGAGCATAGTTTATTGAAGATAAATTTGCTTCAACAGATTTTTGCTATAAACAGGTTCCACAAACATTATCATTCACATTTTATTTTATTTTCTATTCTTTATAAATGTTACATATATATTTATTTGTAAAGATTGCAAGCATAGTGTTTATTAGTGTTATATCATGATGACATGTATTTATAAAAGCAATCTGGTTTTAAACTAATAAATATCTTATCTTCTTGATGAATCCATTTTTTTTCAGTATAACCTCACCCACAACTGTTTCCACTTGTTTATAAATTTTCACAAAAATTTATGTTACCCCTTTTTTCCAGAAAATTAAAAATCGTAATAAAAGTAGAATATGCAGTAATATTTCTACTTTATTGATTTTTTATCTGTCTGGTTTTATGACGCTCAATGATTGTGTTTTTTTTACCTGAAACATGGCATTTAAATCCGAGTCTTTGTCTTCGTTTGATCTTTAGCGTCTTTGACAGAACTGTCGTCTGCATTATGACGTCACGTATAAACAGGGTTGCGTATACGTTTCAAAGAGCAGCGATTTCGTTGATTACCAAAAAGCGTTTCATCGATATTTTAATGGTTGTTAATGAAGCCGCTGACATGTCCTCGCAATCGGATGTTAAAATTTAAGGCACCTGATAGCTTTAAATGTGACTGTTGTGGTTACGAGACAAAGAAATGTGCAAATTATCACCGGCATTTGGAATCTGATCGGCACCAGCGTGTTCTGAATTTTTCAAACCAAGTCAACTTTGAAGTTGGAGAAGATAACGAGAATGATTTTTTCACGGATAGCGCTACTGACATGATCGTAGATGGTGCGACCTCAGACTACCAATCCAGTAACGGTCAAGATCAGTACGATGAAGATTTTAAAGAAGGTGTAGATGGCGAGGATGAACAAGAGTACGACGAGGAACGAATCTCCGACACCAAGACAGAGACAGAGTGGTTCCCATTCGATTCAAAAACCCACTTTCTCCTCACTTCATTATACAGTTCTAAAACCCACCGAGTTGTAAGTTTACATTCTGATTGCATATGTTATTCTAGTCAAAATCATTATGACGTCTAGAAAGGCTATTTTTGATTTTTGCTGTCACTTATTTCAATTGAAGGAAGGCATCCCGCTATTAAAAAGTTGTACATTCCAGCTGAATTCAGGCCTGCCAACTCACCCCACTAACGAAAATAAATCACAATCCCTATAAGGCTATAAATAATTTAGCCCTGCCAACTTGCCTCTCTAATGAAAAGAAGTTAAATCTACACAATAATTAATGCTAAAATAATAATAAACAAAAAACATGTGTAATACATATTTCTTATTAATATCTGGGACTATTATACTATAGAAATTGTATGTAAAGTCTGTGAGTGAGCGACCCAGTTAACACATTAATAACCTCCAGAAAAAAATGTCTTTCTTCCTTATAATTCTTAGCAGAACAATTGCAATTTTCAATTAACATTTTTTTATGCATTGGCTTCTATTCACCATCAACCATCAATTGCACTATAAGCATGACTACATTTTTGTCTTTTTGAACTGATAATATTTAGGAATGGAGGAATTATCTGTGACATCACTAATTCAAGGTCAAAATATCTTATACATTGCAGAAAACCATCTGCTTTGTAGGATTGTGTATATATATATATATATCCCCTAGAATGTTAGTTTATTTTTTTAAAGGTCACCATATACTCAGAGTGAGGAAGACATCATAGACAAATAAAGGATAAAGTCTCATTTACAACATTATAAATAATTCCCAGTTTATATAGTTTGTATGATGTGTATTATAAGTGTGTATTAATTAGACTAACATTTTCAAATTTTTTTCTCTCTTTCAAAGGCTGATGACATGGAAAGACATGGCCACTTACTGCATTATACAGAGGACAGTTTAAAAAAAAAACAAGACAATAAGAAGCAGTATCTAGCACCAAAATGGCCATGCCAGGTCAAGGGATACAGCCAGTATTGGAATTTTGGGTCCTCAATGATCTTCAACTTTATACTTGTTTGGCTTTTTAACTATTTTGATCTGAGCGTCACTGATGAGTCTTTTTTAGACGAAACGCGCGTCTGGCGTATCAAAATTATAAGCCTGGTACCTTTGATAACTATTAACACCACTGGGTCGATGCCACTGCTGGTGGACGTTTCGTCCCCTAGGGTATCACCAGCCCAGTAGTCAGCACTTCGGTGTTGACAATGAATATCAATTATATGGTCATTCTCTTAAAAATGAAACTGTTTGCAAAAGTAAAAATTATTCGAAATACTAAGGATTTACTCATCCCAGGCATAGATTTCCTTAGCCGTATTTGGCACTACTTTTTGAATTTTTGGTCCTCAATGCTCTTCAACTTTATACTTGTTTGGCTTTTTAATTATTTTGATCTGAGCGTCACTGATGAGTCTTATTTAGACGAAACGCGCGTCTGGCGTATCAAAATTATAAGCCTGGTACATTTGGTAAATATTGCCAACAATGAGTTGATGTCACATGTCATTGTTGGAGGATTTTTTCAAAATGCTAAGAAATGGTTAATACATGTACCTAAAAAGCCAAGACAAAAAATACAAGTTATTTTTTTAGTACTTTTTCCTTAGCATAAGAATTATAAATAACACTTCTTGATAAATTTACTAAAAAATTTTGTTGTTTTATTAAATGGATGAAATTGTATTTTAAGATCTGTCCTTGAAATCTTGGGGTGGTTTAGAAATCCAAGACAATGTCAGCAGATATTGTCATTGATAACTTTAATATCAATCCTCTGATGAGCCCCACAAAGTCACTGTAAGGCAAACTGTAAGTCATGGTTTAGAAAATTTCAAAAAGCTTCACCGAATACCTTTCTGTTAACTCTTATAACATTCTGATTACTCAAGTAAAAAAAATGACATTACTATTTGTTTAAGTACAAAATGGTCCTAAATGTCTTGGAATCCGCAATATCAACTGTATAAGGAACATAATTATAATAACCACATTAAAATCTTGGAATAATTATAGGTCTATGTATAAACTATTATCCAGAAATCACACGCATTGTAATTTTTTTTGAAGGAGTTGTGCTTCTGATTTGGTGATTAGCTATGGGAAGGACAGCAAATTATTGAAGTTCTTAGGAATGCCTAATAACCATGATAAAGGAGCAGGACTTCTAAAAAAACATTGTCAACAGAAAAATGGTGAGTACTTGAATATGTTTCATTTTTTGTCGAACCTGCGACAAAGTCGCAGAAAGCTTGACATAGGGATAGTGATCCGGAGGCGGCGTTAGCTAACATCTTAAAAGCTTAATATTTCAGAAGGTAGAAGACCTGGATGCTTCATACGTTGTATATAGATGCCTTATGGTATTAAGTTTCCTTCTGTCCTATATCCACTGTCCTTGAATTTTCATGGTTCAATGACTACTTGAAAAAAAAAGTTAAATTTTCTTAAAATGTTAATTTCTCTATTATTATGAGTAAATGGATAACTATATTTGGTATGTGCATACCTTGCAAGGTCCTCATGCCTGTCAGACAGTTTTCACTTGACCTCGACCTCATTTCATGGATAAGTGTACAAGGTTAAGTTTTCGTGGTCAAGTCCATATCTCAGATACTATAAGCAGTAGGTCTACTATATTTGGTGTATGTAATGATTGTAAGGTGTTCATGTCCAACTGGCAGGTGTCATTTGACCTTGACCTCAATTTCATGGTTCAGTGGTCATAGTTTAGTTTTTGTGTTTTGGTCTTTTTTCCTAATACTGTATGCAGAGGGTCAACTATATTTGGTGTATGAAAATATTTTACGATATACATGTCAGTTTGGCATGTTTTATTTGACCTTGACCTCATTTTCACGGTTCATTGCTCAGTGTTAAGTTTTTTGTGTTTTGGTCTGTTTTTCTAATACTGTATGCAGTAGATGACCTATATTTGGTGTATGGAAATATTTTACGATGTACATGTCAGTTTGGCAGGCTTTAATTGACCTTGACCTCATTTTCACGGTTCATTGCTCAATGTTAAAATTTTGAGATTTGGTCTTTTCTTTCTTAAACTTTAAGCAGTAGGTCAACTATATTTGGTGTATGCAATGATTGTAAGATGTATATGGCTGTCTGGCAGGTATCATCTGACCTTCACCTCATTTTCATGGTTGATTGGTCAATGTTCAGTTTTCCTGGTTATCTTTGTTTCTTAGATACTTTAAGCCATATGTAAACTATATTTGATGCATGGAATGATTTTAAGGTTACATGTCTGTCTGGCAGGGTTCATCTGACCTTGACTTCATTTTCATGGTTCATTGGTCAGTATAGAATTTCCATGGTTTGGTCTGTTTCTTTTATTCTATAAGCAAAAGGTCATTTATATTCTGTGTATGGGATGATTGTATTAAAGGTGTACTTGTATTTCCGGCTTATTTTATCTGACCTTGACCTCATTTTCTTGGATCATAAATTTAATGTGATACATGTAGTAAATATTTATATGTAGAACTATCAACATAAAATCAATGGTCAGTATAGTAGGCGAGACATTTCAGCATGTGCACTCTTGTTCTGTTCCGTGTTTGCAGTATAATTAAGAAATAATACATTCATGCCATACTTAATGCTCATTTTAACATGGGTAGGCATAATATTTGTAAATATCTTTATACCGAGCGATATTGATGATTTACCCAAAATTTATAACCGAATGAAAATCTTTGGTAATAGCAGTTAAACCCTAATTTTTATGGAGGCTGTGAATCTTCATCGTAGAAAAGCATTAAAAGCTATATTTCGTATGTCAGAGAAAACTGTTACTTTCTGAAGATGTTAATGTATTAACTCACTTAAAGTTTTTTGATACTTGTGTAGGAACTTTACTTCTAAATTGTAGAAAAGTTTGGTCTCTTTATATGATAAAATATTACTAATCTTGAATCAAAATACACGAATCAAAATATAAGACTAACATGACACTAATTAACATTTAGAATAAAATTTCTAATGTTTTATTGGTGTAAATAAAATTGCTGTCAATTTAACAGTATTAGCTGAACTTTGTATGTATCCTGTTTTAATAAATAGAAGCCCTAAAATTGTCTATTGGATTTTGGTTACATGTAAAAATCGACAATAATTGTTTACTTAGAGATGTATATAATTCAAGCTTGCACATGTTGCAAGTACGCAGTGGGTTTGCAAGTACAAATTAAAAATCACTAGCTACCATAAATTTTTTACATGTTCTGGAAAATCAAAACAATTTTTTGAAGACATTTATTGTAAACATGCAATTCATACTACACTTTATGATAGATATTTGAAATATTGGAAAGAAAATGTTTATTGTTATATTGATTTAATTATCTGTAATAAGGTAAGAACATATAGATGGCTTAAGGTGGCTGTTCTCCTCCATCTTGGATTTTGAAGTAGCATTTTGTATGTAAGCATGTTATAAGAGCTATCCTCTCATCTTTTATCTTAAAATGTGTATTTTCTTTTCGCAAACAATTGGATTTTCCATGCATAATCTATACAAATCTGACAATTTTGCACAACCTGTAGTGTGAATAAAAGTCTGGTAACCAATACTTTTTGTTATATTCTGGACATAAACATGATAAAAACTACATTTTGACAAATTATTAAAAATTTCTATGGATTTTAATTAAGACAACTCCCTTCCAATCCACCTTAAAACAATTACAAATTAGAATTTACTACTTAATGCATTTCACAATTATATACAAAATTTAATACAATTGGAGAGATAGTTCTGTATTTTATAAATATAACTGATAAAGTTATATTCAAATTTGTATATTTTTGAAATGTTGAAATAATTGTAATTATTTTTAAATCCATTGGTAATATGTACTAGAAATGCTTTGTTTCATAATTAATCATTTTGTTGTATATGTACCATGTGACCTGATCAGAGTGAGACCACTAAAAAAATTTAACAAAATATTAATGTTTCTAATCTGATGTACAGTAGTTGTCGTCTGTTTATGTAGTTCATACGTGTTCTCGTTTTTATATAGATAAGACCGTTGGTTTTCCCGTTTGAATGGTTTAACACTAGTAATTTTTTGGGGCCCTTTATAGCTTACTGTTCGGTGTGAGCCAAGGCTCCGTGTTGAAGACCGTAATGTGACCTATAATGGTTTACTTTTATAAATTTTGACTTGGATGGAGAGTTGTCTCATTGGCACTCATACCACATCTTCTTATATCTCTTTAAGGTGGTTCCTACAGTTGCATATTTTGTATATAATCTACCTATTTACCATTATAAGTTTTAACTTAAGAAATATGTTATTCGAATGTTCTATCAAACTGAAGTGTTTTGATCAAAATTATTTACCCGAAAAGTCATATTTTATGTATCTAAACTAATATTGTGTTGATTGGCAATTAATTTCGACTCATTCACAGTTAGGCAGCAGCAGACTTTAACAGTTGCTCTACTGGTCGACGAAATCCCACAATGCCAGTATTCTAGAAGGACAAAGTTACATTTCCTGACACCTGAAAAAGGAGTTTTCAGGGAAATGAAAAAAGTATTTCTGAAACTCTAATAAGAGATTTGGAAAATATCCTTTACACTGTGAATGAAGATGTCATTGCAATGTAAGTGCTAATGAAGACAAGTTAAGCGAATAAATGTATTGTTATTCCTCTACTGGCAAAGCCGAAAGAGACTTAAGAATAGCACGCTGTCTATCTATCAGTCAATACAAACAGTTAAGAATATAATTGTATTGTGTTATTTTAAAGATATTTTTAAGGTTTAGATGAGTTTCAACACAAACATTCACCACTCCTTATTTTCTTTACACGTTTAAGGTATAGAACCACTAATTCAGGCCCGGTCGGAAAGAACATACAAGAAAGTAGTACATATTGTAAACAAAATAGTTCCTACGCATAGCTGTATCTTTGTCAATACTTGGAATATTTGGGTAGTTTTAGTATCAAATGAAAGCTTGGGGACTTGGGATCACTGTAGAACCCTTATTGAAAGTTTTATTTGAATAATAAAGAAGTATATGAAATTTTAATAGGAGGGCTCATTTGGCCTGTTGTTCAGATCAGAAGTTCCTGTTTTTGTACTATCAAACTTCCGGGAACCAGTACGCTCTAATATGCAATTAAAGGTATGTTGATTTTTTCAGCACAAGTCAGGATAAGGTACAGTTTTGACATGAAATAACTGCCACTTTATTTGAACTTAAGACAAAGTAGCCATTAATGCTTGAATTTGCAGAATTTAACATAGAAAGCAATGGGGCTATGAATTAGTGGTTTTATACCTATTACTGACAGGCATGTGAAATTCTATTTTTAGAAATCATACCCTTTACAGTGAAAATTGGTCACATTTGTTGTCAGAAATCATGTTACATTATTTTTTTATGTAACAATTATGTTAGTGTCAAGTTACAACCCTCAAATTGCTAAAATAAGGTATTTTAGCCTTTTTTTGGTCATTTAGCATGCACACAGTTAAGATTTTACCCGAAATTTTAATTTTTGGATTATCTAACACTAAAAACCAATGACTTGTATATCATGAATAGTTTACAGTATAAATATTGTTTTTGGTCAAATTATCTAGTGAGTGTTCATGTTTTATTGTGTTTCTTAGTGAATTACTTATTTCAAAGAAAATTGGTGTATACTTATGTAGGAAATCCAAAATCTCACTTGAAATGCATTTTATAACCATTTTAGCAAGTTGTCTAGCTTGGAGATACATAAATTGCTCTTGTTGATCCCTGTTTATACATAAAAGTATGGTTTTTTACCAAATCACTCTCCTTTTCCAACATGTAGAAAAAAGGGGGGACAAAATTATCAATTATATTTTATGTTTGGACCACTGTATTTATATTGAAGGAAGAATCTCTGATAAAAATAAACATATAGGTAAGAACACTGTTATTTGAGTAGATATTAACAAATCAGAGCTGGGAAAAATTGAAAAAGTGTTATATCTGTCACTATTAGTATCCATAAGTAGTTTTCTTTGTTTAACGCATATGCTACTACCAGTCCAATTTGAGCTTGAATTCAGTGATATAGTGTTTTGACAAAAGCTTGATGTGTTTTTCTATGCTAGAAATAGATCATAGAAGGAAATTAAGTCAAGCAGAAGTCAATATAACAAGTTTGGTGCTGTTATAACTGACAGGCATGTGAAATTCTATTTTTAGAAATCATACCCTTTACAGTGAAAATTGGTCACATTTGTTGTCAGAAATCATGTTACATTATTTTTTTATGTAACAATTATGTTAGTGTCAAGTTACAACCCTCAAATTGCTAAAATAAGGTATTTTAGCCTTTTTTTGGTCATTTAGCATGCACACAGTTAAGATTTTACCCGAAATTTTAATTTTTGGATTATCTAACACTAAAAACCAATGACTTGTATATCATGAATAGTTTACAGTATAAATATTGTTTTTGGTCAAATTATCTAGTGAGTGTTCATGTTTTATTGTGTTTCTTAGTGAATTACTTATTTCAAAGAAAATTGGTGTATACTTATGTAGGAAATCCAAAATCTCACTTGAAATGCATTTTATAACCATTTTAGCAAGTTGTCTAGCTTGGAGATACATAAATTGCTCTTGTTGATCCCTGTTTATACATAAAAGTATGGTTTTTTACCAAATCACTCTCCTTTTCCAACATGTAGAAAAAAGGGGGGACAAAATTATCAATTATATTTTATGTTTGGACCACTGTATTTATATTGAAGGAAGAATCTCTGATAAAAATAAACATATAGGTAAGAACACTGTTATTTGAGTAGATATTAACAAATCAGAGCTGGGAAAAATTGAAAAAGTGTTATATCTGTCACTATTAGTATCCATAAGTAGTTTTCTTTGTTTAACGCATATGCTACTACCAGTCCAATTTGAGCTTGAATTCAGTGATATAGTGTTTTGACAAAAGCTTGATGTGTTTTTCTATGCTAGAAATAGATCATAGAAGGAAATTAAGTCAAGCAGAAGTCAATATAACAAGTTTGGTGCTGTTATAGGTATAGAACCACTAATTCAGGCCCGGTCGGAAAGAACATACAAGAAAGTAGTACATATTGTAAACAAAATAGTTCCTACGCATAGCTGTATCTTTGTCAATACTTGGAATATTTGGGTAGTTTTAGTATCAAATGAAAGCTTGGGGACTTGGGATCACTGTAGAACCCTTATTGAAAGTTTTATTTGAATAATAAAGAAGTATATGAAATTTTAATAGGAGGGCTCATTTGGCCTGTTGTTCAGATCAGAAGTTCCTGTTTTTGTACTATCAAACTTCCGGGAACCAGTACGCTCTAATATGCAATTAAAGGTATGTTGATTTTTTCAGCACAAGTCAGGATAAGGTACAGTTTTGACATGAAATAACTGCCACTTTATTTGAACTTAAGACAAAGTAGCCATTAATGCTTGAATTTGCAGAATTTAACATAGAAAGCAATGGGGCTATGAATTAGTGGTTTTATACCTTAAAGATGAATGATAATTTATAATGATTTCTAAAGCATTAATTTTAATTTGAAAACAAATTATATCAACTCTTGTGTTCATTCGAAAAAAAAATGCATTGACGAAAATATGCCCACACTCACTGTTTTCCATGATTGTTAGAACTCTGATCAAGTATAGTTGGACTGACATGCGACTGTATCAAATCGGATGGAAAATCGTATCGTGTGAACAGAATGCTGGACGATTTACCTGGGCAACATCTACTCGGATGGATTGATTGATAGATTGATTGTTGGTTGCTTAACGTCCAGTGGCAAATATTTCATGCATATTCAGGACAAGAACAAATTAACAATAAATACAATAGGTAGGTTCTGTAATATAGGCGTCCGGGATTAAGGTCGAAGAAATTTGGATTTCCACGGGAAATGAGGGTATATTGGATAGGGACAGAAATTTAGCCTTGCAACAGGTCACCTACGGACCCAACAAAGAGTTGTTGCAAGGGTTCTTAACGTGCAAAGAGCGTGGCACTCTCTTTAATTGAGGCATCGGATTTAACGTCCCCATTCTGACCGCACGTGGCTGCAAATTTGTACATCCCACACAGCCAAACGGACGCCCCACTTTAGCAAGGGTTTTACTGCTGGTCGGAGGAAGACCAATGGTGACCATACTTCTATTCCCCAGTCACCCTTGGGGGATACTCGGATGGAAAATCGTATCGTGTGAACAGAACGCAGAACGATTTACCTGGGCGACTGTATCAAATCGGATTGAAAATATTACCGTGTCAACGCACCTTTGGTGTTAAGTCTCTATTTCTCATAATTGGTATTCAATTAATGAGAAATTCAAAAGCCCAGAAATGACTAATATAAATCAATTCAAACCAAAAAACTAACGACTGGGACCAATATTTGGGTAGGTTTTTGTTTTTTTCACCATTTTTTTTATATTCTATTGATATGAAGTGCTGCCACCCACAGGTACACGTTACCTTCATATTAACAGCTTTCAGAAATGCATTGAAATTCAGAATAAATGTCTACATGCTGACAGTCTACCGAATTTAGACAGAATTGTCATTAGTGAAGAGAACTTTTTTTTACTCCTAGTGATTTCAAGGTCAGTATTAGACTGAAAAGGGAAAAAACATTGCCCTTTTTTTTGGAACAAGAGGCTCTCAGGATCCTGTGTCGCTCACCTGATTCTACGTTGGTTTTTGGAAATCATGTAAAAATAGATTACAATCATAACAGATACCCAAATAATGATTGAGGCCAAATTTGGTTCAATGTTGGTCCTGTAATTTATTAAAAAAAATCCTGGTGGTCATCTTGAACAGTAAATCGGCAACAAAGTAGCAACACTTCATCAGCACCTCATAAGGAACATTTATGCCATGTTTGGTTTCATTCCATTCAGTGAAACTCTAGAAGAAGCATTTGTATTTATTTCCCATAGGGTCCTTTGTTAAACTAAGTCCCTCGTCAGCACCTCATAAGGAACATTCATGCCATGTTTGGTTTTGAAGAAGTTCTTAACATCTGATGTATTTCACATAGGGTCCTTTGGTAAACTAAGTTCCCCGCTGGCAGACATTTTGGAGGATTTATTGGCTACAAAGTAACAACACTTTGTCAGCACTTCATTCTGAACATTCGTGCCATGTTCGGTTTCATTCAATTCAGTGGTTCTCTAAAAGAAGACATTTGCATGTATTGTACACAGTGTCCTATGTTAAACGAAATCCCCTGCTGGCGGTCATCATGGATGATGGATCGGCATCAAAGTAACAACACTGGGTCAGCAGCTCATAAGAAACATTCATAGCATGTGTGGTTTCAATCCATTAAGCGGTTTTCTAGAAAAATTAATTTGTATATATTTCCCATAGTGTCCTTTGTTAAACTAAGTTCCCCGCTGGCATCCATTTTGGTTGATGGATTTGCTACAAAGTAACACCACTCGGTCAGCACCTCATAAGGAACATTCATGTCATGTTTGGTTTCATTGCATTCAGTGGTTCTCTTAAAGAAGACATTTGTATGTATTGTCCATAGGGTCCTATGTTAAACGATGTCCCCCGCTGGCGGCCATCTTGGAAAGAATAAACAAAATAAAAACAAATGATTCGTATTTCTGTACCAATACCATTAAGTGTTCATTATATGTTACTTCTGGTAATGAACTCTTTTCTTTGTAGGGTTGTTTCTATTGAAAGAGAAATGAGCATGATAAATATTACTGAAACATGAGCATAATAAATATTACTGAAACAAAGTATGATGCAAAGAAAACAAATAAATGTGTTTATGTTTACGTGTTACAGATCATAAACTTCGTGCTTTTATTGGAAAGGAAATATCGGGGAAAAACCTCACTTGATAATCCGTTATTCATGTATACGGTTACCAAAATGTACATGTTGTTTATTTTTATGATCCATTTCTATTTTCTTAATTAATACACAAATCAAATATTCACCTTATTCATGGAAAGGTTGATGTCACTATTTTCTCTTCGCATTTCTAATTTTGTTGGTCATGGTTGTGTTAAATACCACAGCTGACACACTTTCCCAATTGTTTGATTTGAAATTATAATTCATATATTCTCCAATAAAATAGATAAAACACATTAAGATATGTTGATTGGAAAACAACTGCGACTGAACATCTATAATTGTGTTAATGTCCTACCATGCATATAATAGTACATGTACCTGTCTTAAACAAGGAACATTAAATCATATAAAACACGCATTCACTAGAATAAAGAATGGAAACGACATATAAGTTACTGATACAAAAAAGGCATTAGTCGATGAAACTCTAAAAACATTGGCCATAAGTATTCTGTCCAGGATTCAACCAATTTTGAAGTCATTGATATGCTTATATCAACAAAAAGGAAAGCACCTTACAGCAAAAGTGCAAAACCATCAATTATTGAATCACAAAATTCCCCAGTCGACACAGTCAAGGAAACTTCAACTTTACAAATCATACCTTATGAGGCAAGTGAACAGTTCTATAACAAGTTAGGAAGGTTAGCAGCACTGGATGAAAGTCGTAAGAAGAATAGAAATTTTAATCCAACTACTCAATACTCAACAAACCAAAATATAAGTGTAAAGAGATCAAAATTATATGAACGTACATTTGTAGAAGCTCTGAAATTCGTAAAGAAACGCATGCTAAGTTAAGTAACAAAGTCAAAGCGCAGTCATCTAGGAGGAGTTATTGCTTGTGGCTAATTTATACTAGACATTGGGACACAGAGCTTATGTAACCCTTTGAATGGAAGTACTGAGGTTCTCAAGTAGCAGCACATAAACAGAAGCTATCGATTGAACTGTTAGAAACACTTTCGAAGTACCTGCATGTTACGCAAATTTACATTAATGGAACTGGGTTCAGAATGGAATCAAGAGAATGTGATGTTCAGGAATTTGTTGAAACCATTGCTATAGCCATAAATCATAAAGAATTTGAAAACAGAAATGTAGAACACGCATTGGAAAATTAGATAGACTACCTCCATTATACAGATACAGAGATAATACATTTTACGAGCAAATCGTATGCAGCAGATTTCTGTGAATGCACTGATTAAGATTGAAGGGTCAAAGTACAAGCAGCCATTTGTAAGAGCTAGAGATGAAATTCCCAGAAAAATGCATGCATTCAAAATTTTAAAACAGAGCTACTGACGGTTCAGAATGATTTGACAAACAAACAGCAGCAGTTATAAGGCTTTTCAGGAATGTGCTCACGGATTTTCAGATAAACTTTCGTTATTAAAAATTCTTAATTCACTAGATAGTTAAACCCACGAATCGATTCATAAACACTAACTAGAAAATGACTACATTGCCCACAGAGCAATACATGATGTCTTACATTTGGAAAGTTTCATAAACAAGTCTGAAGAGGGGCTACTTTAATTTGTAAATATTCATTCACAACAAAGTCTACATTTCAACAATCAAACTATTCGCTAGAAACAAAGATTGACGACTTTAGACAACTTGAAAAATGGAAAGTTTGCGTCAACAGGAATTATCCACCGGATGGCAGAGTCTGGGTTGAAGTTTCCTCATTTGAAGTTTGCCTTCTTTTTCTAACTATCAAAACAAAACAAATATTTGAACAGAGAAAAACAATAAGGCATATTCAATTGATTGCACCTGTCCTAAGTCAGGAATCTGATGTTCAGTAGTTGTCGTTTTTTGATGTGATTCATAAGTGTTTCTCGTTTTTTATATAGATAAGACCGTTGGTTTTCCCATTTGAATGGTTTTACACTAAATATTGGGGCCCTTTATATCTTACTGTTCGGTGTGAGCCAAGGCTCCGTGCTGAAGACCATTACTTTAACCTATATTGGTTTACTTTTATAAATGCTGACTTGGATGGAGAGTTGTCTCATTGGCATTTATACCACATCTTCTTATATCTATATAGACAGAGCAAATTAGCAATACGAAAGACTAGAATACAATAGAAGCAAACAAAGGAAACACGGCCTAAACTAATACCAGATCTAGTATCTAACCTTACCTCAACTTCAGGAGGAGTATCAGTATTGGTCCCTGTATTTGATGTTACAAATTTTATCCTTTAATTTAGTGTTCCGTCATACACCTAGTTACTCGCCAAGCCTTGACGATGACATAACATAAAATTTTTGTCAGAATTGAAGACAAAAAAATCATAGGGGCAAGTATGTCGATTTGGCTCTTCTAATACACAACTCTGTAATTGATTGATTGATTGATTGTTGGTTGATTAACGTCCAGTGACAAATATTTCATGCATATTCAGGACGAGAACAAATTAACAATAAATACAAAAGGTAGGTGCTATAATAGAGGCGTCCGGGATTAGGGTCGGATAAATTAAAACGGCCACGGAAAATGAGGGTATATTGGATAGGGACAGAAATTTTGCCTGGCAACAGGTCACCTACGGACCCCTCAAAGAGTTGTTGCAAGGGTTCTTAACGTGCAAAGAGCGTGGCACTTTCTTCACACGAGGCATCGGATTTAACGTCCCCATTCTGACCGGACGTGGCTGCACATTTGTACATCCCGCACAGCCAAACGGACGCCCCACATTAGCAAGGGTTTTACTGCCGGTCGGAGGTAGACCAATGATGACCATACTTCTATTCCCCAGTCACCCTTGGGGGCTGATTAATTGAATGAATGGTCTAATTCTAAGGACCATAACAAAATCATCAGACCGGAATAAAGTTTGAATTTGATCTTAAACATGTCATGATCATACAAAACACAAAATATCAAATCAATATCATCAACCACGAAGAAAAATAGTGTGAAAAACTGATTTGCATGACTGACGGATGGACAGAAGAACGGAGTGCAAACCTTAAGTCCCCTATGACTTCGTCAGTATGGGACCAAAAAGATCAATAACATACAAAACAAAATGAGCCAAGGCTTAGTCTGTTTTATATACGAGAGGTAATTAAATCGAACCTGTGTGATGCAAAACTAGATTACCTGCGTTCTGAGGACAAAAAGTGAATGTTATCAAGTTTTCATAGTTAATGAAACAATTTTAAGAGACAAAATAAAAGTCTTAAGGAGTATTGCAACTTATCCCTGACTACACTTAAAAAAACACGGAGAGAAGTTTGGCTATGGGCTGCCTGTACCATCAGTAGAAACACACAGAAAAAATGGATCCAATGAAATTAGACAGCTTCTTGGATTTCACAACATAGTCACATATTATCCGAGATCTATCATATGGTAAAAAAATCTGAAATTATCTGATTGAACAGTACAAAATGTGCCAAACGTGATTCGACACATGGGCTCCACACATATTATTCAACAGTTATATTGTGAAGGAAACACTAATAAAGTCAACAAGTTTCAAGTAGCCTCTTCTATAATATTGCAGCATGGTAATTATGGTAATTACCAAAGGTTAAATGCTATTCTCCAAACATGGAATAAGTTTGAGTGTTACTTTAATGATTGATTGCTGGTTGCTTAACGTCCAGTGGCAAATATTTCATGCATATTCAGGACGAGAACAAATTAACAATAAATACAATAGGTAGGTTCTGTTATAGGGGCGTCCGGGGTTAAGGTCGGAGAAATTTAGACTGCCACGGGAAATGAGGGTATATTGGATAGGGACAGAAATTTAGCCTTGCAACAAGTCACCTACGGACCCCTCAAAGAGTTGTTGCAAGAATTCTTAACGTGCAAAGAGCGTGGCACTCTCTCTACACGAGGCATCGGATCTAACGTCCCCATTCTGACCGGACGTGGCTGCAAATTTGATACATCCCGCACGCCGAACGGACGCCCCTCTTTGGCAAGGGTTCTACTGCCGATCGGAGGAAGACCAATGGTGACCATATTTCTTCCCCTCAGTCACTCTTGGGGACATGTTTCAAATGACCAGTCTCTTAAAATGTTACTGACACACGAATAAAAAGAAGCGCAGGGGTACACATTAAAACCTAGTCCACAACACAAATAGGTAAACAGTCAACAAAAGACTGATGACATGCTTGTTTTCAATTTTAACTTGATGCATATTTGTTTAGTTCTGTGTATATGAAGTTACGATTATTATTTTTCTCTTCAGAATTAACACAAGTTATTGGCCAGACAGTCTCAAAAGACGATGTTTTGTTATCAACCGCATCTCCGCCGTTATATTTTGTTCATCAAATCGCCAAATCGCTAAGGTACGAGGTTAAAGCATAACATCGAGGTTGATTTCTCATATGCTATACCGAAAATTTTCGAATATGATAAGTTTGGCGATGCAACGCATATGAGTATCGCTGCTCTTGTAAAAGCTGTTACAAACTTTAAGTCTGTTATACACAGAAATTATAAAGTTTCTTATTATAGTCAGTCGTTGCCACCCTCTAAGGTAAATCTAAGGTAAAGATTTTGCACCTATTAAATCGTAAGACAATGGGTGATAATTTATCCTTTCAAACTATACAAAAAAGTAGTCCTGTTAAATAAGTTTGTTTCTTGGGAATCATAAGCAATAGGTCAACTAATTATATTTAGTGTATTGAATGATTTAAAGGTGTACATGTATTTCCTATTTGGTTTATCAATCTTCCTAGCTACAATTTAGAAAGATAATGAACATTTGTACAAAGCTTCAGGTTGAAGTGACTTCACCTACACATAACCAACCACCTTGGACTCCAGCTAATTCATAATCAGCTTCTGTACCCTAGAAACAATTTAAAAACATACATGAAACAATTTTACCATACATGATTCAGTATGAAACACTAAATTTTAAATGAAAAAAAGTTATGTACACAATTGATTACAATCATCATTTATCGTTGATACAAATCCGAATTAAGAAACTAAATGGGCATATCAATACCCACGCTACGTCAATTTTTAAAGACCCAAATGTTGCAAAATTTCATAAAAAAGAATGGCGAACGTAGATACAAGTATCTTGTCTTGGGGAGGGATAAATCCTACTTTGAAAAGTATAACTCTGATTCAAACAGAAAATTCTCTGAAACTGACATCAAGATGCTTGATTTCTTGATTGACAACAAATTTATTACGTTTGGAGGACGTGTTTTTCAACAGACTGTCGGAATTCCAATTGGAACAAATTGTGCCCCTCTTCTTGCCGACTTGTTTCTTTACTATTATGGGGCTGACTTCATACAGGAACTTCTTAGGAAGAAAGATAAAAAGTTAGCAATATCCTTTAACTCTACGTTCCGCTATATAGATGATGTTCTCTCACTAAATAATACAAAATTTGGTGACTATGTTGAACGAATCTATCCCATCGAACTAGAGATAAAGGATACTACAGATACAGTTAAGTCTGCTTCATATCTTGACTTACATCTATAAATTGACAATGAGAGTCGGTTGAAAACAAATCTTTACGACTAAAGAGATGATTTCAGCTTTCCAATTGTGAACTTTCCATTTCTATGTAGCAACATTCCAGCAGCGCCTGCATACGGAGTATATATCTCCCAATTGATACGATATTCCCGGGCTTGTGTTTCCTATCATGATTTCCTTGATAGAGGATTGTTGTTCAAAAGGAAGCTATTAAACCAAGGGTTCCAAATGGTGAAGTTGAAGTCATCCCTTCGTAAATTTTACGGACGCCATCACTAGTTGGTTGACCGTTATGGATTAACCGTTTCACAGATGATATCGGATATGTTCCTTATGTCGTAATTACAATACCCTTCCTTTTCACGAATGTGACTTACCGAATCAGACTATTTACCGGATTTGCAATAACATAAGCAACACGACGACGGGTGCCACATGTGGAGCAAGATCTGCTTACCCTTCCGGAGCACCTGAGTTCTCCCCCATGCAACTACATCCAAACAGATTATATATTTGAATTGACAATCAGCAATAGTACTTACTTTCCAAATTTAAACTCTATCTCCTCTCCTTGAAAATAGTTTTGAAGTGCTTGATCAACACTTTTTGCCAAAAGAGAAATAATGACACTATTATCACATGTGGAAATTTTCTATATTCAAAAGTACTTGTGTTCATTAATGTATATATGAAATAATTTGTCTTAAAAGTGTAACAAGTACAACGAACAGAATTAATAAAACACAACATAATATCAGTCACTTCTCAAATGGAAGTAATCAGGGAATATATTATGTATATTGATGCAGACAAATGTGAAACAGTTACCATTTATCCTTGTAAAATGTAATAGGTGTAATTCAAACTTTTTATCTTTCATCTGAAACATCACACTAAACGTCATATTGTTTTGGCACCAATGTCGACAATAATTTCAACTTTTTGAACAATAATTTTCCATCTTATTAATTAACCTTAGCAAGAAGGATAATGGTGAAGGATAGATATGGCTTTGGATTAGGAACACATGGTCATGACACAATTTCTGGCATGTTATTTGAAAGGTAATTTGTACCAATTTAGTCTAACAACTGGAGTACGTCTACGCTGCGATCTTCTTAAGTTGGATTGTTGTTTCATATGCTGTTGAGGTAATTGTTGATGCTCAGGACGTTGTTGAAGTAAATTATGGTTGTTTTGTGTTTTGTAGGAGATTTATCAGATAATTAATTACTTGTAATATATTTTCCAATCTTCTTCACTTCCAAAAGAGTTATAATTGTTATAATTATACACTTAAGCCTATCTACAAAGAAGAAAACAATTCATCTGAGCTAACACTTTCAGAACTACGAGAAGCATCTATCCCATCGAACAAGAGATAAAGGATACAACAGATACAGTCATGTTTGCCTTATATCTTGACTTACATCTAGAAATTGACAATGAGGGTCGGTTGAAAACAAAACTGTACGACAAAAGAGATGATTTCAGCTTCCCAATTGTGAACTTTCCATTTCTATGTAGCAACATTCCAGCAGCGCTTGCATACGGAGTATATATCTCCCAATTGATACGATATTCTCGGGCTTGTATTTCCTATTATTATTTCCTTGATAGAGGGTTGCTGCTCATAAAGATGCTATTAAACCAAGAGTTCCAAATGGTGAAGTTGAAATCATCCCTTCGTAATTTTTACGGACGCCATCAAGAGTTGGTTGACCGTTATGGAATATCCGTTTCACAAATGATATCGGATATGTTCCTTATGTCGTAACTTCAATCTTGTTCCCTGTTCACGAATGTGACCTACCGAATTAGACTATTTACCGGGTTTGTAACAATATGAGCAACAGGACGGGTGCCACACGTAGAGCAGGATCTACTTGCCCTTCCGGAGCACATGAGATCACCCCAAGTTTTTTGGTGGGGTTCGTGTTGCTCAGTCTTAAGTTTTCTACATTGTGTCTTGTGTACTATTATTTGTCTGTTTCATTTTTAGCCATGGCGTTTTCAGTTTATTATCGATCTATGAGGTTGAATGTCCCTCTGGTATCTTTCGCCCCTCTTTCCATACACAATTTTGTTGTATGTCTTGTTGTGAATTTTAAAGTATTTGAAGATATAGTTCATAGGATTCTGGCGTGTAAGTGTGTAATATACATCTCAGTTCAAAATCTGTAGCTTGTTTACGTTCTACTGTTCTTTTTTTTTTTACTTTTAATGGAATAGTGTACATGTTGATGAGGTACATTTTTACTAAAATATCTTCTTTTTACAGTATTATTTGTATACAAAGAATTATAGTTACATGTAGTAACTTCGCTAAAATAAATAATAAAATTAATTTTCATTAAGGGGACGACCATTTAATATTCAGGGGGGGGGGGGGGGGGCAGGAGGATTTGTTTTGGATCGGTTATTTATTTTTGTAAACTAAGAGGACAGATTATTTATTTCCTGCACTGTTGAAGCAAGATTTTTCATTTTCATTAAAACAAGGGACTGATTATTTATTTTCATAACTATATTAGTAATATTTGAAAACATACAATTTTTAAATTCATTTTTTATTATAAATAATAAATGTACAGTCAAGTCATTAATGTACCATTTAATCAGAATTAATCATCATCCTCTGCGGAAATGAATCTTCTGAATTCCAAACTGCATATACATGTATTGCATACATACACGGTATTAGAGTTGGGCTGTGACTAGCCTCTTTTAAAAGTATTGCCAAATATATTTACGCTGAGCGGAGCGAGGCAAAAAAATTTTGAAGGGTTTTGAAGCCGCTGAAGGCCCAAAGAAACTATAGAACAAATGATGCAAAATCGTGCTTTCTGGGCGTTCCCAGACCTTTTCTTATTCTGAAAACGCAAGTTCTGTTTTAATAATTTTTTGACAATATTTTGGTCTCAAAGCAAAATGTATAGATTCAGCGTAAGACTTAAGTTTTTATGGACAACATCAAAAGACCAATATGAAGAATAAAGTAAAAATGTAATTCACATAGTTAAGTATGTGGCTGCTGTTTTTTTTTTTTTTTTATTAGTTGTTGTTTCGGCATGCAGAATTTAAATCTTTTATACCTGTAAATTATATGGGGTTTTATTCAAATTAAGTTAAGAGGGGGCTAATTATCAGTGATATAACTATGTCAAGTAATTTTTAATAACACATTTCAATTACAACTTGATGTAGCTCTTAACTGGGATACAATTTAAAGTAGTTAAGTTGTAAAATTAGCTAAAAAGTCTTAAATAAAATAAAACTCATGATCAAGTTGAAAACAAAATTACTAAAACACAAAAGGAATGCAACACTAAGAGAATACAGAAGGGCAATCAATGAACAAAAGACAAATTTAAAGAAACATTGATCCCGAAAAAACAGGTGCTACGTCCAAGGGAGAACAGAACTTGCTTCTTGCAAACACTCGCTGTGAAAACAATTTGATATGAAGACAAGCTTTTGGTTTTAAAATTTCCTACATAAAGGCATTTGCCTCAATGTAGTTACAGCCCTATAATAAAAGTGAGGTAAGTGTTTCTGAGCCAATATACCTCAAGTTAAATGAAACCCATTTTCAGACATTTCAGGTATATTTAAATAATATTTATACCTTTATTATTAAAAGATTTGAGAATTGTTTCCCGATTTTTTTTTTGAAAAAAAGATGAATTTTATGAAGAATTTGGTGCCACCTCATACTTTCGAATAGCATTTATAAAATGGCTTAAAGGACCTGCCGAGTTATTCATTTTCAATACATTGTAAGTCAGGTTATTTATTTTCGAACTACCACAGAACAAACCATTTATTTTTGTGATTATCAAGGCTGAGTTATTTATTTTCAAAATCCTCCTGGGCTCCCCCCCCCCCCCCCCCCCCCCCAGAATATCAAATGGTCGTCCCCTAACAAGTCTTAAAAATAATAACTTTCTTTATTTTCCAGATACAGGCTGGAACTCAATTTACAACTTAGCCACAAAAAAGCCTGTTGACAGGTTGATCAAAGATGAATGCTTCCATTTAACAGATCGAGGTGTAGTGACACGTAAGTTTCCATTCTATTCTACGACATGGACTCCATTTGGCACAATGTGTTCCTCCGCTTCTACTTCATCATCTTGTTCATGATTGGCTGGTGCTGCTGATGGTGGTGCTGGTGCTGATGGAGACAATGGTAGAGTTCCAGCCTGTATCTGGAAAATAAAGAAAGTTATTATTTTTAAGACTTGTTAGGGGACGACCATTTGATATTCTGGGGGGGGGGGGGGAGCCCAGGAGGATTTTGAAATAAATAACTCAGCCTTGATAATCACAAAAATAAATGGTTTGTTCTGTGGGTAGTTCGAAAATAAATAACCTGACTTACAATGTATTGAAAATGATAACTCGGCAGGTCTTTAAGCCATTTTATAATGCTATTCGAAAGTATGAGGTGGCACCAGATTCTTCATAAAATCATCTTTTTTTCAAAAAAAAATTCGGGAAACACTTCTCAAATCTTTTAATAATAAAGGTATAAATATTATTTAAATATACCTGAAATGTCTGAAAATGGGTTTCATTTAACTTGAGGTATATTGGCTCAGAAACACTTACCTCACTTTATTATAGGGCTGTAACTACATTGAGGCAAATGCCTTTATGTAGGAAATTTTAAAACCAAAAGCTTGTCTTCATATCAAATTGTTTTCACAGCGAGTGTTTGCAAGAAGCAAGTTCTGTTCTCCCTTGGACGTAGCACCTGTTTTTTCGGGATCAATGTTTCTTTAAATTTGTCTTTTGTTCATTGATTGCCCTTCTGTATTCTCTTAGTGTTGCATTCCTTTTGTGTTTTAGTAATTTTGTTTTCAACTTGATCATGAGTTTTATTTTATTTAAGACTTTTTAGCTAATTTTACAACTTAACTACTTTAAATTGTATCCCAGTTAAGAGCTACATCAAGTTGTAATTGAAATGTGTTATTAAAAATTACTTGACATAGTTATATCACTGATAATTAGCCCCCTCTTAACTTAATTTGAATAAAACCCCATATAATTTACAGGTATAAAAGATTTAAATTCTGCATGCCGAAACAACAACTAAAAAAAAAAAAAAAAAACCAGCAGCCACATACTTAACTATGTGAATTACATTTTTACTTTATTCTTCATATTGGTCTTTTGATGTTGTCCATAAAACTTAAGTCTTACGCTGAATCTATACATTTTGCTTTGAGACCAAAATATTGTCAAAAAATTATTAAAACAGAACTTGCGTTTTCAGAATAAGAAAAGGTCTGGGAACGCCCAGAAAGCACGATTTTGCATCATTTGTTCTATAGTTTCTTTGGGCCTTCAGCGGCTTCAAAACCCTTCAAAATTTTTTTGCCTCGCTCCGCTCAGCGTAAATATATTTGGCAATACTTTTAAAAGAGGCTAGTCACAGCCCAACTCTAATACCGTGTATGTATGCAATACATGTATATGCAGTTTGGAATTCAGAAGATTCATTTCCGCAGAGGATGATGATTAATTCTGATTAAATGGTACATTAATGACTTGACTGTACATTTATTATTTTATAATAAAAATGAATTTAAAAATTGTATGTTTTCAAATATTTACTAATATAGTTATGAAAATAAATAATCAGTCCCTTGTTTTAATGAAATGAAAAATCTTGCTTCAACAGTGCAGGAAATAAATAATCTGTCCTCTTAGTTTACAAAAATAAATAACCGATCCAAAACAAATCCTCCTGGCCCCCCCCCCCCCCCCCCCCCCCCAGAATATTAAATGGTCGTCCCCTTATAATCAATAATCAATCAGTAATAGCTGCATCCATATAGTGTGTGCATGATTTGTGTTTAACTGCGCTAATAATAATGTTACCTGATGGTTTCCTGGAAGATGTAATTGAAACTCCTCTCTCCGTCTGTACACTTGTCGCAGGTGTATGTTGTCTGCTGTGCTTCTTGCCTGAATAACTATAAAACAAGATAACAATTGTGTCAAATTCGCCCAGATGTTAACTGATGACATATTATATAATAGATTAGACGTTTGGTTTGAATTGTTTTACACTAGTCATTTTGGGGCCCTTGATAGCTTGCTGTTCTGTGTGAGCTAATGCTCCTTTTTGAAGGCTGTACATTGTGACTTGGATGGAGAGTTGTCTAATGGCACTCATACCACATATTCTCATTTCTATATAGACTGAGTATACTAGTATGTTGGACAATGTCAAAACCATTTAAATAAAAGAAGAATATAAGTGGTAATTGTTTCAGTTGAAATCATCCTTATGAAAGCATTGTCATGACCTAAAACAATGATGTTTTATATATAGAAAATCTGATATTTCCATACCTCTGGATGCAACTTCCTCTTGTGAACCATTAAGGAGTCTGTTCGTTTATACTCCTTTCCACGCACGTCACAAGGATACTTGATGAGTAAATATGTGCTTCGAACATGCTTCGACAAGCTCCCTGAGCTGGCATACACAAGCAAACAATGTCTTCATTCTGGTGCATAGCATCTTGCATTTGTCTTATGCTTATAGTACGTCTTGAAATAATTCCGATTCAAGAAAATAAAAATAATAACAGAGTTAAATTATTCTATAATTACGAGTAAAGCTATTAACAAAAATACACACCCCCCCCCCCCTTTTCAAACCTAAATATTGCGTTACCATTTTAATTACTACACAGCAATACTTTGTTGAAAAAAAGCGAAAAAAGTAGTTTCATTTGAAAAGCCTTACTATTATCTATGAACTTGTCTGCATTTTGAGAGTTGAACTTTAATTCAAGTACATGTGTTACAATTGCCGATCGTCACACTCACTTAGACCCCAAGGGCGACTGGGGTATAGAAGTATGGTCACCATTGGTCTTCCTCCGACCGGCAGTAAAACCCGTGCTAAAGTGGGGCGTCCGTTTGGCTGTGCGGGATGTACAAATTTGCAGCCACGTCCGGTCAGAATGGGGACGTTAAATCCGATGCCTCGTGTAAAGAGAGTGCCACGCTCTTTGCACGTTAAGAACCCTTGCAACAACTCTTTGAGGGGTCCGTAGGTGACCTGTTGCAAGGCTAAATTTCTATCCCTATCCAATATAGCCTCATTTCCCGTGGCAGTCTAAATTTCTCCGACCTTAATCCCTTAATCTATTACAGATCCTACCTATTGTATTTATTGTGAACTTGTTCTCGTCCTGAATATGCATGAAATATTTGCCACTGGACGTTAAGCAACCAACAATCAATCAATAATCACACTCACTTATTCATATTCGCCCAAAGAGAATATTATTTCTGATGACTTTCAAGGTTGACCAGAATCTACTGCTTATAGGTCAAGGTAGTCATTTGTAACATGAATATCAAGAAGCTATTTCATTTGAGTTCATGAAGTGATTTTGCTTTCAGCAACCATTTTCTTAATACATTTCCCCCCAAGGGTGACTGGGGAAAAGAAGTATGGTCACCATTGGTCTTCCTCCGACCGGCAGTAAAACCCTCGCCAAAGTGGGGCGTCCGTTTGGCTGTGCGAGATGTACAAATTTGCAGCCACGTCCGGTCAGAATGGGGACGTTAAATCCGATGTCTTGTGTAAAGAGAGTGCCACGCTCTTTGCACGTTAAGAACCCTTGCAACAACGCTTGGAGGGGTCCGTTGGTGACCTGTTGCAAGGCTAAATTTCTGTCCCTATCGAATATACCCTCATTTCCCGTGGCAGTCTAAATTTCTTCGACCTTAATCCCAAACGCCTCTATTGCAGAACATATCTATTGTATTTATTGTTAAATTGTTCTCGTCCTGAATATGCATGAAATATTTGCCACTGGACGTTAAGCAACCAACAATCAATCAATCTTAATACATTTCGTTATCCTCTCATCAAATGGCTGTATCGGCATACATAAATAAAGAAAAATAAACAATTTGTTGTGCTTTTAATATGTCTTAGTAACTGGTTAGAATATCTAAATGACTGGTTGTGATATTTAAGTTATTGATTAGTTTACATTGTATCTAAGTGGTTTGGATATAACCAATTTTTATTGTCTCGTTTGACGGAGTCGAAATGCAAGACATAGGTATGCTGTTTCCGGAGTCGGCGGCGGCGTCAACATTGTATTAGTTTGTGATTAGGTCTAGTTTGTGGTGAACCACAAGTGGTAGGTCAATCATATTTGGTATGCAGTTGTATTAGCATTGGCACATCTCATTTCCGTGGAGATAATTTTGCCCTGACCCCTCAGTCATGGTCTATTGACTTTAAAACTTTTGCTTATTTTACATGTATTAGTTTGTGATTAGGTCAGTTTATGGGGAATCACTAGTGGTAGGTCAATGATTTTTTGTATGCAGTTGTATAAGCACTGGCATATCTCATTTCCATCGAGATTATTTGACCCCGTCCCCTCAGTCATGGTCTATCGACTTTGATTCTTTTGCTTTGTTTACATGTATTAGTTTGTGATTAGATTAGTTTAAGATGAACTGCTAATGTTAAGTCAGTGATACGGGCATTTACAAGTATCGTTTCCATGGAGATTATATAGCTCCACCGCCTCTTCATTGTTCATTGACTTCAGTTTGAAACTTTTACATAGATTACAAGTTAATATTTGTGTTTAGGTTTGTTTAAAGGGAACGACTTATAATAAGTCAATGACATTTGGTATGCAGTTGTATTCGTATTGGCACATCTCATTTACATGGAGATTGTTTAGCCATGTACCTCAGTCATGGTTCATTGACTTTGAATAGTTGCCTTTTTTGTAACATGTATTGCTGTTTTAATTTCAACATTTGCATATTTCAGTGGAAAAAGTCTTCTTAGAATCTCTTGGGAAACGGTAAACATTCCCTCGTCTTCTATGTATTATTCTTCACTGAAAAAAGGTAAAGACTTCTTACAACATGTTTTCAATCTTTGTTTTTTCTTTCCTTGAGCTCTTTTCAGTAAGGCATTTATAAACTTTTTAAGAGATGGATGTATGTTGGGTAATGTCTCTTTGAGACCTAACATTGTGGATATCTCATTAATCTACATTGTATTAGATATTAAAGATACAAAAAGGAGATCTCCATTGTATTAAAGATAAAAATAGATTACATTGTCCAGTACATTTTAAAATATTTGTTTCCAAATGCATCTTACCAACTCTTTTTTTCTGTATCAGTCTGAAAACACAAGAAAGGGTTTGGCTTAATGTTTAATTACCTTAAGAAAGAAGCCCCAATGATCAATCCCTCCACAGTTTCTTCAAATTCTGTGTTATTCTGAAATATAATTGAATTTAAGTTGGATTGACCAAGAACACCGACATGCGGTTATAAGTCTCCAAAGATATTTGTGATCTAGTACGTACAAACTTTCATATAATTGCAAAATTGCAATTGAATGGAAAACATTTTTTCTGTCTTTATCGTCAGTGTTTGGTTTAGTGTAATAGTTATCTATATAAATAAAAGCAGGGATCCATCATATATAATTGGTCAAAATGCTACTAAATTTTAGTTTAAAACGTGTTTTAGTAAGTGTATTAATCGATGCAGGTTGTACGACATGTTTAAAAATGCAAAGTAGTATTGTTTGTACATATTTATCATTTCAAACATCAGTTAAGATTTATTTGTTTTTAGAATATATATAATTGGTATGTGAAATTTTGGGTCATTTAAAAAAGATAACAGTTTTTTTTTTACTTGTATACATTTTATAGGAGTGGAGATCTTAAAACAAAATCCAGCTCACAATTATGTTGGTATCAGACATTGAATTTAGAAATATTGATCCCCGATATTCTGCAACTTTAAGGTTTTTGACAACAACCTTGTCAGCCACTGCAAAGTTAGTTGTCATAGTGGCCCTCTCCCGCCAAAGTTTTACTTTGAGGGAGCGGGGTCTCAGGATTGTATTGGAGATTCTGAGTGCCCTGTACGTGTTATCTGCTTGTGATGATAATTCAACCTCTAATGGAATCTATTTTATGATAAATAAACAATGTAAGTTTTATAGGTATGTTTATCTTGTACGATTTATATAATAATTAATCTGAAAAAGATTTCAAATATAAAAAAAAATATGTAAAGGATGACTGCCAGTTTAGTATTCAATTGCAACCAATAAAAGGGTAGTTACAGAAAATTTCTGCTCTTGGGCACCACTTCCATTGTGCATTTAAGAAAAAAAATCATAGAAGCTAAGATTTGTTTTTAATTTACACATGGCCTGAACCATGATATTCGAAATTCATCATGAACATTAAGGAGGAATACACATTTTGCGTTTTTTTTTTACCGTTACTATAACGTTACTTCTGGTCAATCGCAATAATTGCAAACTGGTACTTAATTGCTTTATTTTATGTATATACTTGTCATTGAAGACACCACACTTGCTGGTGAAATGTCAACCAATAAAAAAAATGAATTTATTTCATGTTTATGCATTAACATTTGAAGAAATTCATCAATGATAACAGTTCCAACAAGAAAGTAATTAAATTGATATGTGACTGGTATCTGTTAAAAAATAATAATGAATTCTCCACATACTAATATTCATTGCAATATGTTGAATTAGTTTGACAAAAAACTTACTCTTAATATTTCTCCTCTTACAGATATCCTGGTGCTAATAGGTACTGTACAGACATTACTCGCCTCTACTATCGGTGGACTCATGAAGTTATCTATTACTCTTGATATTTCTCCTCTTAAAGATATCCTGGTGCCAATATGTACTGTACAGGCATTACTCGCCTCTACTATCGGCGGATTCATGAAGTTATCTATTATGTCCTGGTAGTTTCCAAATGGAAATGGTGCTGAATCAAAGCACTAAATAAAAACAATAATTTCCATTAGATGTAATGTAAATAAGTTTTATTTTACGCAATATTTTATTTTTATTTTAACATATATGCGCAGGAAAACATGGTAATTATCTTTTGTTATGTTTTTCCCCCCAATTGATGCTTTTTATTTCGAATGAACAGGAACAAATTGGTTTCGTTTTATTTAATATATATACACATTTGCCACTCATCTTCTTTCAAACTTATTTTATTCATGACGACCATATATTTTATTGTAAAACTAGAACAAGATTTGGGGGGGGGGGGGGGTGGAGGTTAATAGCCATTTTACTTGGTTTCATCAATTTTACATCCTGATATGGTAATCCAAATAGTTTGAACACACTCCTCACTATTTTGTGTAGCATGTTTAAACTGTTTGGATGAGGAATATCCTGTATTAAAAAAAAAATGATACAATTTGATACTTATATAATAATTGATCTGAAAAAGATATTATGATAATATAAGTCGCGAAGTATTTTTACCATGCTTGACAGTGTCAAAACACTCAAATGAGCGACTTATGAGCCTGTAATTTAATATTTTCCCAAAAAGTTTTTTTTATTTATATCTAGGAAAAGGATTTCCTCTTTTAATGTTTAAATGACATATTTAATGTTTTTGGAATTTTATTTCGCCATGAAGGTAAAGGAATGGCGGTCTTAATATTTAATAAGTAATATACTAACCAGACCATGATAACGACAACTTGTCGTCGTTTAGACGGAACTTCTTGAGTAGTTTAAAGTCCCGTCTATCTACAGTGAATTTGGTGTCGTATTGTAATTACATAATTCTTCTACTTTCTGTTATTATGGAGTTGATCTTGTAGTGTCTAAGAGGGAATAGATGTGTATAACATCAAGGTACTGATATTTGATAGACATAAAAGTAGTTGTTAATTAAGTTTTTAGGTACCAACAGAAGTTTTGAAACATTTATTTTTACTTTCTTAATTTTTTATGTGCCAACAGAAGTTTAGACACATATTTTTATTTTCTTACTTTATAATATTTTTAGGTGCCAACAGAAGTTGAGGTATTTTATTTTTATTCTTTTCATAAAAGTTGTGTTTTAAAGTAGTATTTTTTTTTTAATTTAGAAAATATTCTCTTGGCATGCAATAGATCTTAACCATTTTTACCTAGCCTAATTAAAATATTACAATTCAAATATAGAGGGCATATGGCAAATATGAAGTATAATAAGCATGCAAATGAGTAACTTTAGATATAAAAATAAGATCAATTAAATACTGTTGAACTATGTTGTAACAAATATGTACAATACTGATAAAAAAAAATAATTTTTATATGGCTGTCCATCATCTTAAAATTTACAGTGATGCCTGCAAAATAATTGTCACAATAATTTACCTTTGTAATTTTTCTGCAGAATTTGAATCTTTTTTACCTTTTTGAGTATTTTTTTAAGCTGCATCTGTATGTCAGAAATAAAGGTGTAAAACCTGTTAAATGCACGATCTTTGGCATACTCCTCTAAGGAACATGGGATTTATTAAAGATGTCATTTAAGAAAATGTTTCTTTTACTTTGAACAATGTCGGCATATATTTAATTGGGTTTTGTAAAAGGATTTCTAAATCATATTAATAAGTTCAGGGGCCTTGGTGGCTAAGTGGTCACAGAAAACTTTCAAACCTAGTTTATTTATACCAGTTAAAAGCACCTGTCATGCGGGGGTTCCAATCTTCTGTATCACTAGCCTGAGCATGAGCTTGAAACCACGCACCGGGAACAAATATTCAAATTGACCATTTGGTGTTGGTGCTAAATATCTAATGTTTTTGGCATTTTGAAGTTTCTCCCTGGTAAGCATATCTCTTCCTAAAACCACTCCATATTTCTCTAATATATCTGCATTTTCTGTAATAGGGATATTATTGAACACATTACCACATTTTGGATTTCAATCAAATTTTGATGGCTATCATAAACAAATGCACCGCTTTTTTAAATTAAGAAAAGCAAGTAACTTAAGCTAAAAATATGCAGACATAGTAATATTGCATCCTCCTTTACAGAAAACAACGACTGCTTACTCCATTAATTTTAATATTTTTTTCATATATTCCTTGTATATGAATAAAGCTTGTGGTCTAGAGGTTGATTATGATTTTTACAATAATTTTAAAATACGTCGATTTTTTTTTTTCTTTTTTCATTAGTTCGTACACAGATTGAAAACAGTTATTTTAAATACAATATGTTTATACATGTATTATGGCAACACTCATTTTTTTTTATGTTTTTCTAACCATTCCCTTTTGAAAACAAATTGTCAGAAAACACGAAAAAGTTCTACTATTTGGGTTTTTGCTATTTAAGCAAAACTGGGGATTTTATCAAAAATTGCAAAAATTAAAGGGTTTCCATGGTAACCAGAAGATAAAACAATGTTATTTTCTTTTATTTGGACAAAATGATTGCATTGTTTGTGAAATGTTTGTTCATGCATGGCCATGTATTTTTGGTCTTGACAGAAAATTGGTGTAATATGTTTTGTTGAAACCCAAAAGTTTGTTCTCTAAATCACAAGTTCACGAAATCCGTCAACATTCAGTATACGCTTATTCGATGCACTTGATTTACAGTTTATTGTATGCTTTTAGTGGATGCATGGTCTTAACAAGTTCTCCCATTTCTACAAATAAAAGTGCTGGGGTGCGAACGATTTCGTTTCTGTTCTTATAATTGCCATGGGCGGAAAACCCAGGGTGTTTGCCTCTGTTTTCCATCACAGCCGCATTGAAGATGATCTCAAATGAAGGAGGTGCTATTCCGACCCGTGTTACTCTCTTCTTGTATGACGAATTGTGCTGAAGAGGGGTCTAAATCATTCTATCTTCTTTAATTGTTTTTCGATACAAATTTACCCTGTTTATATACAACAGCTTTTAGCTTACCATCATCTTGAACAACAAAATATGTCTTTGGTGTTGAGTGCACACTTTTAATTAAACGCTAAAAGGCTATATCGCGGCTATAGCTAATTCTAATATTTTTACAATTTACAGTATATTTTTAATATCAGATTAAAGCAAATTGTTTATTTACAAATAAAATTCAACACTACGATAACGTGATAAAAGTTTAAAATCATTTAAATTTATACAACAATTTTATATTTTATAATATATTCCAATTTCTTTTAAGAATGAAACAATATTTGTAACTGGAACACTATTAAATAAATCATACATATTATTGACATTGAAATGCTTCCTACGAATATCAGCAAAGTCAATACAATTAATTAAAACATGTTTAATAGCATACTTGCAGTTACCAATCTCTGGATTTTCAATACAAATCTCTAACAATTCCAAAAGTCTGTTGTAAATGTTACCCATTACCTATGCTGTTCACTTTCTCAACCTGTTTTTTTCCAATATGGTTCGATAAAATTTTTGCAAATTAAACCTTAAGCTGTGAATATAGCTAAAATGTTGTCAATCAACAGTGCACCATGAATACAATCTTGAATATAATTTAAAGTTAATGTTGATGTTTTTAAATAAGTTTTTAAATGTTTGTGTAAAAAATATGTTCCAGCTGAATTATAAAATTAATAGTTAAATCGATTGACTCGCGATTTCATTATTGGTCTGCGGTTTTATATTCGGACTTTAAATATGTGTTGTAGCAAGTGATGGGTGTCCTGTGCCATCTTAAAAAAATTAACTTTAAAACAAATGTTAATAAAAAGGATGTTGAAGAATTATCGAAATTTTAAAATGAATGTATTTTACAACCTTCTAGGATGGTCGCTTCCTGGTTCATACATATCACAAATTATGTCTGGATGGTATTAGCGGGATTCGATTCAAGTACATAGTCATGATTTGTCTTTACAATATCTAGGTTATGGAAAACACACTTGGTCTTTTGCTTTGATTTGGTTTTTCGAAAAGGTTTTGTGGAATCGGAATTTGAAAATTACTGTTGACAGCTTGAATGATTCTGGAACAGTTTGATGTTTTACAGTCGTTCACAAATTGAATTTATAGTCAATTTTTCTGTTCTGGTATTTTAGACAAACAATGCAGTGACACTTTTAGACGATTGTATTGCACAAAGTGTTCATTATTGCCGGTTCCATACAAAGCTCTCTTCAAATCAACAAAATGCACTCTGGTGATATCATGTAGGTAAGACTGGGACGTTTAGTCTGATGCATAGTGAAAAAGAGAGTGCCATGTTCTTTACACGTTAAAAACTCTTGCACCAAATCTTCCGAGGGGTACGCAGGTGGCCTGTGTCAAGGCTCTGTCCCTAGCCAATGTACGATCATTTTTCATTGGCAGTCAACTGTCCGCGTCTGAAGATATATGCATATGACATTAAGGAACATTCGAATATAATATATCCAAATGTATACGTTTAAAACTAGTATCAACTCTTGAAACATGCGAAAAGAAAACAATATAACACATATTTATCTTATCGAATTTGTTTGTTCAAAAAGTCGAACACACCCAAAATCACCAATCAATAATTTGCTTTAGATAGTAACCTTAATAACTTAAACAAAACTGCATGCGTTAAATAATTACACTTATATTGAGTAAACTTACGAGTCTTCCATCCATGCTTGTTGCAACTTTTACTGGCGAGATTGGTGGGGCAAAGTTTGTCTGAAAAAAAGAATAAGTTGTCAGCATTTTTGCTTATTTGCTTTTATAAAACGTTTACAAATGAGCGTCTGCTTTGCGTATTCCCCATTTTTATTGTTTTTATGGGGAAGGGGCATAATCAACTTGCATTCAATCATGAATAATTAGTTTAAGGGTTAAAGGAAGTTTAACGCCTGTACATTTTGCGTTGTTGTCATGCAATTTATAATTTCAAGGGTTTCCTAGGTTGTTTGCACCACCATAGTTTAGCTTCTCTTCACACTTAAACCAGATCACGCTTAAGTCCATGCACATACGTAGCTTTCAATAAGTTTAACCTTGTGCTTTTTTTTTGAGAAATTTATCATACTTCCTAAATTTAATCTTTTCATCATAACCTTTGATTCTAATTAAACGACTAAAGGAGGGACTTTTTATATTGAACCAAAGAGAAACAAACGCAATATATTCTTAATCTAAGCGACCTAATTTTTAAATATCTATATAAAAGGGGACAATTCGTTCAACAACTACCCCCTCCCCCTTTTCCCAACTCAAAACCTTCATCATTAAGATATATATACTTTTTTTTTATATTTTAAATCATCTTTATCATATTAATTTGATTCGCGATATATCGTGTACATATGTTTAGAAAAATAACTATATAAATATGCATTAAAGCAGTTTTCTCGAAAAGTTTTATTTAAATTTGTTCAAATTATAAGTGGTCGGGGAAACTTCAGTTTAAATAGTACCACGCTTTTCGGAAAATATACTTTGATTTAAGAAGTATATAACTTTACTTGAAATATATCAGTATATCTTACTGAACAATTCGAGTTTAATAATTCAAATAGTCTAAAGCTTTATCTTTACATTAAAAATTACTAACCTTTTTGGCACTTGTCTTTTTGGGCTGTTGCTTCGAAGTTGACATACCGTCGACTGAACTGGAAATAATAATGCAGATATAGTTAATGTTTGATTAAAAAATCGTGGTAAAAAAACCGAGAATAGGGAAAAGAGAGGGACAAAATACGGAAGGGTGATGGACATTTTTGGTCTCTTTAATTTTTAAATATTTGAAAAAAAAGTATTGTATGCTAATTGATAAATTTAGTATTATTGATATCAGTTACCAATCCGACTTATCTAATGTAGATGATTCAGAGATAGAGGACGAAGACTCCTGTATAATTGTTTGTTTGTTTGTTTTTAAGTATTTCTTCATTTTTTCACTGTCCTTGACCAGTTCTCTTGTCGATTTTCCCTTTCTAGTTTTCTTTGTCTTCTTTTTCTTATACTTCTTTTGTTAGCACTTTTTGGCTACTTCCCTCGCACAGTGAGGCCAAACATCCTCTTCATTCTCGACATCAGCTTCTGGTAGTAGGTCTTGGCTTTGGTGTTGACGTGCAAGGCCTCGCCATGGACAAGGCTGGATCAGGAAGATCATCACTAGAAGCATCATCCCCTGATGATTGATTAGGTTGAACAAGTGCTGAACTTTTCTTCTGCAGCTTCATCTTAAGGGGTCAGATTGGTTGGAACAGCCAGTATAAGTTGATTGTACTGTTTTTCATGGAACATTAAACCTGAAGCTCCTCTCTGAAAACATAAATGTTTCGATAATTAGTAATGCTATATATATGCACTGTTTATAAATATAAGACAATATTGTAAGTTGTGTTGCTTGCAATCTAAACTGTACTGCAATTTTGTTACATACCTTCCAGTCGACATCCACTTCTCAAGAACTCGTGTTCGTTACAACTGAACCAAACTTGAAGGGATACCTTCCTGGCAGTTGTTATCCATTCGATTGATGTGTTTGAGCTTTTGATTTTGCCTTTTTGGCCGTATTGCTATGTGTTTCTTTATTCTACATTGGCTAGAGGTATAGGGGGAGGGTTGACATCTCACAAAACATGTTCAACCCCGCCGCATTTTTGCGCCTGTCCCAAGTCAGGAGCCTCTGGCCTTTGTTAGTCTTGTATGTGTTTTAATATTAGTTCATTTATATGTTTTGGAGTTTAGTGTGCCGTCTATTTTCACTGATCTAGTACACAATTTTATTTAGAGGCCAGCTGAGGACCACCTACGGGTGCGGGATTTTCTCGCTGCGTTGAAGACCTATTGGTGGCCTTCGGTTGTTGTCTGCTCTTTAGTCGGGTCGTTGTCTCTTTGACATATTCCCCATTTCCATTCTCAATTTTATAGAAGATATCGTTGACTTTATAAATATAAGTATGAACAGCTCATAGTGTGATCCTTTTGTTTTTTAATGATTTTTTTCTTTTGTTTGACTGATAGTTGGCAAATATTTTATGCACTTTCGGGACGATAACAAATCAACAATAAATACATTACGTAGGTCCTGTAACAGAGGCCATCCGGGATGAAGTTCGAGGAAACTTGGACTGCCACAGGAAAAAAAAGGTATATTCGTTATGGTCATAAATTGGGTCTCGCAACAGGCCATCTAATGACCCTTGAAAGAGTTAGTGGTTATATTTGCAGAGCTTGACAAACTTTTAAAACGAGATATCGGATCTAACGTCCACATCCTGACCGGACATCGCACACACAGAAACAGACACAAACTTTACATAGAGTATACTGCCGGTAAGAAGTAGACCATAGTGACCACATTTCTATTCCCCAGTCACCCTGCGGGTTTTGCTAATTAAACAACTTGCATAAATTTGATTCTATTCAGAATGATTTTAAGAAAGAAAGAATGTGATTATTATGCACAAAATAACGTTAAAATGAACATATGATGCAATTCATTGAATCTTATTTTTTATTTTTTTAAGTGAATGTCTTTAATTATATAGCAACATACCTATTGTTGTGTAGATGGTTGGTAACACTAACGGAAATAATAACAAATAATCCCTTTGTTATATTTAATACGACACTTGAACTACATTAACATAAGTATCAAGAATGTTCATAATGATTATTTCAAATTGTTTTTATAGTCAATTAATTATAAGCCAGTTGCACGAAATTCACATGAAGAAAAATGTTCAAGTAGAATACAAATACCGGAGTCAAGATAATAAAGAACGGAGAAATATCTAGTAACAATTAACGGAGCTCAAAATAATAATTAGCTGAGAATAACAGTCCATAAATTTAAACAATGAATCTTTCGCTATTTGCGACACTCCCAACCACTAATATGTCATTCAAAATGTTCAACATAGTCCCTGACTACATTATATGTGCTGCATTTTCCTCTCCGTTCACATAGTGACTTCTTTTCCTCATTGATATAATGCATGTCTGAACATGTGTGTTTGATTTTCCAATAGACGTGTCTTTATTCAATGCTGTCATCTTGGTTATTGATGTCTGTTTATATGTGCTGAGTTGGATGATTGTCTGTCAAATACATCTAGTTGTTGCCCCATACTATCATCTAGAGTTTCATTGTTGTTTTCACCTGGTATTATTTCACAACATCAAATGTTTTGGCCCCCAAGGGTGACTGGGGAATAGAAGTATGTCACCATTGGTCTTCCTCCGACCGGCAGTAAAACCCTCGCCAAAGTGGGGCGTCCGTTTTGGCTGTGCGGGATGTACAAATTTGCAGCCACGTCCGGTCAGAATGGGGACGTTAAATTCGATGCCTCGTGTAAAGAGAGGGCCACGCTCTTTGCACGTTAAGAACCCTTGCAACAACTCTTTGAGGGGTCCGTAGGTGACCTGTTGCAAGGCTAAATTTCTGTCCTTATCCAACATACCCTCAATTCCCGTGGCAGTCTAAATTTCTACGACCTTTATCCCGGACGCCCCTATTACAGAACCTACCTATTGTATGTATTGTTAATTTGTTCTCGTCCTGAATATGCATGAAACATTTGCCACTGGACGTTAAGCAACCAACAATCAATCAAATGTTTTGAAATCCAGCTCGTCGATTAGATCTGAAATAAAAAAAAAGAAGAATAATTCTATGACCAAATAAAGATATGTTGTCCGAGTTATCCCCTATGAACCATTTTCAACTCCTAACGAAAGTCCACCATCCCCAGCATGTTCTGTTGTCTCAGCTGCTCATTCTTGTACAGCTTTTACTTTCCCATCCCCTTACAATTCGTTTTTCTCCATTCTTTTTTCTTTTGTATGGATATAATAAAAATGCATACGAACTCGTTGGTGATTGTGGCATGTCTTAAATAAAGAAAAAATAGCAATGTATGTCATCTGAATCACCGCCATCTATTCCTGACAACTCTAAAACACTTCTTAAATGAAATTATCAACATAGGACTGTAGAGAATGATATTAACTATTAGGGTTCTAATGTTGAATGTGAAAGTATTCTCTGTGTAATAATTACCCTGATCCCACCAAACTGAAGATGCTCGATCCAATGACATAAACTATTAAAGCGCAGCCTCAAAATTAACTTCCTTTCAGTAGGCACTCTCAGACAATGTGTGTGGGGAGTGTATCGATAGCTTAAAATCATATCGGAGACAACAGGAAAGCGATATTTTATACTAGGAAAAAGAGGCACTCAAGAGTAAAGCACAATTAGGTTATTTTTCTTTTTTATAATTTCAGACATGACTTGCATGCAAATCTGACAAGAACATTTGCGCTCTCATACATTCGTTTGATTAAAGCCACAACGAGAATTATTTTGGAGTACAAAAGGAATTATCCTTGTAATGATATTTGATTTAACAATAAATGCCCACAAATATTTTTATGGGGACAAATGTGTTTTTAATCAAAATATATATAACACAACTGAAGGTGACGTAAAACTTTGGCCATAAGCTGTGTGTGTTCTTGTTCGATGAAAAGAGAACGGGATTGTAGTTACGACAATTGGAACTTGGTTGCGATTTGATTTGTGTTTTTTTCAGTGCCTGAAAATTTAAAGATACAAGTGCTTCCCAAACCAAACAGTGAAAATCTGATGTTTTTAACCCATCTTGGGTTTCAGTTATATGAAGAATCCTACCATTTACAAACATACCAAAGAACATAACTGACAACGATTTTTCCTGAAGGTGTTTATTTAAGTGATGTATGTGGATGGTTTGCATAGATTGATTATCCAGTGGCAAGTATTTCATGCATATTCACCACAATAGGTAGGTCCTGTAATAGAGGCCGTCTGTGATGATGGTCGGAGAAATTGCGACTGCCACTGGAAACATGATGGTATATTGGATAGGGACAGAAATTTTGCTTTGCAACAGGCCACCTACGGACCCCTCAATGGATGGTTCTTATGTGGTGCTTATGATTTTGACAACAGCTGATAGTGATGACGTCGAAACATGAATGACAGAGATATGTGTACCCTTGTTAATTTATATAATGTAGCCCGGTTTACCTAGTAAAAATTCCTTTGGCAGCATTAAAGTGCCCTACCAGGGAAAATGCATTTCCATATTTGTATCCGGAATTGTACGGCAGATAGGAGTGATATAAAAGTGACAAGGAGCGAGAGCAGTTTGATGTACTGTTTTTATACGCCCGTCAAATTTTTGACGGGACGTATTATGTTATACAAATGTCCGGCGTCTGTCTGTCTGTCCGTCGGTCTGTCCGGCGTAAACATGTCGCACCGTAACTTGAGAATGACTTATCCAAATTTCATGAAACTTAATATAGTTGTTTCTTATGATGGTCAAACGATCTGTATACTTTTTGGTGAAAATAAGATTAAAACTTTTTGAGTTACGGGACTGTGTAACTAAAACAGGTGTGTGTTTTTTTTTTCACATGTCGCGCCGTATCTCAAAAACAATTTATGATTATTGCTTAAAACTTGACACACTTCTTAGTTATATTAATCTTTAGATCTGTATACTTTTTGGTGATGATTCATAATTTTATTTTAAGAGATATTGAGTATTTTGTTGAAAAAGGGGGAGGGGTTTTTCACATGTCGCGCCGTATCTCAAAAACAGTTTATGATTATTGCTTAAAACTTTACACACTTCTTAGTTATATTAACCTTAAGATCTTTATACTTTTTGGTGATGATTCAAAATTTTATTTTTGAGTTATTAAGTATTTTGTAAAAAAAGGGGGAGGGGTTTTTCACATGTCGCGCCGTATCTCTAAAACGATTTATGATTATTGCTTAAAATTTTACACCCTTCTTAGTTATATTAATCTCAAGATCTGTATACTTTTTGGTTTTGATTCAAAATTTTATTTTTGAGATATTGACTTTTTTTTTTAAAGGGGGGGTTTTCACATGTCGCGCCGTATCTCATAAACGATTTATGATTATTGCTTAAAATTTTACACACTTCTTAGTTATATTAGTCTAAAGATCTGTATACTTTTTGGTTTTGATTCAAAATTTTATTTTAGAGACATTGAGTTTTTTTGTAAAAAAAAAGGGGGTTTTCGCATGTCACGCCGTATGTCAGAAACTATTTATGCTTATTGCATAACAATTCACACACAAGACGACGGGCGTATCATGCGCTCATGGCGCAGCTGTTTATTACTTGGTACTTATACAGTATACAGTGTATTTGATAATACAGTATTGACCTTCCCTATATCACGCTTCCAATTATATTATGGTAAACCTGTACAGTTTATCATTGGTATCTGTTGTCTGTGTACGGTTGAATATACTACTATTGCCTTTATTTGAATATCACGACCTTAAAGTGAGAAGAAAAAAAATATTTTCGTCGCAGCACTATTGAAATGTTTAAACAATTAATGCGAGTGTGGCATATTAATTTGAGTTTTAAGTTTTTCACCTAAAGTAAATTTTTATCATACATGCCATATCGATATATCTAGGTCAACAACTGTGGTGCGTCAGATAAGACGGATATGTCTTTCTACTAGACACAATGTCATATCACAAGATTCATACGTCTATTCCATAAAATATCGAATTTCCGTGGACGTTTTGTGTTGGCTTGACTCCCAATTGCATCTTGTTGCACAACGGCGTCTACGGTTGAATGGTTACGTTGAAAGCACTCGATGCAGTCCAGAGACTAGGATGGGAAGATATAACAAAAGTGTACAAGTTGTTATCCACCCTTCGCAGACGTTGTTGATTCTTGTATTAATTAATATCAATTGTAGCCTGAAGGGCACTTCAAACAGATTGCGGAAGCATAGGTGGATCTCTGCGAAAAGTCAGTTGTGGTTGTTTATAGGCATTAAATTGCTGGATCTGAGGGCAAGTCCCGCGGACATATGAACACTTAAAGTAGTCAACCAGGTTTTGTTGTTGGTAGGAAATCTAGGCAGTTTACATGTTGCAAGTCGTAGCTTCTGGATCTTGCGAGAAGTAGGCCAAGTACGATGATAGACACAAACGTGGTGCTCGATGTTGCGGCCAAAAACTGTTGTTGTATCACGTAGTATGCCATCTCCAAAGTAAGATACAACTTTACGGAAGTTTACAGTCAAACCTAGATCATTGATTTTGTTAGAACTGGTATGTTGGTGTGATTTTTGCCGACAATGACCATAGACAATGATTATATTGGAATTATTGAACGGTATTCTGACGGTAAAAATCTGCTCGAAGAGTGGCGATGCAGTGTCAAAGGTACCGTCCATGAATATCGTGTCTGCTGCAAATAGAATATGCGGCAAAGGCAACGACTCTATTAAGTAGCATATCTCAAATTTTAGTTGTACAATGCAGTTCCGTGGGGTATACAAATGCTGCAAAAGATGAACACGTGATTGTTTTAATACTTATTAGAGTGATATACATGAAAAGTACACCCTTTTAAACATGCGTTTGGATCCCTAATTTTATAATGGAGGAAGGGAATGTTAAATCCTCTTTGCCTGATATACACGAATGTGCACAAAATTACAGTCAACAGTTTTACTTAAATGGTTTATTTACACAAATGTCACAAGTAACGTCTTTCACTTCCCCTGTCAGATGTAGTTCCAGCAAATCAATGTCGGAATCACTACGTACTGGGCGAAAACAAGTATACAATGATTACAGCGCAAATAGATTCGGCCAAAAAAATAGTTTAGATCAAATGGAAAAATAATCTATTTTAAATTTCATAAAGTAAAATAAAAGTTTGAACAAATCATCCCCTTATCTTTATAATTTCTGTCATTTTCATGTCAATTGACTATATTATTCATCAACATTAAGAAGCCAGCAATGAATCTATCATACATGTCTGTTAATATATTTAAAGGGAACATATAGTAAATAGCAGATTGGGAAACACAAGTCAGTGTACAATATATCCCCAAAGGATATCAACAGACCATCCGATCTCCGTCCGACCGCCAGTAAAACGCTTGCCAAACTGGGGCGTCAGTTTGGCTGTGTGTGCTGTACCAGTATGCAGCAACGTCTGGTCAGAATGAGTACGTTAAATCTGATGCCACGGTAACGCTCGGTATAAATATATAATGCCTACCCATGTTAAAATGAGCATAGATCATGAAATAATTATTTCTTAGTTTGTATAAGCACCTAGTAAACTTTTAAAATTGTTTCTTAATAGGCCTTACAAAAAGAAAATTTGAATCATCATTATCCCTGTTTTCTCAAACGACAACCATCGTAGTGACGGCCTTAGATCATTTACTGTTTTATTAATATATGTCTGCATATTAATTTTTCTAATTTGTTCCACCAAATCTTTACCTTTATAACCGGCTTTGAAATACAGTCTGGCCTGCTCTACTTTTTGCTACAATATAAGAAGTAAGCCAATTAAACTCGACGACCTAAAATTTATTTTTGAATGGTATTATTGTTTCTTCTTTACTGTATGCCATGTGTATCGTTTTTAATGTTAGCTGAGTATTATGTTGGACATCACATAAGTTACAATTTAAGATATGAAACATTTAGGAGATAATACATTTGAATTGTATTTGGATGCATCAATTGTTGATTTGACTTGTTGAAGGGACTATTTTTTTTACACCATGTCACTTTGTTTTTGATGCAATGTTATCGACCATGTCTAGACAACAAACATTGTTTGAAGTCAAAGGAGTGACATTATTGGTTATTAATTCACTAAGACATCACAGTATTACAATGTAATAAGAGGATTTCTCTAATCCTTTGGCATATTTCCCTCTCTGGGACTTTTGTTTAAAATTTTTGATTAACATGTGGTTCTCTGGATCAATTAGTTGTGCTAACACGTGCTAGATAAATGGACATCTTTAAATGTATGATGTGGAAATTGGAATGTTTAAGGCACTCAAAGGGGATTTATGCTCATTAAAATTGAAAATTTAATTGATGATTAGAGAAACAGAATCGCAGAGACTCTAACTTTAAAATTCTATAATTTAACTTTTTAAATTTTATAAATCGGATGATTGGTTGGTGCCAATGTAAGAGACTTAAAGAGTCTATATGCATGACACGTAATAGACAAAAAATAGCATATTTTGTGTCTATAGACCGTTACAGGAAATTTTTACAATTTTTACAGAATAGAAGACACTGGTCATACTGATACAGAGGACTCCGACTCCCAAGGGTAAGTTGAGATGTTTAAAAATTTTGATCGATTAAAATCATTTAAACCAATTAAATGATCTAATGAAGAAAAATACTGTGTAAACCTGTATAAACGTTTAAATGATCTAAATGAGAGAGAAAAAGCTGGTTACACCTGTATAAACATGATCAGCAAAATTTTTCATTTTTATGTTTTTTTTTATAGCCAAATGAAGAATGTTTGTACACGGTTTCGTTTTTGCAATGGAAACCCCCCCCCCCCCCCCCCCCCCCCCCCAAAAAAAAAATTGTTGAAATTACCTCTTTTATGTCTAATATCATAATTATGTCTATCATTTAAAATTTCAAAAATATTTCAGAGGTAGCGATCTGTCCATGGTGTATATAAATCAAACAGATGAGGCAAAGTAAGTGATCATAGAAGTCATGTTAATCATATCAAAAAAGAACATCTGATGACTAATTAATTATATTTATAAAAGAAATCTGATGAGAGCTATGCCATTTAAATGTATGTGGGAGGGTAGGAAGGGACTTTTAAAATATCCCTACAACTAAGAACCATTTTTAGATAATTTTGCATAATGGTAATAGATGCGTGCTGAAAAAAGACCCATGACACACATTCAATTATTAAACTTCCCTTCCTATCTTCCCTACCGTCCAACATACATTTTTATGGAATAGCCAGATATAAACGTTTTTCGAACTACTTAAAATATTTTATTTTTATGGTGTTTTTTTTGGACATGTTGGATATCAGAGGATAAATTTTGGATCTAATGTAATGCTATTTATGAGAGTTTACTCAGCTCCCCAACAAAAATTTAATATTCTACTACCCTAGAATCCTGATAGTGATTTTGCAAGATATATAATTATTTCCATATATGTGTTGTTTGAATAAGTCAATAAAGCTTGACTTATTCTTAACTTCATTTCTTTAGTTTTTCCTACAAATAACTCCTTAGGTTCAACTGTTGCTGTTCTTTTTAATTAAAAGTGTGTTACTGATTTGGTCTCCTCAAATTCATCTCTTAGGTTATATAATGCATGACCAAGATGACAAAGACAGAGATGGAGAGGTGTACAATGAATTCTTATTATTTTCAGCTATGCTAAAGGATCAACTGTTGACCACGATGAACAGATGTTTGAGCACATGAACTCTTGCAGTGAGACAAGGTAAGCAAAAATTTAATTATTTATAATTAAAATAATCTATAGATTTGTGTGAAAAGCAAATGTGACTTATAATGCTTCTAAAAATGCTTTGTAATGTTTGTTAGTATTATTATTTATCGATTGTCCCACTGTCTATATTACTCTTGCTTACCTCTTAATATATAAATTTCATATCACGGCTTTGTGACGTCAAATATGTTGATTGATTGATTGATTAGTTGATTGTTGCTTAACGTCCAGTGGCAAATATTTCATGCATATTCAGGACGATAACAGATTAACAATAAATACAACAGGTAGGTTCTGTAATAGAGGCGTCCGGGATTAAGGTCGGAGAAATTTAGACTGCCACGTGAAATGAGGGTATAGTGGATAGGGACAGAAATTTAGCCTTGCAAGAGGTCACCTACGGACCCCTCAAAGAGTTGTTGCATGGGTTCTTAACGTGCAAAGAACATGGCACTCTCTTTACACGAGGCATCGGATTTAACGTCCCCATTCTGACCGGACGTGGCTGCAAATTTGTACATACCGCACAGCCAAACGGACGCCCCACTTTGGTCAAATATGTTGACCCGGCCTTAATAACTTTGACCCGGACAAACTGTTTTGTTATATGCTTTAAGGGTAATTGTTAACTTCAAATTTCAATGCAAAAGGATAATGAACATGGCTTTCGTTATATGCTTGGTTAATTGCTATAAAAAAGTAGTCAAATAGGTGACAATGAAATCATTTGTTTGAGCCATACATTATACCTCTGACTAGATGATTATCAGGTTATCTGCATTGTTTTTTAACCCACAAAAAGATTAAGCTTGAGGGAAAAATATCAAGAAAATGTTATCCTAACTTTCTTAAGTTTTAAATTTCTTCTTCTGAAAATACTATACATGCTAAAGTGATTTTAAAGAATCTGTGTCAAATTTTGTTAACTTTACAATTTTCAATTGTCATTGTGACTTAACTAGGTGATTCTGAAATAATCTTAGGTTATTACCCTGACTGATGCTATAAAGCATGTATAGTTTCCATCATCATAAGCAACATTGGCCAAGTTGGAGCTCTTATGGCAATGCTTTTCAGTCAAATAATTTGTTACAGTATGACGCCCTAAATGAGTCATGAAATATCAATGATAATGGAATAATCCAAAAACTGGACCAATATAAAATATCTCATTCAAAAAAGCATACTATAGCTTAATTGTGCATTCTTGATTAAATAATTATTGATTGATATATTGTTTTTGTGATGTTTTGTAAGTGAAAATGGTGATCGACAAAATGTGGACTTGAGTCTTACCCTAACAGATTTAGGGGAAATATTAAATTTGGAGGTACATTGTTCATGTTTTGTGTTAAAAAAAGAGGCATGTTATTGAATAACAGATGTTAAAAACTCAGTTTAAAACTTCTTCCTTTAATTAAACATGTATGCCACCAGATGCATGCACTCTCTAACATTTGATTATTTTCAGTGGATTATCTATAAATCAAATGTGTCAGATGCCATGAGGAATAATGTGTATGGAAATTTTTTTTTCGAATAATACCTTGAAATTTATAATAGATTACCTTTGGTTTGCATATGTGTAAAATAAAAATTACTATACGAACAAAATGTTTTGGAGCATGAAATTCTGACGATAATGCATAAGCTTTTTTCATCTTGTTTCTATGTGGATTTTTTTTAGTTTGAAGTATGACATGGATAATGAATATAGATAAATTGTAAATGCATGGCTGTAGCTATAGTTCTGTTGCGCATGCTTTTAGATAGAAATATTAACTAATATGCAACAAGGAAATACGAGTCTAAATAAAAAAATGGGACATTGTACTTGAGTACTGTTTTTTTTTAATGCCTATGATAAGTGTCACGACCGAATATTGACTGACAAACAATGAGTATGCTGTCAGCTAAAGATTTTGATATGCACTGGAAATGTTCTGGTGAAACTAACATCAGAATACGTTCCAAGAAAAATTAGAAGAATAAATATCAATTGTATTTCTAATTGCTAGCAATAACAGATGGCACCCTTGTCCCCCAATTGTCGGTATGGACAGCCATTTCGAAAATTTCAAAGTCAGACAGCGCATATACACATGCCAATTAACATTGTTGTAAAGTTTCATGAAATTTGAAGCATTTAGAAATTTGGAACATTTTTGCTGTTTCCATGGTAATGGTGGACATTTTGGAAATTCAAAAGTCAAAAGTATCACAGGTCTATACTTGCTAGTTAATATCTATATTAGGTTGCATAAAGTGTGAAGAATATTATTGTTTACCATTGTTTCCATGGTAACGACAGCCATTTTAAACATTCAAAAATCAACATCTACACATAGATATAAGATGATGTGGTATGAGTGCCAATGAGACAACTCTCCATCCAAGTCACAATTTATAAAAGTAAACCATTATAGGTCAAAGTACGGTCTTCAACAAAGAGCCTTGGCTCACACCGAACAGCTAGTTATTAAGGGCCCCAAAAATTACTAGTGTGAAACCATTCAAACGGGAAAACTAACAGTCTTATCTATATAAAAAACGAGAAACGAGATACACTTACGCCAGTTATCATTTCTGTGAAGTTTCAGTACATTTGAAGCATTTTTGAAATGTTTGCTTCAGTTTCATGGCATCATAGTCATGATAGTAGTTCCGATGATTATCAAAATCATTAAAAACCTGTATATTTTTGACATCTACATTGGAGAAGATTTAATGATTTTAAGATCAGGTATACTCAAATTATTCACCAAACCGAAAATCTTATTTTTTCGGTATTTTGTTAAATTGTTCAAAGGTACATTGTATATTATATAATGCCTGTACTATTGTTTTTGAATGGCAATAATCAATTTGTTTGTTCTAGTAATACTTCAGATAATACCAAGCAGTTGTTTTAAACTGAAAACTTAAAGAGTTTTCTGTACTGCTTTACGTCTATAAAAATATGAAGTTTTGTTCAATGTCACATAAGATAGTCTCAACCAATCAAATATTAATTCCAATGTCAATATTTACAAAAAGTGGAATAATAATGATAGTTGAGTGAATTGACCATTAGTATGATTGGTGACATTCCATGTGAATAAATAAATATTTTGTGTTTAATTTTGCAGATAGCCAAAATAGAGAACAGTGTATTTTGGGTACAGTATTACAAGAAAAAGAAAGAACTGTGGTTCCTTGAAAATGAAAAGTACATAGCATTAAAGAAGGAATTTGTAAAGGTTTTAGACCCTCCTGACTTACTGCCACAGCGAGAGTCTAGATTTGGGTTCGTGTTCAAAGATCTGCATGATCTGTGATATTTATGACTCAGGATCTGTGATAATTATGATTCAAACGCCTGTCCAAGCTTGCTTGTAAAAAAGATATATGTTCAAGATTTTCATGTTTACATTTTATATAAATGTTGTGTCATACCATTCCTATCTTTTAATTTCAAACATATTCCTTTTATCAAACGATTTATTTTTAAAACAATTTTGTATGATGTACTTTATTTGTTCAGTTGATTTATTTTGAAAATGAAAAATTGCCAAATCGATTCCTATCCTTTCATCATGACCCCCAAGGGTGACTGGGGAATAGAAATATGGTCACATTGGTCTTCCTCCGACCGGCGGTAAAACCCTCGCCAAAGTGGGGCGTCCGTTTGGCTGTGCGGGATGTACAAGTACGCAGCCACGTCCGGTCAGAATGGGGACGTTAAATCCGATGCCTCGTGTAGAGAGAATGCCACGCTCTCGGCACGTTAAGAACCCTTGCAACAACTCTTTGAGGGGTCCGTAGGTGACCTATTGCAAGGCAAAATTGCTGTCCCTATCCAATTTACCCTCATTTTCCAGTGGCAGTCTAAATTTCCCCGACCTTCTTCCCGGATGGCCTACATTACAGAACCTACTTATTGTATTTATTGTTAATTTGTTCTCGTCCTGAATATGCATGAAATATTTGCCACTGGACGTTAAGCAATTAACAATCAATCAATCAATCCTTTCATCATGTTTATCGGACATTCAACTTTCAATAATAATGGTTTACTAATCATGCTTATAGTGACAAAACATGGAATGTTTAATAATTTTGAACAGATCCAGGTAACCACAATTTCAGGTGTTTGATTCAGCCTTGTAAATTTACATTAGTTACATACAGTAGTACTTGAATTGATTTATCATTCCATTTTGGATTATTTTACAAGTTAAACATCTTTCATGTTCAGTGGAAAGCATGAGTATTAATCTCTTTTTTGGTTTCAAGTTTAATTTATGAGTTCACATTCTTGAGTTAATATCTTATCAAGTAATATTGAGTAAGAATAGCTTTCCTATAGACTAAATCATTTATTTAATAGACATATTACCTGATATTCAAATAGAAAGTATCCATTTTAGTCACTTGACAGTAATATTTAAAGGAACATTCAAAACAACACAAAATTGCAATTTTTGTGGTTATGATGCAAAGTATAGGCTGATGTTTACAGAATAGACACTTTGTATTGTTTTGATATGAACTTATGTTTCCGCTGAGTGTCATATAATTTTATTTTTATGTGTATTTTTTGTGGTTATGATGTAAATTTTATGCTGGTTTTTACAAAGTTTACACAGAAAATACCTGACTGTTTTGATAAAAATTTATGTTTTTTTTTAATAATGATGCACCTTTTTATTATGTGCTTAGTTTTATGCAACATGAGCAATGAGAACTTTTATAATGTTGATTTTTATTGAATATGTCTTCATGAACATAAGTCTTTGAACAGTATTGTATTGTTTTATTTTTTTATGTTCTTATGTCTAAATTTTGAGGGCATTTTACTATCACTTTGTGATTCTATCTGTTAGGTTTCCGAAAATAACTTTGCGTTCTGTTGTAAGATTGGCACCTGAACATATCGGGTAATTGGGAAAAAAATCAAATGATTTTGAAATAAAGACATATATGATATATTTTGATATACTTTTGGTTTTGAGACTTATTTTAGAAAATATGTTTTAAACTTAACAAATGCTTCCTCAGGTTGTCATGGATGTGGGAAATTTGATGCTCATTGAAAATTGGGGGTAGCAGATGTGTGTCACTATGGTCTATTTGTTTGTTTCTTTGTAGCAAAATGAGGAGTGGATTAGGAACTTCCTACCCATCCAGACCACTTAAGTTTTTTGTCGTTGTTTAGAGTTTGTTGGGACCAATGTTTAAGTCATACTCATGATAATTATAATGATAATGGCGTTTATCAGTTTAAGGAAAGAATACTGATTTGGTTAAATTATCTTGATTTATGTTAGATTTTATTTTTAAGCATTTGTATTGGTTTTGATGATGATATAGGAAATTGATATTTGCTTTTATGATATTTTTTACTGTGTGTTTGTGTATATTTGTTTTTGGGGTAATGAACATGCTGAAGGTGAAACATGTTTTAAATTGTTGAAATGAGTTCATGTTGACTCAGTATGTATTTGTTGACATTATCATGATTATGACATACACATGATTAACATGATTAAGGGAGCAAAAAGGATATTTTTTTAATGGTTAACAGTTATCACAGTTACATTTCTAGTCAATGTAAAGTTTGAGTCTCATTTAAATCAAACATATTACATATTAGTTTCCAGATTTTCATTAATATTTTTCAATCTTAAAATAGGTCAATTCTAATGCTGGCCCACATAAAATTGGTTTAGTCAAACAGATAAACTGTTAATAAATTTGTGTTTGGATTAAATTTGATAAATTTGTTACTTTAAATGTGTGTGGTGAGGTTGGGAAACATTTTGTAATCTTTTTTTTATGATTATGGTCAAAGTTACCATTTATTGTTTCTAAATGTGGTTATGTAACTGCTTTATAATGTCATGACTGTTGAAATGCTGTAGTCAAAATTAAAAGTTTCTTTGAAAAAATTAAAGATTTACTTTTTTAAATTCATTTAGAGCAAGTGAGTTAGTTTCAGATTTTGTAATGTCAAGTTACCAACAGGCAACTGTAAAGTTATAATAACCTCACACTTCTGTCATGGAAAACAATTATCTAAACACATTACTGACTTCATTTCTCATGGTATGCTTTGTGACAGTTATTCTTTCGTAGAGTTATATAGAATCAAAACATAAATCACGAATTCAAACATTTTGCAATGAATTAAACATAAGGTCTGGACTCGACTGTATGAACAAAGACCTTAGATGAATTCTTGCTTCTTCCAACATGCCCAATTATCGGTTCAAGTTTTTGCAGTTAGATCCCACTTTTAGTCCAGCTGATCGGTGAAAAAATTGTTCAAATAATGAGGAAAGCACCAAATTTTGCATGATGGTACATTTTTGTGTACTGAGCAATATTAGCTATGGACCCACCCTCAACATTTAATATGGCGGTTTATTTCAAGATGGCCCCCATACATCCTAAAATATTTTCCAGTATTGCTCAAACCACAGTTGATTTGATGCTGGAAGCACAAAATTCAACATATTTGAATGATTTGGTGTACTTAGCAAGATTTTGTTTTGATCTATCTTTGAAATTCAAAATGGCGGCTATTTTCAAAATGGCCGCCTTGAAAAATAAGCAAATATTCATTATTGAGAATTGACCTGAATTTAATCATTTTATTAAAGTATAGTGTCATTTAGTCTCTGTTCAAGGTGTGTCCTTTTGATTTTGCCTGGCTTGTCATTTCATATACAAAGTAATAGCTTTCATAAAAAGCTGCATCCCCAAGGGTGACTGGGGAATAGAAGTATGGTCACCATTGGTCTTCCTCCGACCGGCAGTAAAACCCTTGCTAAAGTGGGGCGTCCGTTTGGCTGTGCGGGATGTACAAATTTGCAGCCACGTCCGGTCAGAATGGGGACGTTAAATCCGATGCCTCGTGTAAAGAGAGTGCCATGCTCTTTGCACGTTAAGAACCCTTGCAACAACTCTTTGAGGGGTCCGTAGGTGACCTGTTGCAAGGCTAAATTTCTGTCCCTATCCAATATACCCTCATTTTCCGTGGCAGTCTAAATTTCTCCGACCTTAATCCCGGAAGCCCCTACTACAGAACCTACCTATTGTATTTATTGTTAACTTGTTCTCGTCCTGAATATGCATGAAATATTTGCCACTGGACGTTAAGCAACCAACAATCAATCAATCATAAAAAGCTGCAGTAGTGGCTTTCGTTAAAAGCTGCAATATTTTTTGTCTTGGGTCACACATAAAAGCTGTAATTTGAGATTTATCTACCGTAAGATATTATTCAGTGTCTATCTTATTTCTTGGGTTGCAATATTTTGCAATTTGAGATTTTATACTGTGATTTGAGAACTGTATAAACACATATCAGTGAAATGGCAGGAATTGAGGACAACAAGGTCAAGAACATTGAAATGGCAGAAACTGAATCACTTGGGGATATGGAGAAACCCACAGCTGAAGACACTTTTACAGAGGACAAATCAGAAATGACTATTTAACAATTGTACCAAGAACTTTTAGCAGATAGGAAATATAATGCCTAAAGAACAGCTGAATTTAACCGCAATATAAACAGAGCGAAGCGCGAATTGATAAAATATGTGTTGGTCTCATAACGATGCAAGCTGAACAGAAAGAGGCAATGAATATTAATAATGAACAGATGGGAGCAATATCTCAGCAACTTCAGCAGTCTGAAGACAGGATAGACCACAAGGCTAGTGGTAAGCGCTTGGCGGAATTGACGGTCAGACCAATGAGAAATTCAATGTTGTAGTGAGACCGATGGACAAGCTGACAACTGAGGAAGGAGACACAGTTCAATTTAAAAGTGCATTTGAACAGCAGGGTACTTTCCAACAAATGGCATCTGTTGTAAGTGAATTAGTGGACAAGCGAAATAAAGAAGTTAAAATTCCTGCAATGGACACATCATCTAAGCCATAATTTGACCACAAGTACACAAAAAATACATAACAAACTCCCTGCTTAGGGTCTTTCCCCAATTAGTTCGCATGAACCATCAACCGCACCAACTCTGTTGAAGGCAAATTTGGTGTCTTCACTTTAAGTCGGAAGTCCTATGTCAGGGCCCTTGGCCCTGCATGAGACAGTTCAAATTATTTAACAACAACCTCCATTTAAGAACATACTAGAAACCTCTAGTACTGATCAAGGATACCAGCAAATGGCTTATGTGTCTTCTTACGCACATTTACCACCTACAATGAGTCAATCATATTTGGTTCAGAGCAGCACACCATTACAGAAACAATTGGCTGCAAGTGGATCCTATCAAATTTCCCAATACTGACTGCAGTGCCTACTAACAGTACCATCCTTGTCGAGTCAATGGCAAATCCTCCTGCTCCCACATTTAAGACTCCAATTATGACTACCTCGTCAGCTCCTGGAGCTCTAACAGGCTTGCCACAACAGCAAGCTGACTCCACTGACCGATCCAGGAAAGGGCAGAGGAAACCAAAAGAGCGTGGCAACAGCTCTTCTTCAGACTCCTCTCTTGAGAGAGAATATACCCGATGGCAAGAAAATTCCGGTGCAAGGGACCGGAGCCGAAGCCCACAGCTCCCAAAAATGCAAATATTCAATGGAAGAGGATCCATAACTTGGGAGGCGTTCATTTACCAATTTGAACGGACTGCCGGTAGACGACAATGGGAAAACAGGAAAAAGGTGTGTAGGCTCCTAGATTGCCTGGCCGATGTTGCCTTGGAGTACGCTCGCAAGGTAAACACAGATGATGATTCCAAGGCCTTAAGAAAAACATTGAAGCAGCGCTTCAGCAAGAAAGAAGATAAGACAAGATTGGAACCAAAACATTCCTCTGTGGATATAAAGACAAAGATTCTACAAGGCATGTAATAGAGAGGAACCCAGAAACGATCAACAAGGCGTTAAAACAATTGATAAACCTCAATAGCCAACCAGATGGCGATATATGGATCAAAAAGTGCCAATTATGCCCATCGGCAAGTCTTTTTTGCTGATGGCGCAGTATCACCGACCGATAAAGGGAATATGAGCAGTCCTTTGGAAAATGAGGTGCGTAATCTCACTCAAATTGTCACAAAACTAGCTGATGTTATGCTTTCAATTAATCAGCGTAACCGTGGATTGGCCGATCAATATAACCTTGGGCCTTCTGATCAATATAATCGTGGAAGATCACCAGATCAATGGAAGATCACCTGATCAATATACACGTGGAAGATCCCCCTGAGCAATATAATCGCAGTAGATCGCCAGATAGAAATACATCCAAGTTTAATGCCTATCGACCAACAACAACCCCACCAAGCCAGAGATTATAAAGTCCCTAAGGACAACGGTCAGCATCTCCACGGACAAACTCCAGAAATCTCAGTTATTTCAGGCAACGGTCACCCTCACCAGGACACAGAGCAAATCAAAGCGCAACCCCAACAACGGAGTCTTTAAACAGCAACGGGTCAGGCCAGTAGGCCAACGCTCGACTCCCAAGTCTATCGGCCATGAAACATCACCTCATGACAAAACCGAACATAGGCCCACGTCCTCGTCTGATATTTTCATCAGACAAACCATTGGAAAAAGCCTTGCAGTACGAGGTACTATATATAACCAGAATGTGAGCATGATTGTGGACACTGCTGCAATGATAACATTAGTGAATGAGAAATTAATTCCAGCAGATAATGACGATTCGGAGACCATAACGTTACGTGGTTCGGGTGAACAGCTGGTTACTGGGAAGATTATAAAGAACACCTCTCTCGACATTGATAGAGCTTGCTGTTCGGTGTGAGCCAATGCTCCGTGTTGAAGGCCATACCATGACCTATAATGGTTTACTTTTATAAATTGTAACTTGGATGGAGAGTTGTCTCATTGGCACTCATACCACATCTTCCTATATCTATATACAATGGGAGGTGTGCAAAGCGCCGTTAACAGACGATGTTATACTTGGGGTAGATATTTTAGACACACTGGGCGCAGTGATAAATCTGAGTACTCCCAAACTCACCATCAACAACAAAGTGATAAATGCAGTGGAGGTGAGATTTCAATTCAGCAAGTTTGCATAAAACGAACCATCACAGTTCCGCCAAACTCTGAAATGACTGTTACCATTAAAACTAATAAAAGTGCTGACCAGGTGTTCATTTTAGAACCATGCCCGATGACTAGTTGCGTATTGGTTTCACACGTAGTTGTAAAAGAAAATCGTTGTCCCTTAACCATTTTAAATGATGGCAATCATCACATCCGCCTCAAGAAAGGTACTGTACCACCTATTGGTTACATAGAATAATTTGACGATATAGTGGGTACGGCAGATGAAAACCCGATAAGTGACGTAAGACGTGGCATTGAAGAGACACGAGACAAGGTGCCCTCGGCACTGCCTCAAAGTTCAGATAAGTTACCTAATATGCCACCACATTTAACCGACCTATATCAACGTTCAATCGACTCACTTCAACCTATTTCATTTTAACCATTAAAACTGAAAGCGATTAAAGAACAATTACAATAACATGTCACATATTGATTAACATTTTGATTTTCACTATTTGTTTTTGTATAAGCAGCCATATTTTCAAATGTATGCGTTCTAGAAATAACCAAAATATCTTATTTATATTTTAAAATTAATTGATAACAAATTCAAGAACACGAAGACCTTTTTAAAGAATCATTTCTTTAATTTCCGAAATTATATAGAATACCTTGCGGACAATCTTGATATTTATAACGTTTTTCTGCCATCTTGAAAATGGTAGCCATATTGGATTTTTCTGAGTGGGTCCATAGCTGAAATCAAAGGGTATACAACTAAGAACTACTGTGCAAAGTCTCATGCTTTCCTCATCAAGTGAGCAATTCTGCTCTATATCTGCACCAATCACCCGGACTATTTTACAGGTGCGTCTTTGAGCTGATAGACAAAACACTTTCAGCCAATGAGAAGCTGTGTTGCATCCAAAATGAAATCATTAAAATATATAAATAAAAGATCTTGAAACTGTTGCATATGGTAAATATGAGATAAAATATAATACTATTCCTGTTTTATCAAAACAATTACTCTTTTAAGAATAAGAGAAACTATTAAATAATTATTTAATACAATACTCTTTCTTCTTGATGCAGATCATGCAGATATGAGAAGCAATAAGTATACATAAAGAACACGTTTTTTTTAATTATTATAATCATGATTATTACTAGCTAGGTATACTAGGCACCATAATTGTTTGCCATAATTGAGGTTGAAAATCAGACAATTATGTTAACTTTCACTGAAATAGTTTTTTTCAGACAGCGTCATTTGAGTATAACTAACAACTCTTCTTAAAGGAAACAACAAGTTATATGCATCAACTTGAAACAGTTTTCATCCTTAGATAATAGACTTAACACTTGGAACCAAAAAAGGTCCTTATTGCACAGACTCTTATCTGATATTAAGCAGTGTCGTCTTTGGCGTTAAGCTGCTAATGAAGGAACAATATTAAACTAGATTTATTATTGATCTTGTTTAGTTTCTAACTGATTGATAATACCATAATATGTTCCTAATAAAAAAGATATTAAACCTAGCTTGAATCAGTGCTGACCAAAACTACTAAATCAGACGGTGTGTTTGTAGGAAATACAATTTGAACATGCACAAATTATTTACAAAAATAAGGAGATGTGGTGTGATTGCAAATGAGACAACAAGTTCACATAAGGTGGATCTAAGCAATTACAGACAACTCTACGGCCTTCAACAATGAGAAAAACCCAAACCATATAGTTGCCTTTAAAAGGCCCCCACATGAACAATATGAACAATTTAATTGAGAAAACTAACAACCTAATGTATAACCAAACAGTTTATGAAAAACAAATATGACAGACGTGAACCAACCAGTCTAATAGTTATCAACCTTCAATCTTAACCAATTTCAAAAACTAAAATACTTGTTCTCAAACATTTTATTGAAATCTGTATCTTCTTTTTTATCACAAGACCTGTAATGCAACTTGAATAAGTAAAATATCACATAACATAGATGAAATGAGTATTTTAGAATAACAATTTTGTAATTTTTAAAAATTGGAATTAAAAGGCAAAGGTTTACGTTTATAAAATATTAAATTCAATTTGTCTTTTCAGTTACTGATACATAAAAAAGGCTAGATCACTGAAACAGGTGATTTAACAAATGTCAAAGGGGAACAATCCATATTAAAATATAGTTCAATAGCTTCATCATTGATTAACATGGACGTAAAATATAATCACTTATATGAGTGATTTAATTCAGTTATAATTAAAGAGAGACAACTCTTTCCTGAAACTGAAATAGGTGATTTTGATAACTATCACCCCTGAGCGCTTATATGGTTGAAAAGAATTATCTGTGCAAAAGTAAGTTGGAAATATTCTCTATAGCCATCACTTGTTAGTTCTAGTTCTTTACACCTTCTATCTATATATTTGCTGATTTAACATCACCAACTAAATGTAGTAACTTGGGTTAATTGTATTTGTTCATTTGTAATGTTCTTATTGCTTTTGCAGATATTTCTGTTGTCCACCCTAGGTCATATAACTTTAAAAAAGTTTCTGCAATTTCTCCTGTTTTCAATATTTAAAAAAGAATATCTTCTGCAATATTCTTGAGGAATCGGCCAACTTTACAGGTCAGGGATGGAATTCCAAAAGTATTTGAACTTGGCTCAAATTGACACAGTTCTTGCACTGAACTGATAAAAGTATCCCAATAAGAATTTCCAAAAACTTCATATATAGATGAAATGCCATGTTTTCGTAATTCAATAAGTAATCTTCCAAGTTCCCTCATTTTGTTAGACATATAAACATGCCTATGAGTCTGATTCCCATGCTTAACCTACATGTTCATTCCGAACCGTATAATGCCAGGATCTGATATAACAGACACCCCTTTTTGGCAAGGATTTTACTGCCTGTCGGAAGATGACCAGGGATAATCATATATCTATACCCGAGTCAATCATTTCGGGTAGTCAACACACATAAAGTAATGATTTTTTTTTATTTCGTTAACGCTCGACACTGCTGTAGAACAAGTGCATTGATGAATTAGACAGTTTAAAGATTTTTCTCAGTTGCACATTTTTTTTAGAGTTCAGCATAACTGATATCCATTTTAATTAAATTACAGGCAAGAGAAAGACGATTGGCGATAGTCCAAACAATGAAACAATGGCCGAGTCCGAGGAAAAGGAGAAATTAAAAAAGGTTTTGCAGGACACCTCATTTATTTCTTCAGAAGAAAGTGAGGAAATATCAGACATCTGACTCTGAAAATGAGGTGACAAAGAGAAAAATCTTCTCAAAATCCATTTTGACATGGATATCAGACTTCCTCAATGATCAATTTTGTAAGTTGGATGCGAAAAGAATGAAAAGACAAAGAAGATCGAGGAAAGGTGTGGCCACAATGAGTGAAAGGAAAGAAGGACATGGCTATAGTAATAGGGAAGAACCAGAGTATGCAATTAAGCAATTCGAGTCTCCGTGAAAAGCAATTTTAAAGACATATTGCGTCAGTAACTTTCTCAAATCTTCACGGAATTTTATGTTACTTGGCAAAAAAGCTTTTTAATAGTCAAAATACAGTATCCAGAGCAAAATTTTGATTTGTTTTTAACTTCTTTTATTGACTACTGCTGAAAGATGGGCATATATGATATATTTAATAATTTCTCATGTCTAGCATTTTTAATAGATGTTTAAAAACAAATGGTTGTTATTATTCTTAGATTTGTGGAGATACAGAAATGTATGCTATAAATCTTTATGGTTTGATCCAGCTTTCTTCGGTCTTATGTCTTCTCAATTGCACGTCAATGAAAGTAATGCTGATTATTAGTCTTATCATTGAAGTATTATATTGACGACAATATAATACTTCCATGGTTAGATGCATGAAAATAAGGAGATGTGGTATATTTGCCATTGAGACAGCTATCAACCAAAGTTAACATGAAATTAATGTATGCAATTAGCCAACCATACGGCCTCAAAACAACGTAAAACATACCATATAGTCTGCTTTAAACGTAAAAAATGTGAAAATTCAATTGAGAAAATAACAGAATAATTTATAACAAAACAATTTTCGAAAAACAAATATGGCAGACATGAACCAACTACAGTTTTAAAGCTGGTTGTATATGACACAATACAAATGTATCTTTGTCACTGCTCTTGCCTTTTCAGTAACAATTACATCTTAGAAAGAAAAATGGGATTTAGTGCACAAACATGTTTAATCCTGCCAAGTTATCAATGTCCATAATTTTTCTTATGTTATTGGGTTGCTGGCTCTTTGGCACACTCACCAACTTTAACATAACGCATATGATAAATGAATGTTAAATAGTTATTTAGAAGTGTTGTCAGATCGGTCATTTTTATCTACCCGCTTACTCGGATAATCTTCTGACTTGTATATAAAGTTTTATTTATAGTGCAACCTGATATAATATTTTTACATACATGTATACAAAGTCAATCAGACAGCCTTCAAAGGCTTACGAAGCATTTTCAATTAATATCTTATAACTAGTCCTAATATTAAAAATATGAAATTTATACTTCAAGAACTTTTTCAAACAAGATTATTTATATGTCATGATGATTGATTGATTGATTGTTGGTTGCTTAACGTCCAGTGGCAAATATTTCATGCATATTCAGGACGAGAACAAGTTCACTATAAATACAATAGGTAGGTTCTGTAATAGATTAAGGGATTAAGGTCGGAGAAATTTAGACTGCCACGGGAAATGATGGTATATTGGATAGGGACAGAAATTTAGCCTTGCAACAGATCACCTACGGACCCCTCAAAGAGTTGTTGCAAGGGTTCTTAACGTGCAAAGAGCGTGGCACTCTCTTAACACGAGGCATCGGATTTAACGTCCTCATTCTGACCGGACGTGGCTGCAAATTTGTACATCCCGCACAGCCAAACGGACGCCCCACTTTAGCACGGGTTTTACTGCCGGTCGGAGGAAGACCAATGGTGACCATACTTCTATTCCCCAGTCACCCTTGGGGGAATATGTCATGACGAGAAAGTAACTGAGTTCGGATTTTTGAAATATTAACCGGTTGATGTTCAAATACTATGTCTACAGCATACACTTTACGAATCTATTTAGATTTATCGTTACATCCTCTACTAGATCATTCTGCATTGTCTGCTTGTAAATGGAACGATTGATTGATTGATTGAACATTTGGCTTTAAGTGAAGTGGCAAATATTTCATATAAAAATAAGATGTGGTATAATTGCCAATAAGACAACTCTCCACCAGAGACCAAATAACATAGAAGTTAACAGCTATTGGTCTTCAATAATGAGCAAAACCCATACCACATAGTCAGCTATAAAAGGCCCCGAAATGACAAAATGTACAACAATTCATACGAGAAAACGGCCTGATTCAAGTACAAAATATTGAACGAAAAACAAATATAATATACACCAACAAACGACAACCACTGTATTACAGGCTTCTGACTGGGGATAGGCACATACAGAATGTGACGGGGCCAAACTAGTTTGAAGGCGCCAAGCCTCACTTTACCTTGGACAGTGTACCGACACAAACCAAGACCAAACTATGCAAACAAATAAACGAAAAAACAAATATTAGAAACAGCAAAAAAACGACAACCACTCAATTACAGGCTCTAGACTTGGGACAGGCACATATAGAATGTGGCTTGTTAAACTAGTTTGAAAGCACAAACTTTCACACATGGAAGTATTCACCTAACCTGAGACAGTGGTATAACAGTACAACAAACGAACAAACTATAAAAATCAGATGAAAAAGGCTTAACTCATGAGATCGATACAAAACAGAAATACATCTAACAAAAACACAGACTGGACGTGCATGGCTGGGTACTTAAATATCCATACAACAAAAAAGACACTTAGTACATATCCGAGAGTACTCGCAGTTACTGACATCTAGTTCAAATCCAATAACAACTAATAAAAAAATCATGCATGTTCAGGACGAAAACAAAGTAACAATTAATTCAATAAGGTATTATTATCTTATAAGTTGACCCTTTAATTATTGCAGATCGTTCTATTAAAAATCTATCGGCGACAACATATCAATAATAAAAAATCTATGTTGTACTAGTTGTTTTGAGGACATGAGAATTTTAAGAAAACATTCGAATGGTAATACGTATTACAGAAAAAAAAAAAGAAGTAATACATCATATTTTCAAATTTCTTGTTAACGGTTGTAAGCATGGTTACAGAAAAATCCAAATTTCATTTGTGGGATTGATTTTTGCTTGCATGGCGTCGTATGTCAAATTTTAGTGAATATTCAAAACGGAAATATGATGCATTTAAGGAACGACCATTTAACTTAAAGGGGAGGGGGTATGGCATCTTGAAGGAAAAAAAACTAATTCCAAAGGAAAGAACAATAAATAAGCTGTCGCAGCATTGACCACATTCGACTTTGTGCTTATCACA